>NC_090441.1:11584452-11916952 GCF_031143425.1 Pleurodeles waltl
CCAGAGAGTGTGAGGAGTCTATCCCTACACTTTCCAGTGAACATTTCCCAAAGGAGAGCACCCCAGTGAGATCTGTTCACTTTTCTGGTTACACAAGCCCTCTCAAAAGCTGTGAACCATTTGGTGATGTCATCACCATCTTCATATTTTGTCACAATCCCTTTGGGGATTTTTAACATGTCAGGAGAATCTCTGACCCTATTTATATTGCTGCCACCATTGATGGGTCCTAGGCCCATCTCTTGTCTTTCCCTTTCTATGGCTAGGAGCTGTCTCTCTAAAGCCAATCTTTTGGCCATCCTGGCTAACAGGAGGTCATCTTCACTGAGAGCATCCTCAGTGATTTCAGAAATGTGGGACCCTCCTGTGAGGGACTCACTATTTCTGACTAACACAGTTGGAGACAGGACTTGAGGGGTCCTGTTCTCCCTATTTAGGACTGGAGGAGGGACATTGGCCTCCAAGTCACTAATTTCTTCCTCTGTGAGGTCATCATCAGAGGGGTTGGCTTTTTCAAACTCTGCCAACAGCTCCTGGAGCTGAATTTTGGTAGGTCTGGAGCCAATGGTTATTTTTTTGATATTACAGAGAGACCTTAGCTCCCTCATCTTAAGATGGAGGTAAGGTGTGGTGTCGAGTTCCACCACCTGCATCTCTGTATCAGACATTATTCTGCTAAGAGTTGGAATACTTTTTTAAGAATCTAAAACTGTTTCTAGAATCTAATTCAAACTCTTAACAAACTTTTTAAACTCTAAAAAGACAATGCTAAACAGGGACTTAACACACAAGGCCCTAGCAGGACTTTTAAGAATTTAGAAAAATTTCAAATTGCAAAAATGAATTTCTAATGACAATTTTGGAATTTGTCGTGTGATCAGGTATTGGCTGAGTAGTCCAGCAAATGCAAAGTCTTGTACCCCACCGCTGATCCACCAATGTAGGAAGTTGGCTCTGTATGTGCTATTTCAAAGTAAGGAATAGCATGCACAGAGTCCAAGGGTTCCCCTTAGAGGTAAGATAGTGGCAAAAAGAGATAATACTAATGCTCTATTTTGTGGTAGTGTGGTCGAGCAGTAGGCTTACCCAAGGAGTAGTGTTAAGCATTTGTTGTACATACACATAGGCAATAAATGAGGTACACACACTCAGAGACAAATCCAGCCAATAGGTTTTTGTATAGAAAAATATCTTTTCTTAGTTTATTTTAAGAACCACAGGTTCAAATTCTACATGTAATATCTCATTCGAAAGGTATTGCAGGTAAGTACTTTAGGAACTTCAAATCATCAAAATTGCATGTATACTTTTCAAGTTATTCACAAATAGCTGTTTTAAAAGTGGACACTTAGTGCAATTTTCACAGTTCCTAGGGGAGGTAAGTATTTGTTAGTTTTACCAGGTAAGTAAGACACTTACAGGGTTCAGTTCTTGGTCCAAGGTAGCCCACCGTTGGGGGTTCAGAGCAACCCCAAAGTCACCACACCAGCAGCTCAGGGCCGGTCAGGTGCAGAGTTCAAAGTGGTGCCCAAAACACATAGGCTAGAATGGAGAGAAGGGGGTGCCCCGGTTCCGGTCTGCTTGCAGGTAAGTACCCGCGTCTTCGGAGGGCAGACCAGGGGGGTTTTGTAGGGCACCGGGGGGGACACAAGCCCACACAGAAATTTCACCCTCAGCAGCGCGGGGGCGGCCGGGTGCAGTGTCGAAACAGGCGTCGGGTTCGCAATGTTAGTCTATGAGAGATCTCGGGATCTCTTCAGCGCTGCAGGCAGGCAAGGGGGGGGTTCCTCGGGGAAACCTCCACTTGGGCAAGGGAGAGGGACTCCTGGGGGTCACTTCTCCAGTGAAAGTCCGGTCCTTCAGGTCCTGGGGGCTGCGGGTGCAGGGTCTCTCCCAGGCGTCGGGACTTTGGATTCAAAGAGTCGCGGTCAGGGGAAGCCTCGGGATTCCCTCTGCAGGCGGCGCTGTGGGGGCTCAGGGGGGACAGGTTTTGGTACTCACAGTATCAGAGTAGTCCTGGGGTCCCTCCTGAGGTGTCGGGTCTCCACCAGCCGAGTCGGGGTCGCCGGGTGCAGTGTTGCAAGTCTCACGCTTCTTGCGGGGAGCTTGCAGGGTTCGTTAAAGCTGCTGGAAACAAAGTTGCAGCCTTTCTTGGAGCAGGTCCGCTGTCCTCGGGAGTTTCTTGTCTTTTCGAAGCAGGGGCAGTCCTCAGAGGATGTCGAGGTCGCTGGTCCCTTCGGAAGGCGTCGCTGGAGCAGGATCTTTGGAAGGCAAGAGACAGGCCGGTGAGTTTCTGGAGCCAAGGCAGTTGTCGTCTTCTGGTCTTCCGCTGCAGGGGTTTTCAGCTGGGCAGTCCTTCTTCTTGTAGTTGCAGGAATCTAATTTTCTAGGGTTCAGGGTAGCCCTTAAATACTAAATTTAAGGGCGTGTTTAGGTCTGGGGGGTTAGTAGCCAATGGCTACTAGCCCTGAGGGTGGGTACACCCTCTTTGTGCCTCCTCCCAAGGGGAGGGGGTCACAATCCTAACCCTATTGGGGGAATCCTCCATCTGCAAGATGGAGGATTTCTAAAAGTCAGAGTCACCTCAGCTCAGGACACCTTAGGGGCTGTCCTGACTGGCCAGTGACTCCTCCTTGTTGCTTTCTTTGTTCCCTCCAGCCTTGCCGCCAAAAGTGGGGGCCGTGGCCGGAGGGGGCGGGCAACTCCACTAAGCTGGAGTGCCCTGCTGGGCTGTGACAAAGGGGTGAGCCTTTGAGGCTCACCGCCAGGTGTCACAGCTCCTGCCTGGGGGAGGTGTTAGCATCTCCACCCAGTGCAGGCTTTGTTACTGGCCTCAGAGTGACAAAGGCACTCTCCCCATGGGGCCAGCAACATGTCTCTGGTGTGGCAGGCTGCTGGAACTAGTCAGCCTACACAGACAGTCGGTTAAGTTTCAGGGGGCACCTCTAAGGTGCCCTCTGTGGTGTATTTTACAATAAAATGTACACTGGCATCAGTGTGCATTTATTGTGCTGAGAAGTTTGATACCAAACTTCCCAGTTTTCAGTGTAGCCATTATGGTGCTGTGGAGTTCGTGTTTGACAGACTCCCAGACCATATACTCTTATGGCTACCCTGCACTTACAATGTCTAAGGTTTTGTTTAGACACTGTAGGGGTACCATGCTCATGCACTGGTACCCTCACCTATGGTATAGTGCACCCTGCCTTAGGGCTGTAAGGCCTGCTAGAGGGGTGTCTTACCTATACTGCATAGGCAGTGAGAGGCTGGCATGGCACCCTGAGGGGAGTGCCATGTCGACTTACTCGTTTTGTTCTCACTAGCACACACAAGCTGGCAAGCAGTGTGTCTGTGCTGAGTGAGAGGTCTCCAGGGTGGCATAAGACATGCTGCAGCCCTTAGAGACCTTCCTTGGCATCAGGGCCCTTGGTACTAGAAGTACCAGTTACAAGGGACTTATCTGGATGCCAGGGTCTGCCAATTGTGGATACAAAAGTACAGGTTAGGGAAAGAACACTGGTGCTGGGGCCTGGTTAGCAGGCCTCAGCACACTTTCAATTGTAAACATAGCATCAGCAAAGGCAAAAAGTCAGGGGGCAACCATGCCAAGGAGGCATTTCCTTACACAACCCCCCCCCCAAACGAAAGAGGATGAGACTAACCTTTCCCAAGAGAGTCTTCATTTTCTAAGTGGAAGAACCTGGAAAGGCCATCTGCATTGGCATGGGCAGTCCCAGGTCTGTG
The DNA here is from genome assembly GCF_031143425.1 of Pleurodeles waltl. NCBI lineage: Eukaryota > Metazoa > Chordata > Amphibia > Caudata > Salamandridae > Pleurodeles > Pleurodeles waltl. Next base: position 11,588,197 of record NC_090441.1, read on the forward strand.
TTCCACTATAAAGTCCATTCCCTGTAGGGAGATGGACCACCTCAACAGTTTAGGATTTTCACCTTTCATTTGCATCAGCCATTTGAGAGGTCTGTGGTCAGTTTGAACTAGGAAGTGAGTCCCAAAGAGGTATGGTCTCAGCTTCTTCAGGGACCAAACCACAGCAAAGGCCTCCCTCTCAATGGCACTCCAACGCTGCTCCCTGGGGAGTAACCTCCTGCTAATGAAAGCAACAGGCTGGTCAAGGCCATCATCATTTGTTTGGGACAAAACTGCCCCTATCCCATGTTCAGAGGCATCAGTCTGCACAATGAACTGCTTAGAATAATCTGGAGCTTTTAGAACTGGTGCTGAGCACATTGCTTGTTTCAGGGTGTCAAAGGCCTGTTGGCATTCCACAGTCCAGTTCACTTTCTTGGGCATTTTCTTGGAGGTGAGTTCAGTGAGGGCTGTCACAATGGATCAATATCCCTTCACAAACCTCCTGTAATACCCAGTCAAGCCAAGGAATGCCCTGACTTGAGTCTGGGTTTTTGGAGCTACCCAGTCCAGAATAGTCTGGATCTTGGGTTGGAGTGGCTGAACTTGGCCTCCACCTACAAGGTGGCCCAAGTAAACCACAGTTCCCTGCCCTATCTGGCATTTGGATGCCTTGATAGAGAGGCCTGCAGATTGCAGAGCCTTCAAAACCTTCTTCAGGTGGACCAGGTGATCCTGCCAGGTGGAGCTAAAGACAGCAATATCATCAAGATAAGCTGTGCTAAAGGACTCCAAGCCAGCAAGGACTTGATTCACCAACCTTTGGAAGGTGGCAGGGGCATTCTTTAAACCAAAGGGCATAACAGTAAACTGATAATGCCCATCAGGTGTGGAGAATGCTGTTTTCTCTTTTGCTCCAGGTGCCATTTTTATTTGCCAGTACCCTGCTGTCAAGTCAAAGGTACTTAAGAATTTGGCAGCACCTAATTTATCTATGAGCTCATCAGCTCTTGGAATTGGATGAGCATCTGTCTTGGTGACAGAATTGAGCCCCCTGTAGTCCACACAAAACCTCATCTCTTTCTTTCCATCTTTGGTGTGAGGTTTGGGGACTAAGACCACTGGGCTAGCCCAGGGGCTGTCAGAGCGCTCAATTACTCCCAATTCCAGCATCTTGTGGACTTCCACCTTGATGCTTTCCTTAACATGGTCAGACTGTCTAAAGATTTTGTTTTTGACAGGCATGCTGTCTCCTGTGTCCACATCATGGGTACACAGGTGTGTCTGACCAGGGGTTAAGGAGAAGAGTTCAGGAAACTGTTGTAGGACTCTCCTACAATCAGCTTGCTGTTGGCCAGAGAGGGTGTCTGAGTAGATCACTCCATCTACTGTGCCATCTTTTGGGTCTGATGACAGAAGATCAGGGAGAGGTTCACTCTCTGCCTCCTGATCCTCATCTGTTACCATCAACAGATTCACATCAGCCCTGTCATGGAAGAGCTTAAGGCGGTTCACATGGATCACCCTCTTGGGGCTCCTGCTTGTGCCCAGGTCCACCAGGTAGGTGACCTGACTCTTCCTTTCTAGCACTGGGTAAGGGCCACTCCATTTGTCCTGGAGTGCCCTGGGAGCCACAGGCTCCAGAACCCAGACTTTCTGCCCTGGTTGGAACTCAACCAGTGCAGCCTTTTGGTCATACCAAAACTTCTGGAGCTGTTGGCTGGCCTCAAGGTTTTTGGTTGCCTTTTCCATGTACTCTGCCATTCTAGAGCGAAGGCCAAGTACATAGTCCACTATGTCCTGTTTAGGCTCATGGAGAGGTCTCTCCCAGCCTTCTTTAACAAGGGCAAGTGGTCCCCTTACAGGATGACCAAACAGAAGTTCAAAGGGTGAGAATCCTACTCCCTTCTGTGGCACCTCTCTGTAAGCGAAAAGCAGACATGGCAAGAGGACATCCCATCTCCTTTTGAGTTTTTCTGGGAGCCCCATGATCATGCCTTTTAATGTCTTGTTGAATCTCTCAACCAAGCCATTAGTTTGTGGATGGTATGGTGTAGTGAATTTATAAGTCACTCCACACTCATTCCACATGTGCTTTAGGTATGCTGACATGAAGTTGGTACCTCTGTCAGACACCACCTCCTTAGGGAAACCCACTCTGGTAAAGATACCAATGAGGGCCTTGGCTACTGCAGGGGCAGTAGTCGACCTAAGGGGAATAGCTTCAGGATACCTGGTAGCATGATCCACTACTACCAGGATATACATATTTCCTGAGGCTGTGGGAGGTTCTAGTGGACCAACTATGTCCACACCCACTCTTTCAAAGGGAACCCCCACCACTGGAAGTGGAATGAGGGGGGCCTTTGGATGCCCACCTGTCTTACCACTGGCTTGACAGGTGGGGCAGGAGAGGCAAAACTCCTTAACCATGTTGGACATATTGGGCCAGTAGAAGTGGTTGACTAACCTCTCCCACGTCTTGGTTTGTCCCAAATGTCCAGCAAGGGGAATGTCATGGGCCAATGTTAGGATGAACTTCCTGAACAGCTGAGGCACTACCACTCTCCTAGTGGCACCAGGTTTGGGGTCTCTGGCCTCAGTGTACAGGAGTCCATCTTCCCAATAGACCCTATGGGTTCCATTTTTCTTGCCTTTGGACTCTTCAGCAGCTTGCTGCCTAAGGCCTTCAAGAGAGGGACAGGTTTCTTGTCCCTTACACAGCTCCTCCCTTGAGGGTCCCCCTGGGCCTAAGAGCTCAACCTGATAAGGTTCAAGCTCCAAAGGCTCAGTTCCCTCAGAGGGCAGAACTTCTTCCTGAGAAGAGAGGTTCCCTTTCTTTTGCTGTGTTGCAGTTGGTTTCCCAACTGACTTTCCTTTCCTCTTGGTAGGCTGGGCCATTCTTCCAGACTCCAGCTCTACTTGTTCACCCTGTGCCTTGCACTGTGCTCGTTTTCACACACACCAGTTCAGGGATACCCAGCATTGCTGCATGGGTTTTTAGTTCTACCTCAGCCCATGCTGAGGACTCCAGGTCATTTCCAAGCAGACAGTCCACTGGGATATTTGAGGAGACCACCACCTGTTTCAGGCCATTGACCCCTCCCCATTCTAAAGTAACCATTGCCATGGGATGTACTTTTCTCTGATTGTCAGTGTTGGTGACTGTGTAAGTTTTTCCAGTCAGGTATTGGCCAGGGGAAACCAGTTTCTCTGTCACCATGGTGACACTGGCACCTGTATCCCTCAGGCCCTCTATTCTAGTCCCATTAATTAAGAGTTGCTGTCTGTATTTTTGCATGTTAGGCGGCCAGACAGCTAGTGTGGCTAAATCCACCCCACCCTCAGAAACTAGAGTAGCTTCAGTGTGGACCCTGATTTGCTCTGGGCACACTGTTGATCCCACTTGGAGACTAGCCATACCAGTGTTACCTGGATGGGAGTTTGGAGTGGAACCTTTCTTGGGACAGGCCTTGTCTCCAGTTTGGTGTCCATGCTGTTTACAGCTATGACACCAGGCCTTTTTGGGATCAAAGTTTTTACCCTTGTACCCATTGTTTTGTGAAGAGGCTCTGGGCCCACCCTCCTGTGCAGGTTTTTGGGGGCCTGTAGAAGACTCTTTACTATTTTTAGTTTTGGTTGTCTCATCACCCTTCCCCTGGGGAGTCTTTGTGACCCCTTTCTTTTGGTCACCCCCTGTTGAAGTCTTGGACACCCTTGTCTTGACCCAATGGTCCGCCTTCTTTCCCAATTCTTGGGGAGAAATTGGTCCTAGGTCTACCAGATGCTGATGCAGTTTATCATTGAAACAATTACTTAACAGGTGTTCTTTCACAAATAAATTGTACAGCCCATCATAATTACTTACACCACTGCCTTGAATCCAACCATCTAGTGTTTTCACTGAGTAGTCAACAAAGTCAACCCAGGTCTGGCTCGAGGATTTTTGAGCCCCCCTGAACCTAATCCTGTACTCCTCAGTGGAGAATCCAAAGCCCTCAATCAGGGTACCCTTCATGAGGTCATAAGATTCTGCATCTTTTCCAGAGAGTGTGAGGAGTCTATCCCTACACTTTCCAGTGAACATTTCCCAAAGGAGAGCACCCCAGTGAGATCTGTTCACTTTTCTGGTTACACAAGCCCTCTCAAAAGCTGTGAACCATTTGGTGATGTCATCACCATCTTCATATTTTGTCACAATCCCTTTGGGGATTTTTAACATGTCAGGAGAATCTCTGACCCTATTTATATTGCTGCCACCATTGATGGGTCCTAGGCCCATCTCTTGTCTTTCCCTTTCTATGGCTAGGAGCTGTCTCTCTAAAGCCAATCTTTTGGCCATCCTGGCTAACAGGAGGTCATCTTCACTGAGAGCATCCTCAGTGATTTCAGAAATGTGGGACCCTCCTGTGAGGGACTCACTATTTCTGACTAACACAGTTGGAGACAGGACTTGAGGGGTCCTGTTCTCCCTATTTAGGACTGGAGGAGGGACATTGGCCTCCAAGTCACTAATTTCTTCCTCTGTGAGGTCATCATCAGAGGGGTTGGCTTTTTCAAACTCTGCCAACAGCTCCTGGAGCTGAATTTTGGTAGGTCTGGAGCCAATGGTTATTTTTTTGATATTACAGAGAGACCTTAGCTCCCTCATCTTAAGATGGAGGTAAGGTGTGGTGTCGAGTTCCACCACCTGCATCTCTGTATCAGACATTATTCTGCTAAGAGTTGGAATACTTTTTTAAGAATCTAAAACTGTTTCTAGAATCTAATTCAAACTCTTAACAAACTTTTTAAACTCTAAAAAGACAATGCTAAACAGGGACTTAACACACAAGGCCCTAGCAGGACTTTTAAGAATTTAGAAAAATTTCAAATTGCAAAAATGAATTTCTAATGACAATTTTGGAATTTGTCGTGTGATCAGGTATTGGCTGAGTAGTCCAGCAAATGCAAAGTCTTGTACCCCACCGCTGATCCACCAATGTAGGAAGTTGGCTCTGTATGTGCTATTTCAAAGTAAGGAATAGCATGCACAGAGTCCAAGGGTTCCCCTTAGAGGTAAGATAGTGGCAAAAAGAGATAATACTAATGCTCTATTTTGTGGTAGTGTGGTCGAGCAGTAGGCTTACCCAAGGAGTAGTGTTAAGCATTTGTTGTACATACACATAGGCAATAAATGAGGTACACACACTCAGAGACAAATCCAGCCAATAGGTTTTTGTATAGAAAAATATCTTTTCTTAGTTTATTTTAAGAACCACAGGTTCAAATTCTACATGTAATATCTCATTCGAAAGGTATTGCAGGTAAGTACTTTAGGAACTTCAAATCATCAAAATTGCATGTATACTTTTCAAGTTATTCACAAATAGCTGTTTTAAAAGTGGACACTTAGTGCAATTTTCACAGTTCCTAGGGGAGGTAAGTATTTGTTAGTTTTACCAGGTAAGTAAGACACTTACAGGGTTCAGTTCTTGGTCCAAGGTAGCCCACCGTTGGGGGTTCAGAGCAACCCCAAAGTCACCACACCAGCAGCTCAGGGCCGGTCAGGTGCAGAGTTCAAAGTGGTGCCCAAAACACATACGCTAGAATGGAGAGAAGGGGGTGCCCCGGTTCCGGTCTGCTTGCAGGTAAGTACCCGCGTCTTCGGAGGGCAGACCAGGGGGGTTTTGTAGGGCACCGGGGGGGACACAAGCCCACACAGAAATTTCACCCTCAGCAGCGCGGGGGCGGCCGGGTGCAGTGTCGAAACAGGCGTCGGGTTCGCAATGTTAGTCTATGAGAGATCTCGGGATCTCTTCAGCGCTGCAGGCAGGCAAGGGGGGGGTTCCTCGGGGAAACCTCCACTTGGGCAAGGGAGAGGGACTCCTGGGGGTCACTTCTCCAGTGAAAGTCCGGTCCTTCAGGTCCTGGGGGCTGCGGGTGCAGGGTCTCTCCCAGGCGTCGGGACTTTGGATTCAAAGAGTCGCGGTCAGGGGAAGCCTCGGGATTCCCTCTGCAGGCGGCGCTGTGGGGGCTCAGGGGGGACAGGTTTTGGTACTCACAGTATCAGAGTAGTCCTGGGGTCCCTCCTGAGGTGTCGGGTCTCCACCAGCCGAGTCGGGGTCGCCGGGTGCAGTGTTGCAAGTCTCACGCTTCTTGCGGGGAGCTTGCAGGGTTCGTTAAAGCTGCTGGAAACAAAGTTGCAGCCTTTCTTGGAGCAGGTCCGCTGTCCTCGGGAGTTTCTTGTCTTTTCGAAGCAGGGGCAGTCCTCAGAGGATGTCGAGGTCGCTGGTCCCTTCGGAAGGCGTCGCTGGAGCAGGATCTTTGGAAGGCAAGAGACAGGCCGGTGAGTTTCTGGAGCCAAGGCAGTTGTCGTCTTCTGGTCTTCCGCTGCAGGGGTTTTCAGCTGGGCAGTCCTTCTTCTTGTAGTTGCAGGAATCTAATTTTCTAGGGTTCAGGGTAGCCCTTAAATACTAAATTTAAGGGCGTGTTTAGGTCTGGGGGGTTAGTAGCCAATGGCTACTAGCCCTGAGGGTGGGTACACCCTCTTTGTGCCTCCTCCCAAGGGGAGGGGGTCACAATCCTAACCCTATTGGGGGAATCCTCCATCTGCAAGATGGAGGATTTCTAAAAGTCAGAGTCACCTCAGCTCAGGACACCTTAGGGGCTGTCCTGACTGGCCAGTGACTCCTCCTTGTTGCTTTCTTTGTTCCCTCCAGCCTTGCCGCCAAAAGTGGGGGCCGTGGCCGGAGGGGGCGGGCAACTCCACTAAGCTGGAGTGCCCTGCTGGGCTGTGACAAAGGGGTGAGCCTTTGAGGCTCACCGCCAGGTGTCACAGCTCCTGCCTGGGGGAGGTGTTAGCATCTCCACCCAGTGCAGGCTTTGTTACTGGCCTCAGAGTGACAAAGGCACTCTCCCCATGGGGCCAGCAACATGTCTCTGGTGTGGCAGGCTGCTGGAACTAGTCAGCCTACACAGACAGTCGGTTAAGTTTCAGGGGGCACCTCTAAGGTGCCCTCTGTGGTGTATTTTACAATAAAATGTACACTGGCATCAGTGTGCATTTATTGTGCTGAGAAGTTTGATACCAAACTTCCCAGTTTTCAGTGTAGCCATTATGGTGCTGTGGAGTTCGTGTTTGACAGACTCCCAGACCATATACTCTTATGGCTACCCTGCACTTACAATGTCTAAGGTTTTGTTTAGACACTGTAGGGGTACCATGCTCATGCACTGGTACCCTCACCTATGGTATAGTGCACCCTGCCTTAGGGCTGTAAGGCCTGCTAGAGGGGTGTCTTACCTATACTGCATAGGCAGTGAGAGGCTGGCATGGCACCCTGAGGGGAGTGCCATGTCGACTTACTCGTTTTGTTCTCACTAGCACACACAAGCTGGCAAGCAGTGTGTCTGTGCTGAGTGAGAGGTCTCCAGGGTGGCATAAGACATGCTGCAGCCCTTAGAGACCTTCCTTGGCATCAGGGCCCTTGGTACTAGAAGTACCAGTTACAAGGGACTTATCTGGATGCCAGGGTCTGCCAATTGTGGATACAAAAGTACAGGTTAGGGAAAGAACACTGGTGCTGGGGCCTGGTTAGCAGGCCTCAGCACACTTTCAATTGTAAACATAGCATCAGCAAAGGCAAAAAGTCAGGGGGCAACCATGCCAAGGAGGCATTTCCTTACACAACCCCCCCCCCAAACGAAAGAGGATGAGACTAACCTTTCCCAAGAGAGTCTTCATTTTCTAAGTGGAAGAACCTGGAAAGGCCATCTGCATTGGCATGGGCAGTCCCAGGTCTGTGTTCCACTATAAAGTCCATTCCCTGTAGGGAGATGGACCACCTCAACAGTTTAGGATTTTCACCTTTCATTTGCATCAGCCATTTGAGAGGTCTGTGGTCAGTTTGAACTAGGAAGTGAGTCCCAAAGAGGTATGGTCTCAGCTTCTTCAGGGACCAAACCACAGCAAAGGCCTCCCTCTCAATGGCACTCCAACGCTGCTCCCTGGGGAGTAACCTCCTGCTAATGAAAGCAACAGGCTGGTCAAGGCCATCATCATTTGTTTGGGACAAAACTGCCCCTATCCCATGTTCAGAGGCATCAGTCTGCACAATGAACTGCTTAGAATAATCTGGAGCTTTTAGAACTGGTGCTGAGCACATTGCTTGTTTCAGGGTGTCAAAGGCCTGTTGGCATTCCACAGTCCAGTTCACTTTCTTGGGCATTTTCTTGGAGGTGAGTTCAGTGAGGGCTGTCACAATGGATCAATATCCCTTCACAAACCTCCTGTAATACCCAGTCAAGCCAAGGAATGCCCTGACTTGAGTCTGGGTTTTTGGAGCTACCCAGTCCAGAATAGTCTGGATCTTGGGTTGGAGTGGCTGAACTTGGCCTCCACCTACAAGGTGGCCCAAGTAAACCACAGTTCCCTGCCCTATCTGGCATTTGGATGCCTTGATAGAGAGGCCTGCAGATTGCAGAGCCTTCAAAACCTTCTTCAGGTGGACCAGGTGATCCTGCCAGGTGGAGCTAAAGACAGCAATATCATCAAGATAAGCTGTGCTAAAGGACTCCAAGCCAGCAAGGACTTGATTCACCAACCTTTGGAAGGTGGCAGGGGCATTCTTTAAACCAAAGGGCATAACAGTAAACTGATAATGCCCATCAGGTGTGGAGAATGCTGTTTTCTCTTTTGCTCCAGGTGCCATTTTTATTTGCCAGTACCCTGCTGTCAAGTCAAAGGTACTTAAGAATTTGGCAGCACCTAATTTATCTATGAGCTCATCAGCTCTTGGAATTGGATGAGCATCTGTCTTGGTGACAGAATTGAGCCCCCTGTAGTCCACACAAAACCTCATCTCTTTCTTTCCATCTTTGGTGTGAGGTTTGGGGACTAAGACCACTGGGCTAGCCCAGGGGCTGTCAGAGCGCTCAATTACTCCCAATTCCAGCATCTTGTGGACTTCCACCTTGATGCTTTCCTTAACATGGTCAGACTGTCTAAAGATTTTGTTTTTGACAGGCATGCTGTCTCCTGTGTCCACATCATGGGTACACAGGTGTGTCTGACCAGGGGTTAAGGAGAAGAGTTCAGGAAACTGTTGTAGGACTCTCCTACAATCAGCTTGCTGTTGGCCAGAGAGGGTGTCTGAGTAGATCACTCCATCTACTGTGCCATCTTTTGGGTCTGATGACAGAAGATCAGGGAGAGGTTCACTCTCTGCCTCCTGATCCTCATCTGTTACCATCAACAGATTCACATCAGCCCTGTCATGGAAGAGCTTAAGGCGGTTCACATGGATCACCCTCTTGGGGCTCCTGCTTGTGCCCAGGTCCACCAGGTAGGTGACCTGACTCTTCCTTTCTAGCACTGGGTAAGGGCCACTCCATTTGTCCTGGAGTGCCCTGGGAGCCACAGGCTCCAGAACCCAGACTTTCTGCCCTGGTTGGAACTCAACCAGTGCAGCCTTTTGGTCATACCAAAACTTCTGGAGCTGTTGGCTGGCCTCAAGGTTTTTGGTTGCCTTTTCCATGTACTCTGCCATTCTAGAGCGAAGGCCAAGTACATAGTCCACTATGTCCTGTTTAGGCTCATGGAGAGGTCTCTCCCAGCCTTCTTTAACAAGGGCAAGTGGTCCCCTTACAGGATGACCAAACAGAAGTTCAAAGGGTGAGAATCCTACTCCCTTCTGTGGCACCTCTCTGTAAGCGAAAAGCAGACATGGCAAGAGGACATCCCATCTCCTTTTGAGTTTTTCTGGGAGCCCCATGATCATGCCTTTTAATGTCTTGTTGAATCTCTCAACCAAGCCATTAGTTTGTGGATGGTATGGTGTAGTGAATTTATAAGTCACTCCACACTCATTCCACATGTGCTTTAGGTATGCTGACATGAAGTTGGTACCTCTGTCAGACACCACCTCCTTAGGGAAACCCACTCTGGTAAAGATACCAATGAGGGCCTTGGCTACTGCAGGGGCAGTAGTCGACCTAAGGGGAATAGCTTCAGGATACCTGGTAGCATGATCCACTACTACCAGGATATACATATTTCCTGAGGCTGTGGGAGGTTCTAGTGGACCAACTATGTCCACACCCACTCTTTCAAAGGGAACCCCCACCACTGGAAGTGGAATGAGGGGGGCCTTTGGATGCCCACCTGTCTTACCACTGGCTTGACAGGTGGGGCAGGAGAGGCAAAACTCCTTAACCATGTTGGACATATTGGGCCAGTAGAAGTGGTTGACTAACCTCTCCCACGTCTTGGTTTGTCCCAAATGTCCAGCAAGGGGAATGTCATGGGCCAATGTTAGGATGAACTTCCTGAACAGCTGAGGCACTACCACTCTCCTAGTGGCACCAGGTTTGGGGTCTCTGGCCTCAGTGTACAGGAGTCCATCTTCCCAATAGACCCTATGGGTTCCATTTTTCTTGCCTTTGGACTCTTCAGCAGCTTGCTGCCTAAGGCCTTCAAGAGAGGGACAGGTTTCTTGTCCCTTACACAGCTCCTCCCTTGAGGGTCCCCCTGGGCCTAAGAGCTCAACCTGATAAGGTTCAAGCTCCAAAGGCTCAGTTCCCTCAGAGGGCAGACCTTCTTCCTGAGAAGAGAGGTTCCCTTTCTTTTGCTGTGTTGCAGTTGGTTTCCCAACTGACTTTCCTTTCCTCTTGGTAGGCTGGGCCATTCTTCCAGACTCCAGCTCTACTTGTTCACCCTGTGCCTTGCACTGTGCTCTTGTTTTCACACACACCAGTTCAGGGATACCCAGCATTGCTGCATGGGTTTTTAGTTCTACCTCAGCCCATGCTGAGGACTCCAGGTCATTTCCAAGCAGACAGTCCACTGGGATATTTGAGGAGACCACCACCTGTTTCAGGCCATTGACCCCTCCCCATTCTAAAGTAACCATTGCCATGGGATGTACTTTTCTCTGATTGTCAGTGTTGGTGACTGTGTAAGTTTTTCCAGTCAGGTATTGGCCAGGGGAAACCAGTTTCTCTGTCACCATGGTGACACTGGCACCTGTATCCCTCAGGCCCTCTATTCTAGTCCCATTAATTAAGAGTTGCTGTCTGTATTTTTGCATGTTAGGCGGCCAGACAGCTAGTGTGGCTAAATCCACCCCACCCTCAGAAACTAGAGTAGCTTCAGTGTGGACCCTGATTTGCTCTGGGCACACTGTTGATCCCACTTGGAGACTAGCCATACCAGTGTTACCTGGATGGGAGTTTGGAGTGGAACCTTTCTTGGGACAGGCCTTGTCTCCAGTTTGGTGTCCATGCTGTTTACAGCTATGACACCAGGCCTTTTTGGGATCAAAGTTTTTACCCTTGTACCCATTGTTTTGTGAAGAGGCTCTGGGCCCACCCTCCTGTGCAGGTTTTTGGGGGCCTGTAGAAGACTCTTTACTATTTTTAGTTTTGGTTGTCTCATCACCCTTCCCCTGGGGAGTCTTTGTGACCCCTTTCTTTTGGTCACCCCCTGTTGAAGTCTTGGACACCCTTGTCTTGACCCAATGGTCCGCCTTCTTTCCCAATTCTTGGGGAGAAATTGGTCCTAGGTCTACCAGATGCTGATGCAGTTTATCATTGAAACAATTACTTAACAGGTGTTCTTTCACAAATAAATTGTACAGCCCATCATAATTACTTACACCACTGCCTTGAATCCAACCATCTAGTGTTTTCACTGAGTAGTCAACAAAGTCAACCCAGGTCTGGCTCGAGGATTTTTGAGCCCCCCTGAACCTAATCCTGTACTCCTCAGTGGAGAATCCAAAGCCCTCAATCAGGGTACCCTTCATGAGGTCATAAGATTCTGCATCTTTTCCAGAGAGTGTGAGGAGTCTATCCCTACACTTTCCAGTGAACATTTCCCAAAGGAGAGCACCCCAGTGAGATCTGTTCACTTTTCTGGTTACACAAGCCCTCTCAAAAGCTGTGAACCATTTGGTGATGTCATCACCATCTTCATATTTTGTCACAATCCCTTTGGGGATTTTTAACATGTCAGGAGAATCTCTGACCCTATTTATATTGCTGCCACCATTGATGGGTCCTAGGCCCATCTCTTGTCTTTCCCTTTCTATGGCTAGGAGCTGTCTCTCTAAAGCCAATCTTTTGGCCATCCTGGCTAACAGGAGGTCATCTTCACTGAGAGCATCCTCAGTGATTTCAGAAATGTGGGACCCTCCTGTGAGGGACTCACTATTTCTGACTAACACAGTTGGAGACAGGACTTGAGGGGTCCTGTTCTCCCTATTTAGGACTGGAGGAGGGACATTGGCCTCCAAGTCACTAATTTCTTCCTCTGTGAGGTCATCATCAGAGGGGTTGGCTTTTTCAAACTCTGCCAACAGCTCCTGGAGCTGAATTTTGGTAGGTCTGGAGCCAATGGTTATTTTTTTGATATTACAGAGAGACCTTAGCTCCCTCATCTTAAGATGGAGGTAAGGTGTGGTGTCGAGTTCCACCACCTGCATCTCTGTATCAGACATTATTCTGCTAAGAGTTGGAATACTTTTTTAAGAATCTAAAACTGTTTCTAGAATCTAATTCAAACTCTTAACAAACTTTTTAAACTCTAAAAAGACAATGCTAAACAGGGACTTAACACACAAGGCCCTAGCAGGACTTTTAAGAATTTAGAAAAATTTCAAATTGCAAAAATGAATTTCTAATGACAATTTTGGAATTTGTCGTGTGATCAGGTATTGGCTGAGTAGTCCAGCAAATGCAAAGTCTTGTACCCCACCGCTGATCCACCAATGTAGGAAGTTGGCTCTGTATGTGCTATTTCAAAGTAAGGAATAGCATGCACAGAGTCCAAGGGTTCCCCTTAGAGGTAAGATAGTGGCAAAAAGAGATAATACTAATGCTCTATTTTGTGGTAGTGTGGTCGAGCAGTAGGCTTACCCAAGGAGTAGTGTTAAGCATTTGTTGTACATACACATAGGCAATAAATGAGGTACACACACTCAGAGACAAATCCAGCCAATAGGTTTTTGTATAGAAAAATATCTTTTCTTAGTTTATTTTAAGAACCACAGGTTCAAATTCTACATGTAATATCTCATTCGAAAGGTATTGCAGGTAAGTACTTTAGGAACTTCAAATCATCAAAATTGCATGTATACTTTTCAAGTTATTCACAAATAGCTGTTTTAAAAGTGGACACTTAGTGCAATTTTCACAGTTCCTAGGGGAGGTAAGTATTTGTTAGTTTTACCAGGTAAGTAAGACACTTACAGGGTTCAGTTCTTGGTCCAAGGTAGCCCACCGTTGGGGGTTCAGAGCAACCCCAAAGTCACCACACCAGCAGCTCAGGGCCGGTCAGGTGCAGAGTTCAAAGTGGTGCCCAAAACACATAGGCTAGAATGGAGAGAAGGGGGTGCCCCGGTTCCGGTCTGCTTGCAGGTAAGTACCCGCGTCTTCGGAGGGCAGACCAGGGGGGTTTTGTAGGGCACCGGGGGGGACACAAGCCCACACAGAAATTTCACCCTCAGCAGCGCGGGGGCGGCCGGGTGCAGTGTCGAAACAGGCGTCGGGTTCGCAATGTTAGTCTATGAGAGATCTCGGGATCTCTTCAGCGCTGCAGGCAGGCAAGGGGGGGGTTCCTCGGGGAAACCTCCACTTGGGCAAGGGAGAGGGACTCCTGGGGGTCACTTCTCCAGTGAAAGTCCGGTCCTTCAGGTCCTGGGGGCTGCGGGTGCAGGGTCTCTCCCAGGCGTCGGGACTTTGGATTCAAAGAGTCGCGGTCAGGGGAAGCCTCGGGATTCCCTCTGCAGGCGGCGCTGTGGGGGCTCAGGGGGGACAGGTTTTGGTACTCACAGTATCAGAGTAGTCCTGGGGTCCCTCCTGAGGTGTCGGGTCTCCACCAGCCGAGTCGGGGTCGCCGGGTGCAGTGTTGCAAGTCTCACGCTTCTTGCGGGGAGCTTGCAGGGTTCGTTAAAGCTGCTGGAAACAAAGTTGCAGCCTTTCTTGGAGCAGGTCCGCTGTCCTCGGGAGTTTCTTGTCTTTTCGAAGCAGGGGCAGTCCTCAGAGGATGTCGAGGTCGCTGGTCCCTTCGGAAGGCGTCGCTGGAGCAGGATCTTTGGAAGGCAAGAGACAGGCCGGTGAGTTTCTGGAGCCAAGGCAGTTGTCGTCTTCTGGTCTTCCGCTGCAGGGGTTTTCAGCTGGGCAGTCCTTCTTCTTGTAGTTGCAGGAATCTAATTTTCTAGGGTTCAGGGTAGCCCTTAAATACTAAATTTAAGGGCGTGTTTAGGTCTGGGGGGTTAGTAGCCAATGGCTACTAGCCCTGAGGGTGGGTACACCCTCTTTGTGCCTCCTCCCAAGGGGAGGGGGTCACAATCCTAACCCTATTGGGGGAATCCTCCATCTGCAAGATGGAGGATTTCTAAAAGTCAGAGTCACCTCAGCTCAGGACACCTTAGGGGCTGTCCTGACTGGCCAGTGACTCCTCCTTGTTGCTTTCTTTGTTCCCTCCAGCCTTGCCGCCAAAAGTGGGGGCCGTGGCCGGAGGGGGCGGGCAACTCCACTAAGCTGGAGTGCCCTGCTGGGCTGTGACAAAGGGGTGAGCCTTTGAGGCTCACCGCCAGGTGTCACAGCTCCTGCCTGGGGGAGGTGTTAGCATCTCCACCCAGTGCAGGCTTTGTTACTGGCCTCAGAGTGACAAAGGCACTCTCCCCATGGGGCCAGCAACATGTCTCTGGTGTGGCAGGCTGCTGGAACTAGTCAGCCTACACAGACAGTCGGTTAAGTTTCAGGGGGCACCTCTAAGGTGCCCTCTGTGGTGTATTTTACAATAAAATGTACACTGGCATCAGTGTGCATTTATTGTGCTGAGAAGTTTGATACCAAACTTCCCAGTTTTCAGTGTAGCCATTATGGTGCTGTGGAGTTCGTGTTTGACAGACTCCCAGACCATATACTCTTATGGCTACCCTGCACTTACAATGTCTAAGGTTTTGTTTAGACACTGTAGGGGTACCATGCTCATGCACTGGTACCCTCACCTATGGTATAGTGCACCCTGCCTTAGGGCTGTAAGGCCTGCTAGAGGGGTGTCTTACCTATACTGCATAGGCAGTGAGAGGCTGGCATGGCACCCTGAGGGGAGTGCCATGTCGACTTACTCGTTTTGTTCTCACTAGCACACACAAGCTGGCAAGCAGTGTGTCTGTGCTGAGTGAGAGGTCTCCAGGGTGGCATAAGACATGCTGCAGCCCTTAGAGACCTTCCTTGGCATCAGGGCCCTTGGTACTAGAAGTACCAGTTACAAGGGACTTATCTGGATGCCAGGGTCTGCCAATTGTGGATACAAAAGTACAGGTTAGGGAAAGAACACTGGTGCTGGGGCCTGGTTAGCAGGCCTCAGCACACTTTCAATTGTAAACATAGCATCAGCAAAGGCAAAAAGTCAGGGGGCAACCATGCCAAGGAGGCATTTCCTTACACTATGTCCCTCTGCATATGTTGCATGCAGATGTAAATCTAATACATAAATATATTCACTGAAAAAAATCTGGAAAAAAAAGTGAGGTTGCGGTTACCATAATGCATGATTAAAAACTCACAAAATTACCTAAAACACAGTTAAAGTGCAGTCACAAGTTATGTGTGATCACAGAACCTTAATGATTGTTTGAAAAAAACTGTGACACTCATTAAAAAACATACAGTGCGGTTATGGTTACAAAATAAAACCTAAAACAGCTGACATTCGCTAGTTATGATTGGCTTCACATTCAACAACTCACACAACAAGTATGCAAACAACTTACACACCAACAGCAACATTTAAAAATATGCCATTAAATAATAAAATAGTCAAACCAATGAATACTACTCCATGTGTTGTAATTTCTTTCATAGTCTTAATGGTAATGTGATATGTACCCTCATCTGTAAGATTAGCTACGAAATTTGTAATTACATCTGCCACGTCAACAATGAGGTTATGAGCACGGCATCTGGTGTATGAGTTATGGTTTGCGTGGTTGTTGTGTGAGGATTGTGGAACTAACCATAGATTGATTATTTCAGTGGTTTTCGGATTTAATTAGGAACCATAACTCCATTCACATTAAGGTCTTATTACAAAGCAAACAGTAATTTCACTTTAACCTTGATTCTTCAGTGTTGAATATATATATATATATATATATATATATATATATATATAATTTTGTATTTAGGTTTACTTGTCAAATCATCCTGCTCTCACTTTTTGTATGAGTAGAGTTTCTCTACTACAATAAATAAAAAAAATTGAATCTTATATTTTCCGCTTGACACAATGAAGCAGAAGCTGAGAAGGGTCAGGTGAAGAAAGGATCATATTGGTTGCAAGATAATCGTTTTTAAGCTAAATTTCACGCCTGCTAACTGGCATGCCTAAGACATGCTTCTCAACAATGAAATGAAAAAATATAGTTTGGAAAGAAAATACAAAGTTCACGGTTATCCTTTATTTTTATGAGTTAGGGGCTAAAAAGGGTGTCCAATGTTTGTGCACGCTGCCAGAGGCATGCTACAGTTTGTAGTTAACAGCAGGTCAGCCGTATGTAAATGTATCACATGTGGATGTCCTAAGCAAGTAGCACTAATTGAGCTAATAGCCCTGTGCTGAACAACAAGTCACATCTTATTTGCATGCACCTGGTGGCTCGCATCCCAGGCCTTCCCGACATGACAAATCTATGGCCAGTTTACGAGGAATGAGAGGATCTGAGACCCCAGTGGGTAGCGACTGGCCGTCATCCTCTTTTGTATTCCGAATATGGCTGGTACTCTGCCCCCACCCCACTTTTTTTTTAAAAAAGACACTCCCCTATGCGCCTGTCAATGGCCAATTCATAATCAAAATCTTCCAGAATATTCTGAGGAAGCAGCCTGCGCCAGCTGTGATTGCCCCACCGAGAGGCAGGTGGGGCAAGAAATCAAAGGCCCGTCATCTTGTGCTTGAGCGGCAATCGCACACTTCACGCGGAAGATGATCCCGGGCCGGTGATGTATTTGCCAGGAGTGTAAAACACCAGTGACTCGTGAAGCACACCGCCAAGAATGTAATAACTCCCCGAAGCGCACTATCTGTGTAATAGCCTATTTATTCTGTGTCTGGAGTTAGTTACATTTTTATTGGACTTTTTTTTCTATTTAAATGTTTGTAATGAATTTAGGAGAAATGAAAGGTGTGCGAGACGGACGGCTCCAGAGACAAAACAACTGTGTCTGCGTGCCAAATTCAATTTGAGGTTTACCGCAGAATTCTCGGGGTTCATTTTTTCGCCATTCCATTCCATTCGAATTGATTCCAGGATTGCGCGTGGGGAGCAGGGGGCACTACTTGCGCCAGGAAATAAATTCCTCTACTGAGAGACAAAGGCTTTTACCTTTAATGTGACTTTCCCAGGTAGGTCTGGGATGTGTACTCCGTCTTTAGTGCGAGATCTATATATTATCAAATGCCTAAACTGCTTCCTAGGCAAAATGGACACCGTGAATTAAGGGCTTGCTGCTGAAAAGTGCATGTAACCTGGTGTCACAGGTTCGAAACTCAGCAGGGCCTTCCTTCACCACAGAGCTGGGTAAAAGTAACAATGCCATTTACGGCTCTACGAACTAGCAGAAGTTGTAGTAGCTATCACTATAAAGATGCAAGTTACTGTGCTTCTTACTGCAAGGGACATCAAGTTGGCATCTAGGTAGGGTGACCAGATCTTGAGAACCAAAAACAGAGACATTTTTCAAAAATAGAAGAAGGACTACAATTTTACATCACGGAAGGGGCTCGGAGGACAGCTCTCATCAACACAGGAAGACAGAGGGGCACTAAGAAAATAAATAAAATGTGTTTTTTTTAACCCAGCATTAGACCTGTTAGTTAAACAGCTTAATTATAACAGCTGCTAGCTAGCACAGCTTTAGAAAACCTAAAAAAGTGCCTCTCACTGTTTTCAGTCGGACCCCTCTAAAAACCAAGACATGAGCCAAATTTGCAGAAATCTGCTGGGACAGCTGGCGAAAAAAACGGGACTGTCCCGGCAACTCCAGGACGCCTAGTCAGCTTACATCTTAGACAGGTATGATTTGCCAGCGATCGATCGATGGATGGATGCGGAAGTTGGAATCAGAAGTCGAATACAGCACCAGACCATTTCTCCATGACGTTACGTGGCATTGTACTGCATGTGTATTTATAATGTGCTTCGTATGGCCAAGGCTGCTTTGGAGCATATGGTACCAGAGGACAAGACATCATTGACAGTACGACCATCCAATGGGAGAGGGGCAATCAGCCCTTGAAGATGGAAAGCTGCCTTTTGGATTAGAGGATTTTCCAGTTAATTTCCTGAATGCTAGATGACGCTTAATCTCCTGTCAGGTTTCACCGAATTAGTTCCACACAACAGAGCCTTACGGTACCCTATATAACCACAAGTAAGGTATGTCAAGTGTGGGTCAGACGTACTAAGCATTTTAACATTTGCAAGTGCTCCACACTTCAGTGATGGCAACTGTTAAAATGTTTAATAAAACTTTAGAAGTTAGAATTTTTTTTCTGACTGCTAAAATGTGATTCTAAATGGATAACGATATGGTACCTGGAAGGGGCATGTTGTAAGCGCCCCTTGCAAATACCCAGATGGTTTCATATGTATCACTGTTTAGCAATACAAATGTTGCTGCAAAATATTTATATTTTATTAATACCTCAAATGAGGTGGTAAAAGGGAATGGGTCACCAGCTTACCCCTTCCTCTTTGTGAATGTAAAAAGAACATGCATTTGCAATGCAATGGGTGTCGTGTTTGCTCGAGTTAGAGCTATTAGTGTTGTAAATTCCTAATTGGACTTAACTTGCCAGATAAATTGAAAATTAAAAGTAATACAGTTGTCATAGGCAAGCCGATTCAAAGCGCCACGGCCACCATGAGCATGAGCGCAAAGGAGAGACACAAAAGGAAAAATAAGTTTGCTGGCAGTCAAACGTATCGGCAAACGTGCAATTATCCATGTAACAGAGTCGATGGCCAAGGTGGTAACAAAACTGCCCCAAGAAGGGACAAATGTGAGGCACTGACCAATGATAACAAAGCCCATGAACGAGTGATAGTGATGGGCATGGTTAAAAGCCCACAGATAGATTACAACAGGCCAGAGCGCTTGCACGCTCATCCCTGAAAGGTTGTTAAAGAACAGGCAGTGGTTCAAGACAAGTCTTTCTTTATTGGCATAAAATGCCATAAAAGCACAAAACATATATACATATTATAATGAACAATTCATAAAAATGGCATGGAGCATAGCTTACATTCATTAAATTATTAGTGATTCATATTGATTTCTGATTTGTAATGCACTCTTGATAAAATTCAATGTTGCACACCATATCTCTGTTGGGGAAACTTAGTAAAAACTCCATAGCAGGCTTATATTGTGCAAAGCCAGCATGATGCAGTAAAGGTACTTAAAAAGCTGATCTGGGATTTGAATATAGAGGGCAAAACAGGATACATTAATTATGTAATTACAGTGGCATGGGGAAAATCGTATTTCCATGTCCCTTGGGTGGGAAAAACAACTTTACAATGTATACAATGTAATCTGTCAACTCTTAAATCAAACTTAAAAAAGACAAACCTTTTTTTATTGCAGCCCTTTTACTCTAAGGGAAACAGGCTGCATTAAAAAAGTTTGCTTTATTTAAAAGATGCAGTCACAGGTATGGTCGGTTGCAAACCCCAGCAGGCCACCATACCTTTGATGGCCTCCAATGGTTGCAAGCGATGCCATTAATATACATAATTTGGGCTGGATTAGAACCCACTACAATTCAGAATTTTAAGAACTGACCCATTGCTACAAAGGCTGTCTGTTAAAATACTTGACTGGTTGCAAAAATAAGGGTTGCAAAGTGCGACCAGTATTTAGCCACCAGTAAATAGTACATTTGTCGTCATGTCATTTCTTTGCTCTTCAGGCACAATTTTCCAAACTTACACCCATTTAGGAGCAAGCCGTAAGCGGGGATATATTTTGTGTTTCTCCTGCCAAATAACAGACGTTTGTGCTCTGAGTGAAAACAACATCCATCTTCTGTCTCGATATTTTCAATGTCTGCATTTTAAACGAGATATCCACTTCGTACTTAACTGAGGTAAAAAAAAGCTCTGCCCTTTCCCTCAGCAAATCTTTTGCAATTTCTTCCTTCCAGGGACTGCCCAGTTGCTTTGAGTGAATGGTTATAATGCTCACACCGTGAACTAAATCACCTTTTGTGCAGTGGAGCTGAAAGTGAATATCTCCCCTACCTCGCCAAGCTGTTATGAGGAAAGGAAGGTTTGCAGGGACGCTGCAGAACGCAGGCAGTAGTGTTGCTGAGGAGTCCCACAGATTAGCTCTTAGGAGAGGCGTACACAGCCTCTGCTTGCATCGTCTGCAGAGGATATAGTTGGGCACATGTTGGAAGCCCCATGTCAGATAGTGGTGGGTTATGACTATGAGCAATGTGTTAGGGATGTGCAAGGGGCAGACTCCTTAAAAGTAGCAGTGGTAGAAATTTAAATTGTGGCAGCATAATTTGGAGAATATGTACTTGTTATCCGAAATTCTTGACATTATGCCACTTTGTGTAAATACACAACATTTGGTGTATTTACAGCGAAACACACTATTTGTGGCAATTTACTATAAAAGAACAAGAACAATAGAATATGAGCGGCTGTTGTTTCTGGAGCTGTGTTTAAATGCATCCTCGTGCCAAAACTTGATGCAAGGACACTTTTCACTTTAAAACAGAGAGCAAAGTGACAGTTGTGAATTTCGCACAATATCATGTCATTTTGCCAACATTTCACATAATTACGTAAAAGCAAACTACACAAATTTCGCACACTTCTTAGAAGCCTACGTACAAATCAAAGATGTGAAACATGGACCTGAAACTATGTACATGGCTGCAAGGGATTAAGAGCAGGTGAAAGATGTGTAAAACTATAGGGGGGCGAGAGTCTAGAGAGCAGGGACATCCCACATCGCACATGAAGGTTTTAGGAACACAGGTGGTTAGGGGAGCAATCATTCTAGAAGGGCATTCAGTCGTCCGTGCCAAAGGCCCCTCTAAAATCACAATGCAGTGCTACTTTAATCAGCATTATATTGTACACCAGAGGACCTGGTAACAGAGTACCAACCACAATATATATATATATATTGTATTCTTACACAAGTTAGTTGGGAAGCTTTTGCCATTACAAGATGGGCTGGCCATGTGACCATAACTTTACTAACCAGCCTAAACTACAACTGCTACACCTCAAGAAAGTGCCAATTCCAACATCACTTTCCAAGGTGTAGGTGGCCATCGCTGTTGGGGGAAGGACTAGGACTCATAATAAGTAAAAAAAAAATAAACCTTCAGGTGCAGAAGCCTCCACTGACTTTTAGAGACAGCCCATGACTGACGCAGTTTTTCAATATGCAAGTCTCCAAAAGATCAAATCAGGCCTGTCACGGAGGCCAAAAATGTCACTTTCTTCCAGGAACCAAAGGTCTGATGTATCAAAGGGTTTTACACGTTCTGTGTCAATGGAGAAATGCACTAATACATTATGGCCTAAGTCCACGGATGGTTATAAAACTTTTCAGCTGTACTGAGAGCCAAACTTCAGGGCACCTTCGAATAAGTGAGATTCCACTGATGCCACTGAAGTAGTCTCCCAACAGTCAGTCATCTAATAAGCGAGACTTTAGAGGACCTCTATAAACAAGGGTGGTTGTGCCCTGTGGTGCAAAACAGTGATACCTTTTCATGGCATGATTCTGAGCTTGACATCCCAGTGATGAGGTTCCATCTACCTCAAGGACACTGAATGCCAGCCCAGTGGTCCCTGAAGTCTTCATGTCACCCCAATAACGTGTGTGAGGGATGCGAACAAGAAAAAAAGGGGAAGAGTGGATTTTAGTGTTTCGGGGAAAATGTATAAGCATAACAACATCTTCTGGCCACACTCGGTCTGCAGGGTGGATTGTGTTGAAGCTGAAACTGCACAATACTACTTTCAGAACTGAAATGCAAGAAAACTTCTACGGGCAAAATATCAATTTTAGGATTGTCTATAAAGCGTCATGTTACAATCAAAGCCCACATCAAAGTGATCATTTCCTTGAAATAGACACACGGATACAAAAAGTTAAAATACAATAGAAGACCTGATATCAAGCATTTTTCAAAATGCTTTAATTCCCAAATAGTCACATTTATA
The DNA here is from genome assembly GCF_031143425.1 of Pleurodeles waltl. Taxonomy (NCBI): domain Eukaryota; kingdom Metazoa; phylum Chordata; class Amphibia; order Caudata; family Salamandridae; genus Pleurodeles; species Pleurodeles waltl. The sequence goes on from NC_090441.1 coordinate 11,610,426, forward strand.
GGCGGGAGACGATGATCATGTAAATTATTAATTTAAGAAGAATTAGAATCGGTTGGAGCCAGGGAATGGGACAGAATAGCTTTGCTCAGTATATGCAGTGTTGCTATCTGATCTCTGGAAAGCAAGTACCACCAGGCAGTGGGCTGAATGCATGAATGCACGTCTCCCTACAAAGTGTGCCAACAAACAGGAGATGGCACTGTACCAGCTGGGGCGAAGGTCTCTGTATTACCCTTGAGCGTCTGCCCCCAGTCTCTGCGCCTTCCCTCCTGTAATGATGAACGGCCCAGCTTCGAAATGTATAATTGCAAAATCCGCCGCCCACATCAGGCGCTTAAAACTTATGTACGGCAGGTCATGTGACCCCGATGATGAACACCTTTATCAGAGGATTACCGTTATTTATGGAACTTGAAAAAAGCTCAAAACAACTTCTGCTTTCCATTATACGTGGTATAAATTTTATCCGCCTCGCGCATGAAGATGTTACATCATGTTTTACGGCGCGTCCCTCGACAGGATGCCGCGGAAGCATAAAAGGCGATTTACAGTCGGCGGCACATACATCCCAAACATACACACACAAGATGGGGTTTGGAAGCACTTACAGGAACATCCCTTGTGGAACGCACACATATTTTATCAATATTTCTTTTTATTCCTAAACGCAATTTTGCTGTTTGAAAGACACGCACCAATTCCCCCAAACCCACTTCAGTTTAACAGAAGGATGAGGAAACTTGTAGTCCTGGATTTTTGGAGGGGGCGAGAGAGTAGGGGCGCTGCAAGCAAGGGAACTGAGAACTTCAGGCCTAACCTAAGTGTGAAGAGCTAGTTAAAAACACACCCACCTATTTATGGAGAGCGGCTAGTAAGCATTAATCCCCCTCCAGCCCCTGCAAAGGGGCAACATGTTGTTGCTTAAGTAGGCAATCCGCAACGCACGGCCCACTTCACCCACAGGCTGCACAAATCAACTGCTGCCTAACGTTGCCTTGTCCTCAATCCAGCTTTAACACTGTGCGATACAGTTCTTGTCACTGCAATAAAGCAAGCTTGTGGATATCAGTGATCAGTGTGGCTCAGTTAGACACTGTGCCACTTCCCTCACGGTCAAGGTACCTGGTGAACACGTGCCAAGGAAAAACAAGCACTGGCAAATACAATTGGTAAAACTTTTGTATCCTCCTCGTTTCGCCAATGGCTTTAGCCACGTTGCGGAGCATCTGCAATGCTGTGCAGAGTAGCTAAAAAAAAAAAAAAAAAAAGGGCAAAAACAAAAGCCTTTGAGGTGACCACCCACAACATACATGCATGCGCCTACAAAGTAAAGTAGGAACTTTTTCTTTTTTTGGTTATTGGTCGGAGTTGGATCGTTAACTAAAAAAATAATAAAACAGGCAAAAGGTTTTTTAAAACTTTTTTTTTTAAAAGCGGCTGGCAAAGGGAGCGGAAGCAACATAAGGGAGGAGACAACCTGAAAGTAACACAAGAGAGCGTGGGAGGCAAACAGCGAAGCAACACAGAGGAGTGTGAGGGGCCACCAAAGTAACATGGGAGGGGATGTGAAAGGAATGGGAGCGGTCGGAAGAGGGTGCGGACACAAAAGCAACGTGGAAGGCAGGAGCGAAAACAACACCTGGATTGAAAGGAATCAACATAGGCAGCGCATGTGCAGGAAGCAAATGAGTGAGAGGAAGGGGATGGAAAGGAACAATCAGGCAGGAGAACAACATGGAGTGCAAGAGGAGAGATGTAGACGAGGGAGATGACTCAAAAGCACATGCACTCTAATGGAGTGCTTCACATAAAAGAATTAAGCAGTGCTTGAAAACAAAGCAGTAGAAGCAGTGATGCTAGCCAATCAAAGAGACTGTAAAGAGGCAATGCTCTATGGAAGAGACAAACATAAGACTGGGAAACGAGCTGGGACATAAATAGGAAGCAGGCGAAAGTGACAAGGAAAGCCAACTAACAGTAAGCAATGGGTGGACTGCAAACTCCTCTATGTTCTTGACAATATGCCTCGCAGAACTGGGAGGCTCAACCTAAAAAGGAGGTCACTAACATGAACTTGTGAAATCAGGTAAATGGATGGACAGCTCAAGATGGATCAGGTAAGTAGACAAAGCAAACTTAAAGTGTAGCTCATCCCAGCTAGTTAGTTCTCTTCAGTTTGGCAGAATAATTGCTGTAATGTTTTTCAAAATGGCTTTGACAAATGTTGTATCCCTAAAAGCTTGAGACTGCAAGTGCCAAAGGTGAGAAGAGACTTAGAGACTCCTGTGCTAAAAACTGTTTTGCAATACGTGGGTGCTGAGGGCGCACTGACTTTTTGCGAATCAGTCCTAATAATTACTTATGTACAAATCGATCAGCTCACAAAATAATACATCTCATTAGGTAGCAGAAGGACCTGCCTAATGAATATTAAGTTGACAGGTTGCAATTGGTGACACCCCCCCAATTCATAGAGATGGTAATCTGCAAGAAATAGCAAGACCGTAATGTCTGTGACTGTGTTTAAATAAAGAAAACTTTTTGTTTTTAAATGCAGCTCGTTTTACTTAAAGGAAGCCAGACTTTTTTTTTTTTTTTTTTACAAAAAGCTTCACCGAGCGCTGGCAATGATCCTGTGGAAAACTGCCAACTCTCCCTGAACCTTTTTTTCAAGGGAACCATTCCCCTTTGTGAATCAGTTTCCACCCCAACGTTGAAGTCTGTAACTTTTCAATGTTTAGTAACATTGGGTCAGAATCACTATTTCTAAATAATAATTTCTAAATAATAATTTCTAAATCCATGTAATGATTTGCAAAATATTTTCACCAAATGGTTATAATGGATTTGAAAAAGGTGTTTAGTATTCGCAATCCCTCGGATTTACCTAATTAGACTGCAAAAGCTAAAACCCTTTATACACAGGGCCCTTATACTCCCTAGAGCGCCTCTACAGCAGCATCGAAAGATGATCCCTGCTCCAACTGGACAAAGTAGTGTCACTGCATCAACCACACCATACCCACTGAACACAAAAGTGGTTGCCAGAACTAGTCAGATGTAACTTATTTATAGCAGATCCCAGCCCTCCCATTTTGTTGGTACAATGCATTCGCTATTTTGTTAAGCAAAATATAAAATGACCCCTCCCTTCATGTTGTTCAAGAAACAATTAAAACAATGTAACTTTTCAACATCACAAGCAGTATGTGATGGAGTGCAAATTATAGCTCTGCTAACTATAACTGGGGCATTTCTGTGTTCTGTGATTTATTAGTTCAAAACGTCATATTGTCATGAAATGTTCACCTAACTGCTACATCACTTTAACCTTTGTGTGTGTGTGTGTGTGTGTGTGTATATATATATATATATATATATATATATATATATATATATATATATATATATATATATATATATATATATATTTATTTATATGGAAAATGTCACTTACCCAGTGTACATCTGTTAGTGGCATGTTGCGCTACAGATTCACATGCTGTGCACTGTTCCTGCCATCTAGTGTTGGGCTCAGAGTGTTACAAGTTGTTTTTCTTCGAAGAAGTCTTTTCGAGTCACGGGACCGAATGACTCCTCCCTTTCGGCTCCATTGCGCATGGGCATCGACTCCATCTTAGATTGTTTTACCCGCATAGGGTGAGGTAGGAGTGGTAGAATGAGGATACTAAAGATGTCCATGCAATAGAATGGATATGTATGTACATAGTTTGTGGTAAAGGAATGTTTATTTACATATATACAATTTTAATGCAACTTAAACGACTACAGGCTCCCGGGGAGGTGGGAGGGCGCATGTGAATCTGCAGCGCAACATGCCACGAACAGATGTACACTGGGTAAGTGACATTTTCCGTTCGATGGCATGTGTAGCTGCAGATACACATGCTGTGCATAGACTACAAAGCAGTAATCCTCCCCAAAGCGGTGGTCAGCCTGTAGGAGTTGAAGCTGTTTGAAATAAGGTTCTTAGTACAGCCTGTCCTACTGTGGCTTGTTGTGTTGCTAACACATCTACACAGTAATGTTTGGTAAACGTATGAGGTGTAGACCAAGTGGCTGCCTTACAAATCTCTGTCATTGGTATGTTACCTAGAAAGGCCATTGTTGCTCCTTTCTTTCTAGTGGAGTGAGCATTTGGTGTAATGGGTAACTCTCTTTTTGCTTTGAGGTAACAGGTCTGTATGCATTTGACTATCCATCTGGCTATGCCCTGTTTGGATATAGGGTTACCAGCATGTGGTTTTTGGAAAGCAACAAATAATTGCTTAGTTTTACGAAATGATTTTATTCTATCTATGTAACACATGAGCGCTCTTTTTATGTCTAATGTATGCAGTGCTCTTTCTGCTACTGGGTCTGGCTGTGGGAAGAAGACTGGGAGCTCTACAGTTTGGTTTAGATGAAACAGTGAAATGACTTTTGGCAGAAATTTTTGATTTGTGCAGAGAACCACTTTATGTTTATGTACTTGTATAAATGGTTCTTCGATAGTTAACGCCTGTATTTCGCTGGCTATTAGAAAAGCTACCTTCCAAGTCAAGAATTGGATTTGGCAAGAATGTATGGGTTCAAAAGGTGGGCCCATGAGTCGTGTAAGTACAATATTAAGATTCCACGAGGGTACTGGTGGGGTTCTTGGAGGTATGATCCTTTTTAGTCCCTCCATAAAGGCTTTAATAACTGGGATTCTAAAAAGTGACTTTGTATGTTTGATCTGCAGGTAAGCAGAGATTGCAGTGAGATGAATTTTGATGGAAGAAGTGGCGAGATTTGCTTTTTGTAGGTGCAGTAAGTAACTCACGGTGTTTTGTATGGAGGCATCTAACTGTGTGATTTGATTTGTTTGTCAGTAGAAAACAAACCTTTTCCATTTATTAGCATAACAATGCCTTGTTGTCGGTTTTCTTGCCTGTTTAATGACTTCCATACACTCATTTGAAAGGTTTAGATAGCCAAATTCTAAGACTTCATGAGCCAGATTGCTAGGTTGAGCGATGCTGGATTGGGGTGTCTGATCTGTTGTTTGTGTTGTGTTAACAGATCTGGTCTGTTTGGGAGTTTGATGTGAGGTACTACTGAGAAGTCCAACAGTGTGGTGTACCACGGTTGGCGAGCACACGTTGGTGCTATGAGTATTAGTTTGAGTTTGTTTTGACTCAGTTTGTTGACTAGGAAAGGAATGAGTGGGAGAGGGGGAAAAGCGTAAGCAAATATCCCTGACCAATTGATCCATAGAGCATTGCCCTTGGACTGAGGGTGTGGGTATCAGGATGCAAAGTTTTGGCATTTTGCGTTTTGTTTTGTTGCAAACAGATCTATGTCTGGTGTCCCCCAGCGGTAGAAGTAATCCTGTAGAATCTGGGGATGTATTTCCCACTCGTGAGTTTGCTGGTGATCTCTACTGAGATTGTCAGCTAACTGATTGTGAATGCCTGGTATATATTGCGCTATCAGGCGAATGTTGTTGTGAATTGCCCAATGCCAAATCTTTTGTGCTAGGAGGCCTAGTTGTGACGAGTGTGTCCCCCCTGTTTGTTTAGATAGTACATTGTTGTCATATTGTCTGTCTTGACAAGAATGTGTTTGTGGACTAGAAGGGGTTGAAAACCTTTTAGTGCTAGGGAGACCACTAGTAGTTCTAAGTGATTTATGTGTAGTTGTTTTTGTTGATTGTCCTTGTATATTGTGATTGTTGAGGTGTGCTCCCCACCCAATCATGGAAGCATCTGTTGTGATAATGGCATGAGGCACCGGGTCTTGAAATGGCCACCCTTTGTCTAAATTTACAGGGTTCCACCATTGAAGAGAAGAGTGTGTTTGGCGGTCTATCAACACTAGATCCTGAAGTTGACCCTGTGCCTGCGTCCATTGTATTGCTAGGCACTGTTGTAAGGGCCGCATGTGTAGCCGTGCGTTTGGGACTATAGCGATGCATGAGGACATCATGCCTAGTAGTTTCATGACAAATCTGACTGTGTACTGGTGATTTGGTTGTATGTTTGAAACCACTGAACTCTCTATGGGCTTGGAGTGGCAATTGCTCTTTGTGTGTTCAGTGTTGCTCCCAAGTATTGTTGTAGGTGGGATGGTTGCAAGTGAGATTTTTGGTAATTTATAGAAAACCCTAGTTTGTGTAGGGTATCTATTACATACTGCGTGTGATTTTGACACCGGTGTTGAGTGTTGGCTTTTATTAGCCAATCGTCGAGATCTGGGAATACGTGCATGTGATGTCTTCTTATATGAGCTGCTACTACAGCGAGGCATTTTGTAAATACTCTGGGCGCTGTTGTTATCCCAAAGGGCAATACCTTGAATTGGTAATGTTTGCCTTGTATGACAAATCTGAGGTATTTCCTGTGAGATGGGTGGATGGGTATATGGAAATACGCATCTTTTAGATCCAGTGTTGCCATGTATTCCTCATGTTTTAGTAAGGGAACTACATCTTGTAGTGTGACCATGTGAAAGTGTTCTGATTTGATGAAGAGGTTTAATGTCCTGAGATCTAAAATTGGTCCTAGTGTTTTGTCTTTTTTGGGAATAAGGAAATATAGGGAGTAAACCCCTGTTCCTTTTTGGTGGTGAGGTACTAGTTCTATGGCTTGTTTTGTTAATAGTGCTTGTATCTCTATTTGTAATAGTTCTAGATGTTGTGCCGACAGTTTGTGCGCTTTTGGGGGAACATCTGGACGGAAATGTGTGAACTCTATGCAGTAACCATGTTGGATAATTGATAGAACCCATGTGTCCGTGGTTATGTCTGTCCAGTGTTAGTGGTAAAGTGTCAATCTTCCCCCTTCTGGTGATGTGTGTTGGGGAAGTGTGACATTGAAGTCACTGTTTGTTGCCGGGGGTCTGCTTGGTGGGCTGAAACTTCCCTCTTGGTCTTGGGAATTGTCCCCTGAACGAACCACAAACCCCCCCTCTCTGGTATTGGGACTGGTAGGTGGGTTTTGCTTGAGAGGTGGATGCCTCTGAGGGTTGCTGTCTAAAACCTCCCCTAAATTGTGGCTTTCTAAGTGACCCCCTATACTGTGAAGTGTAGAGCGCGCCCATGGCTTTGGCCGTGTCAGTGTCCTCCTTCATTTTTTCGATGGCGGTGTCCACCTCCGACCCAAATAGTTGCTGCTGGTTAAACGGCATGTTTAATACTGCCTGCTGTATTTCAGGTTTGAATCCTGAGCTTTGTAGCCAAGCATGTCTCCTGATTGTGATGGCTTGCCCTTCCTCAACCACCTGTTGAGCCCGTTTCTGATATTCTTTTGGTAGATGCTGAATGATATCATTCATTTCATCCCAGTGGGCTCAATCGTAACGGGCAAGGAAGGCCTGTGAATTTGCGATACGCCATTGGTTGGCAGCTTGCGACGCCACTCTCTTCCCCGCTGCGTCAAACTTGCGGCTTTCTTTATCAGGACGTGGTGCATCTCCTGATGATTGCGAGTTTGCACGTTTCCTTGCAGCCCCAACCACTACAGAGTCCGGTGGGAGCTGTTGTGTAATGAACACAGGGTCCGACAGGGGTGGTTTGTATTTTTTTTCCACCCGCGGGTGATGGCTCTTCCTTTGACCGGCTCTTGAAAGACTTGCTGTGCATGCCTAAGCATGCCTGGTAGCATAGGCAGGCTGTGGTATGACGCATGTGTGGAAGCCAGGGTATTGAAAAGGAAGTCGTCCTCCAATGGTTCCGAATGCATAGTGACATTGTGGAATGTCGCAGCGCTGGCCAAGACTTGGGTATAAGAGGTGCTATCCTCTGGAGGAGACGGCTTTGAGGGGTAGCACTCAGGGCTATTGTCGGAAACCGGGGGATCGTAGAGGTCCCAGGGATCTGCATCATCCTGTGTTTGCACAATATGTGTCGGTGACTGTGCAGTTGGCGTGCCAAATGGTGACCCTGTCCTTCGTGGCGAATGTGGTGGTGATATTTCTGGAGAGAAATGTGGAGTTGGTGACTTCTCTCTAGCCACTTTTGCTCTTGGCTGATCAGTTTCAGTCTCTGTCTGTGGTTGAAAAGCCAATTTTCTCTTAAATTTGAGAGGAGGGGCAGTTTGAATCCTTCCAGTATCCTTCTGGATCTGTATTCTTGGTTGATTTTGATCAAACTCTTCAACATCCAGCTCCTCTTCAAACCTGTGCCTCTCCTTCAGTTGTTTGGAGAGCCCATGTTCCTCTGTATAAGGTCTTTTTCGGCTCCGAAGCCGGTTTTCTCGCACCGAAATGCCCATGGTCACGGCTGGCCTCAGCTCCGAAAGGCTCTTCCGAGGCTTAGTGGCTTCGACCAGGCGATGTAGACTTTTTTCGACGCCGGTTTCTCGACTCGAGTCGGAAGACTTCTTCGGTGCCAAAGGTGTTGCTTGGTCACCGCTTTTTTTCTGGGTCAAGCCATGGCCTTCAGGCAGTGGCGTCCCCGAGGCCTTTTGCTTTTTTGGATGACTTTGGGGTTGGCTCGGGGCAGGCGTACTCACTTTTTGGCCCACTGTCGGCGGTCGGTCTCCATCTGAGTCATCCGATCCCTGGATGGAGATAGCCATCTCCTCCTCTTCGACGTCGAGGTGTTGCGATGATTTCGACGCCATCTGCAAGCGTCTCACCCTCCGATCTCTTAAGGTCTTTTTTGACCGAAAGGCCTTGCAGGCCTCGCAGGTATCCTCTCTGTGCTCCGGTGACAGACACAGATTACAGACCCGATGCTGGTCTGTATAAGGATACTTGGTGTGGCACGTCGGACAGAAACGGAAGGGGGTCCGGTCCATGAGGCTTCGACGATGGGTGTGGTCGGGCCGACCAGGCCTCGGCTGGGTGCAGAAACCCCAAAGGGCCACCGAAGCAGTTGTCTCGTCGGTGCCGATGTATCGATAGAAGATCTTTCCCGAACGCAACAATACCAACGGATTTTCGATGATTTTAATACTTTCCAGATTCGAATCACGGAGCGAAGAGGAACACGTCCGAACCCGATGGCGGAAAGAAAACAATCTAAGATGGAGTCGATGCCCATGCGCAATGAAGCCGAAAGGGAGGAGTCACTCGGTCCCGTGGCTCGAAAAGACTTCTTCGAAGAAAAACAACTTGTAACACTCCGAGCCCAACACTAGATGGCAGGAACAGTGCACAGCATGTGTTTCTGCAGCTACACATGCCATCGAACATATATATATATATATATATATACATATATATATATATAAACACACACACACACAGACATTTTGCCTACTGTTATATAGTGGTGCAGACTTGTCCCAAGGGCATTAAAGCGTAGCGTTTTAATAGGGAACTACATTAAGATTACCCCACCCATTTTTTAAGCATGGGGAAGTTCAACACAGGGTCTGTTCCAAACTGAGCACCCGTAGCAGCTGGGTCACATCTCCTCCCTCCTCGTTTTGAAAGTAGATAACAAGGAGACATTTCATCTAGTGGCAGACCAATCAATGATATGTTGCTGAGAGAAAAGTAACTTTAATAACTTAGCAGATGCTGCTTTAACAAGTGGAATCAACATCTTTTCAAATGTTGATTCTTGAGGTGCCTCGGCCCATCCCTTTTGTAGTATTTGGCATGGTTGCAGACAGATATCTTGGCTGGCAGAATAGCACATTTAATGCAAAAATGATTTATGAAACAGGCTGCACTTCTCAATGGGAGGCGCAACCATAAGATCAACAATCTCCCCACTGTCAGCAGAGCACCTCTTCACTCTTAGGGTCAGCACCACCAACTAAAAATGCAAGTTTTCACAATGAATAAATATAAATAAGCCACGCACTTGTAGAGCTATAGAGACTGAGCATGTCTGTCGTGAATATATAGCCACCGCATAATGAATGTAGGAGGCTTGCTCAGTTTATGGTGTGGTACCCTATACTGAGTGATAGTGATATTGTTTTGGTGCCTAGATAACCAAAGCACTTTAGGAGTGGCTGTGGAAAGTAGCTTATGCTTATCAAGAAGGAGTGTAAAGCACTTACAATACCACAGTAGTCAGTGATGTTTACACAAGAAAGAACCACACCAAGTGTTACAAAAATAAAGTCTTCTTTATTATAACACTAGTACTATCCTAATGTTGGTATATCTCCACTTGAAGATATCTACACACAAAGTATATACTTTGAAACAAACAGTAAAAGCATAGGAATATATGGAGCACTATTGGGGGGTGGGAGGGAGGTATGGAAGACAAACCATATACTAATAAATTGGTATAACACTGGAGGTGCCCAACCAAGGTAAGTGTGTTAGAATCCCAAGGGCTGGGGGAGTAAGGAATTACCAGAGGTATCAGAAATCCCAAAGGCGCACGCGTGCAGAGTTGTTATTGAGCCATGTGTCCCATAGGCTAACACAGGACTGTCGAGGTTGGAATTTTCAGGATCCAGGACTCTTACTAGAGGACCCTGAGAAAACCAGTTGGCACAAGGAAGGTTGGATAGTGCCCCCACCTGTGGATACCCAGGAAAGAGAAGTACCAACACCAGGGAGCCCAGGTGCATAGGGGTGAAGTGACGCCAGAAACCTTTGTTGGAGTCAATGGGAGCCTTGCTTGTCCAGCTGCTGTTGCAACCTGTGGACCAGGTCGGTGGAATGCAAAGGTGGATTTCGGACAAGAAGAACCTGACCGCTCAGAGATGTCCAGGTGGTGCAGGTAGGCAATGCTCACCCTCCTAGAGGTGAATTTCCTGCAGGTCGGTGAAGGAAGAAGTCCAGCTGCGGAGTCCAGGGGATGTAGGAAGATCCTTGGAGTCCCCGGATTTCAGGAGGGTCAGTGGTCAACAGGGCCATCAACAAGCACTGACAAACGCAAGAGAAGTTGCAGAGAAGTTTGCAGGTTTTTGGGGACCAACAAGGTCCAACAGACTCGACCCTTGGAGGGGAGTCAGCGTTCGCCCTCAGCACGCAGGAGAGCCAGCAGGAATCACTAGAGCCCCCACGAGTGACCCACTGGCAGTAGGCACAGGGAGGCCTCAGCAGCACAACAAAGCAGGAGTCCCACGCTGCAGAAGTTGCAGAGTGCAAGCTGAACTTGGGGTTGCAGAGTGCTGGAGGCTGCGGCTTCTTGGAGCTTAAAGCTCTCCTGGAGGAAGAGCCAGCAAGCCTTGGTAAGAGAAATAGTTGAGGGGCACAGGGGTACATTCTACTGGCTGCAGCATGGGCCCACCCTCTCCCAAATTGGTCAGAAGACAAGCTGGACCTGGAGAGGACCCCCACCTGTGTTCCAGAGCCTTTCAATGTCTGTGGGACAGCAGGATCTACCAGCCGGTTGTTGTCGTCCTAAGGTGACTGCAGATGCAGGATAGTGACTCCTTTACTCGAAGGGAGATTCCTTCTTGCTTCTTGATGCAGAATCCTTGTGTCCCTGGAGGATGCATATCCATGAATGTTGCAGAAATCTTGCAGGAGCTGGAGCGACAATGTTGCAGTGAGAGCCCCTCCCAACTGGACACAGTCTTGTTTCAGTTCCTAAGGCAAACCAGCAGTGGTTTCCGGAAACCAGGAGCAGAACAGTCTTGCAGAGAGTTCCTTGCAGAGTCTTGCTCAATGAATCTAGGACCCGGCCACAGGGAAGCCCGTAAGTAGCCATAAAAGGGGGTTGGACACTATCTGTAGTGACCCACCTATCAGAGGGGGTCAGGGACGTCATCAACCTGGCCTAACTAGTCAGATGCTCCCAGGGGCCTCTGCACATCTTATTTCCAAGATGGCAGAATCAAGTGACCACCTGACAGAGCTCTTTGCACCTCTCTAGGGGAGGAGCTAGACAATGGGTGGTCACTCCCCCGTCCTTTGTGTGGTTTTGCGCCACAGTGGGAGCCAGGAGTTCCTGCACTGGTGCAAACCAGTTTATGCAAGGAGGGCACCAAATGTGCCCTTCAAAGCAGTCTGGTGGCACTCAGAGGCCATGCCGCCCCAGCCCAGAGGCACCCATTTCAAAAGGAGAGGTGGTTACATCTCATCCCTACAGGAAATCCTTTGTTCTATCTTCTCCTGCTCAAGGAGGGCAGAACAGTGTCTGGGATCGGCAGCAGTGCGGGCTAGCATGCAGACTTTGCAAGGCTGTACATGCAGACCTGGGGGGGTCCTCTAAAGAAAACTGCTAGAGTACATGGTATCATGCAACTAACACTGGAATCAGTGTAGTTGCATGATTCCAACATGTTTGATACCAAACTCGCCTAGGTTTGGTGAAACCATTCTGTAATTGGACTACTCGTGTTGACCAGTGTCCACTACATACCTTAAAATGGCTGCCCTGCACTTACAAAGCCCAAGGAATGGAGTCTGGGGTTTGTAGGGGCACCTCTGCTCATGCAGGAGTGCCCTAACACACAGGACCATGCATCCTGCCCTTGGGCTGTAGGGATTACCATAGGGGTGACTTAACGTGCCCAAGTGCAGTGACCACAATATAAGGCTAGCCTTATATCTAAAGTGAAAAGTGCATGCACCATTTCATGCAGGATGCAGTAGCAGGCCTTCAGAAACAGTTTGTATGGGCTCCAATAGGTGGCATACCCCTGGAGTACCAATGCCCTGGGCACCTAAGTACCATATACTTGGGTGCACCAGGGTGCCAATTGTGAGGTGTAAAAGTTACCATGTAACCAAATTTAGAGGAGAGAGCACGGACACACTGGGGTCATGATCAGCAGGATCCCAGAGTACTACAGTCTAAACACACTGACACCAGGCAATAAGTGGGGGTAACTACGTCAGAAAGATGCTACTTTCCTACAATGAACACATGCATTGATTGCTTCTACTCTATCACGTAGGTCACTATGTCCAGGAGGGCCCATTCCATACCTGAATTCCAGGACAGTCACTAATTATAGAAATAAGTGTGGATTAAATTAACTCTATGTACATTTATATTTTGTGGATGCCTTCAAAATATGGCATTGATGGAGCTCTCCAGGAGCTACACGGAACCCCCCATTGGTATGCCCTCTCCGGTTTCCTTAGACTGAGCAAGCAGCAACCCATCTACAGAATCTACACAAGTGGGATGGTCTTCTTCAGCTTGCTTACATTGTTTTCTTAGTTACTTCTAATAATCCCTTTGATGTATCCATGGACTGTACCGGGGGTTCTGCTTTCCTACTTTTCTATTATCCCTAGAATTGTTTATTAGTGGCAAATCATCCCATTAGCGCTGATTTCAAAGTAAGTGATTTGATATTTACTGGAGAAACACAGCTGCCTTTTTATTATTATCATTCCACATAGAATCAGTGAAAGTTTGGTAAGACGCGAGAATTGTCGTAAAATAATTGTTCATGTGCCCCGCAAAATCACAGTTTTCACATCTTTCCCATCAATTGAGAGAGGTGCCAACTGTCTCAAGGCAGAGCCTCCTATGATAGGACTCGGCCACGGGAAAGCGTTTGCCGGCGTCCTGTTCCTCGGCTTCAGATCGCTGCCATGCGGGTCCGCGGATGGCGGTCACACAGGAAGACAAAAATAATGGCTCTTTTGCGTAGGGAATGACTTCGTGTGAGTTTCAGAAATAAACCCCGTTTCTGCAACACCAAAGAATGCCAGGCAGCTGCTATGAGAAGGCGGGAGGGTGGCATTTCCGTTTTTCCGAAAGTGCTTCCGGGGTGGTTGTAAGTGTTCACGGAGGTCGCTAGCCTAGTGAGGCTGCAGGTAGCAGCCACACTTTAAACGACCCTCAGTCTGCTTCTCTGTTTCAATTCTGTTCACACGTATAAACTGTGCTTAATTTGAATACAAACAAAACAGCGATATAAATGTTCATCTTAAAACCACATTGTCATCGCGTACAGCTCGCACGGTATATAAACGCGGGTTTAAGTTTGGTTTTTCTGACTGTAATTTTAGACATTGATATCATATTGAAGGCTAATGTGCTGTAACATCGCAGTACGTTACTTAACGTGGTCCAAGTAGAAGGTTATCAGAATCGACCCAGAATCTAATTTTCCAAGACCCACGCGGCGCCTGTAATTCTTCATGAGAAGGTTAATCCATCATGCGGGTACAGGCAGAAACTTCAGCCGTCAGCTCTGTGTTTGCAGCAATGCATTCTGCCTGACACATATTATAAAACTAGGCATTATTTATCCAAAGATAGCGAAATAACTAACCAGAATAAGGCGACCGTGTGAATTTCTGCGAAAGGTGAACTATTTCACAATAAGAAACGATGCTAGTTCAACATAAATAATCGCAAATTTCGAATTATGCAGAAGTATTTCAACAAAACTGGAACAGGCAGGAACACAAGCCCCAATGAAATTTAGCATCAGAACAGGATCAGACACAATGCAAACCCATTGGGACTGTTTATCTAACAGGACAGCACGACCAGCGCCGAGTCGTGCAAAGTGTGTGCTCTTCTGTTTGTCAGAGGCTGAGGGAAGTCGAGGGAAAAAGAAGTTAGAACCCCAGTTGCATTAAAGAGGACTCTTTATCGGGCGCTGCCGGAGAGCGACCAGTCCAAGTGAATGCCTCTACTCATAACGCCTACTCGTAACTCAAATTGATTCAGACCCTTTTCACAGTCTTAACTTAGGACGTGGAAGATGGTGATTAAACACTGCATACAATACCTCTCTCAAACTGGGGAATTAATGATTTTAACTCAGAAGAGATTATAGCCTTATAGCTTGCTGCCGAGGGGTATACTGGTTGGAAGGGGCAGTCTGATCAGAGGATACCAGACTCTTCCTGCCCAGTCCGACGCCACAAAGATTATTTTGGCCCAGTCGTTCTTGATCTTCTTGAGAACTCTGGGCAGAAGTGGCATGGGTGGAAAAGCGTACTGGAGGCCTGATCTTCAATCATGACGAAAAGTGTTGCAGAGCGAGTGCCGCACTGGAAACTCCAATGTGCAAAACTGCTGACATTGCGCATTCTTTGCGGGGGTGAACAGATCTAACCAAGGCTCTCCCCACGGCTGAAAGAGACCTTAGTCACCTCCAGATGGAGATGCCATTCGTGATCAACTAGGCATTGTCAGCTGAGTTTGTCAACCCTGGCATTTAGACATCCAGCCAGGTGTTGAACCACCAGGGAAATGCCCTGATGTTACAACCAAGTCTAGAGGTGCAGAGCTCCTGACAAAGGGTCCACGGCCCCATCCCGTCCTGCTTGTTGCAGTACCACATGGCAGTGGTGTTGTCCTTGAACACCACTTTCCCTTTGAGAGAAGGAAGGAATGCTTTCAATACCAGTCCTATCACCCTGAGCTCCAAAAGATTGATGTGGAGCCCGAACTCCGCCGGAGAACAGACGCCTCTGATCTCCACCTCTCCCATGTAGTCGCCCCATCCCAGGAGTGACACATCTGTCAGTCACTACTGTCATATCTGGTTGGGGAAGGGAGAGGTATCTGCCTCTGAGCCAATCGCGGTTCAAGAGCAACCACTGCAGATCTTGAACAGTTCCATCTGAGATCTGGACCATGTCAGAAAGATTCCCCCGATGCTGCGTCCACTGGAACTTCAGGTCCCACTGCAGAGCCCGCATAAGCCATCTGGCATGTGTTACCAGCAGGATGCAGGAGGACATAAGGCTTAGCAGCCTCAGAGTCATTCTCATCCAAATCCAGGATAGAAGCTGAAACATCTGAATCATAGTCTGAATATCCTGGACTAGCCGCTTGGGAGGATAAGCTAGAAACTGCACCATGTCCAGAATAGTTCAGATGAAAGGGAACGTCTGAGAGGGAGTTAGGTGTGACATTTATAGTCAACCCCAGTGAATGCAGATGGTCTGCCATAGTCTGGAGGTAGGAGATGACCTTCAACAGCCAATCATCGAGGTAGGGGAAGACTGAAGCCCCTGACCTGAGTAGATACAGAGCAGATACTGAGATGAACAGTGAACACCCGAGGGGAACTGGTAAGGCCAAAGGTGAGCACAGTGAACTGAAAATGCTTGTGGCCTACTGTGATCGGAAAGTAAGGTCTGTGGGCAGGAAGGATGGAAATAGGCGTCTTCCAAGCCCAACGCTACAATCCAGTCTCCTGGGTCAAAGGCAGATAGAACCTGAGCCAGACTGAGCATTTTGAACTTCTCCTTTCTGAGGAAGAGGTTGAGGGACCGAAGGTCTAGGATAGGGCGGAAGCCCTTGTCCTTTTTGGGCACCAGAAAGTAGTGGGAGTAACTATCACAGCCTATTTCTGACACAGGGACCCTCTCTATGGCTCATTCGGCCAAGAAAGCTGTAAACTCCTCATGAAGAAGTGCCAGGTGATACTCTGTCACCCGATAGTAGGATGGTGGCATGGATGGAGAGGTAGTCTTGAAGCAGAGAGAGTAGCCCCCTTGGGACTATTTGCAAAACCCACCTGTCTGATGTGACAGACTGCCAGTGGAGTCGGTGGTAGCAAATACTGCCTCTGATTGGTCCCTGGTGGGGAAGCGTCAGACTAGGAAGGTTTGAAGGCTGCTGTGGGGGGTGTGTGTGTGTGGGTGGGGGGGTGGGGTGGGCAGGCAGTGAACTGACTCCAGCCCTAGCTCCCTGATCCACAAGGACGTTGAATCCCATGTCACCAGCCATGCAGAGACTGGGCAGCATGCGCAGCGCAGTGGCTGGAAGAGAACGGATATGGTTAGACACCCCTTCCAGAGCCACAAATGGGGCGAAAAGCAGACTGAGGGGGCGAGGAGCAGCTGCGAGGCCCAAGGACCTGGCCGTAGCCCGGGACTCCTTAAAGTGCTCGAGTGGCAAGTCTGCTTTGTCTCAGAAGAGATAGGTGCCATCAAAAGGCAGATTAATAAGGGTGGACTGGACATCCCCCATAAAGCCAGACGTCCTCAACCAGGCATGGTGCCTCAAGACCACCGTTGATGCAATCGATCTGCGTAGTGTGTCAGTCATATCCAGCCCACATCCTATGTGAACTTCGCTGCGTCTCTCCTGTCAGCAACAGCTTGAGAGAGAATGGCTTGAGCCTCCTTCTAGACCTGTGTCAGCACCTGAGCAAATGTGTCCCATAAAGTATGGATGTAACAGCCCGAAAGGCATTGGCTGTTCACAGACGCAATGCCAGGCTAAAGGAAGAAAACAATCTTCCCAAGCTGATCCTGCCTCTTGGATTCCCTATACCGGGGTGCGGAAGGGAGTTTGCTGTTGTAGTTTTACTCTTGCTCTAGGCAAGACTGCTGATTTAAGGATGACAGTACTTATGTTTGTAGGTGACTATGCCAGTCCTACAACAAGTCGCAACTGTCGTCCCAACCCTCCCGGCTCACAAGCAGCACCTCACCAAAAACCCAAACAGTAAACAGAGATTTGTGGCAGCCTTTATGCATGGACTCAAGAGTGTGACATCTCAGGGAGTGTCGTGGTTAAACGGAGATTACCCCTTTCTCACATAAACACCATGTCTCAATCAAACAGAAGCAATGAAGAAGCTGCAGTAAAGTTTCAATAGGTTTTATTTAGCAAAACTGCGGTCTGCGATAAGTTGCATGGACTGCAATGATTAAGATAATGAACACTGCAAGGAACAGAATGGTAAAGACAAGACATTAATACAAAGACCCCCACCATCTTGCAATAACATGAAATGACATTGAGTATGAGATATGTCCTAATACCCCAGCATAATGAGCCTATCTTCTAACCTAAAAGAGAGCTAGGTATGTTAAACCTAATCTGCCAATGCCTTGTCCATGACAAGAGCCCCCAACCCTCGTTACCTTGGAATGAAGTCTCTAGCTCAGACTCCGTAGGGACACGAAGACCGGGTGAGCGTCAAGGCGATGTGCAGCATCGATAGTAGCGATGGCATCTGGTCTGAATCCCTCTGACTATCTGTTTAGGTGAGGAGTATTTATACAGATCTGCTTGGACCCCTGGCGTAGGTCTGTTCCCAAACAATAGATAACAAGTCATGCTTGGGATGGTAATTTATATAAACAATTCCCTCGAAAGCGTGAAGAGGGAAAGTACCTAATGTGAACACCTACAGTTTGTTTATCTTTGTTGCTTGATATTGACGCCTTAGCGCGGTGACACTAATAACGCAAACTAAAACATGGGCCTAACTAAAAACAAGGCAGCCATCTTAAAAGATTTAATTAAATAAACGCGCTAAAACAGAGCAAGCTAAGTAGGGTAAAAGCCACTAGGTGACGGGGCACGGGTCTGCAAGCCAAAGGCTAAGCTAACCCCTGTATACCATTAAAACAAACTAGGATTCACTACACCCTCCCCATTGCCGTAACAAGTGTGACGCCATAACTTGACGCCACCAAAGGTGAATGAACCCAATTCTAAAAAGTGCTCTGAACTAAAAGCTAAAAGCATAAAAACTAGATTTAAAAAATCACATTTAAAAACGGGTTAAAAATCAGTAGCTAAAAAACATACAAAGAGATATAATGTCGACCATGACAAGCACAGCAGGCCAAAGTAAGGGCAATAAATGTAAACTCTGAATTTGGTATAATAAGCCAATCATCAAATCTGTCTAACAAAAGTCATGATCTTGAAGAGCATCTTCAAAGACATTGAATGGAAAGGACCTCAGGAAAGAGGCCACATTGTCAGATGTTAGATCGATCACAGGATAGGCAGACGATCCACGGAGCAGTAGTGCGTAGTAGTCTCTTGTGCAGGTCTGCCTGCAGGAGAGGACCTCTCCACAGCACCAAAAAGAGACAGATTGTTCACCAATGGTGGCTCATAAGTGGCCTCGTGAATCAGCCTTAGTCTGAAGGGGCACAACCGTGAATGAACCCTCATTGGGGACATCAGCAGTGCTTGGACCACAGGAGGCACTGGCGTAACAAGACACACTGTGGGCAAGTGTTCGAAGAGGCACCATACGCAGCAAAAGACTGGTAGGAGTGGTTGGAATGAAAATGTCCAATTAGGCTCCAATTCCTCCAGCAATGAAGCATTAAAGAACTATGCATTCACAGCACAGTTGAGCTGTGGCAGTGGCTCCATTGCTTTGCGTAGCTGAAAAGACACAACCACTGCAAATCGGAAGAAATAGCAGCAGTATTCCGCCAATCAATGCCAAAATTATTGGAAAGCCTCCAAACACACTGGAAAGGAGTGAATGGATGGCCGATGGAATGACTCTGAAGACAGTCTGGAATATGGACACAAATCCAGACCCAACAGCCTTAAGGAAGTGAGCAATCCCAGTAGTGCTTGAGGCATTGCAAATTCTGGATACCAGCTCTCCAAAGTGCTTGGGGAAGTTGGTATTTAATAGGGATTGTATCTCGGCTGATGATCTCGCAATCTGGAGAGCATACGTTTCTCTAGCTGATGTGACCGTGACTTGTTTTTGGAACAGTAGCGCCTTTAGTCTGCTCAGCTTGTCATAATTTACACTAACAGTATCAAAGTGAGGCCACATTTCTGATATTTTTATCTCTCGTGCGGGGGGAAAATAAAACTTGTCCACAAGTAACAACATTAGAGACTGAAATTGCGTAGGCAATTTCTAGTTGCATACTGCAACAGTTTTGGTCACTCAGCACCACATAACTTCCATTCAAAAGTACACGAAGTGCTGGTCAAATCAAAGGGATGGGAGTACCCTTCAGAAAACAGGCCAAGTTTGCGACCCCTGCATTGCAAAGGCTGTGAAGGGACACCTGTTTGCAGATCATTGAATGACTAACAGTAGCCTCACATTCGCTTCTGCTAAGAAAGACCTCTGTTTCGCCTTTCAGACATTTGTATTCAAAGGGTAACTCCCACTCTTCTTTAATTTAATATGGCTATTGCCTAGTCGCTCATACCTGCCTACAGCAAGATGTTTCAGGCATTTTGAAAAACGAAAAGTGGAAATGGGCAGATTAATGATGCCATGTAGGAGCCATACTGTTGAAGGACTTTCTGCAACTGTGAAAGGCAACTTTTCTAACTTCTCCACGTGAAGGATGGTGAAACTCGCTTCCCTTTTAGCAATTGTCTGTTGTTCCCCGAATAAATTAAAGGCGGTGAACAATTCACTACTGTTAATGTACTCCCATGGAATTCAGCCATTTTTCAAAGTCTGTAACGTCCAACCATCCAACCTAACTGCATAATGGAATGCAGCTGACTTTGTCCATGACATAAAAGGGACATGTCTGTCTGAATGATATCAATCACAGACGACACTATGTTTGCTAGGGAATAAATCCTGTTGGACAGAGTGTTCATGCTGTTATTGACAACAACTAAAGCCTTTTCTAAGCTTTCCTTGTCTATCTGCCTTAAACGTGCAGCAGCTTCTATCTGAGAAAGCTTCCAGATCTCACTATACATAGCATAGATTAATCTTTTAGAGCGTGGCTTACTAGGACCTAGCAAAAAGTCCTGCAAGTCTATATCCTCAGAAAGAGTGTTAAGATGTTCTTGAATTGTGGCTAATGCAGGGTATGTGGAGGCTTGGATAACCAAGCTCTCAGGGGTTGGGTGTTGTGTTAGGAACACTGTGTCATTTGTAATGGGTCTATGGCGTGGGTGATAGTTCTGTTCACAGGAGCCCCTGTGCTGGGTTTGGACCAGGTCCCCAGCAGGACATCAGTTAGGGCTTCATTAAAGGGCAAAAAGGGGTTCGGAAGTGGAAGCCCCAGGCTGAAGCACCTCTGCCAGGAGGTTAGTCTTGACTTCCACAGAAGGCAGCTCGAGGCGCAGGATGTCGGCGGCTCTTCTCACCACCACTGATTAGGGCGCCCTCACCTCTGTAGCAATGGTAGGGGGAGAAGGCATTCCAGGAGAAGGGTCCAGACCGCTGGCTTCACCCAGGCCCATCCACCAGTCCATGGGATTTTCCAGCTGGTATTCCAAAGGGTTCAGAGACCCCTTCCAATCCTCACCATACCCCAACCTAAGAGAAGAAGGGGCAAGATGCGACCTAGGGAGCAAGGTCCCTGCCAAAGTCAGAATTGGCATAGTGTGACGTTGGTTCGGCTCTGTGTTGGAGTCAGCAATGAGGATGAGGTTGAGCCGACGGGTGGCATGGGCGGCATCAAGAGCATTGACGTCAGAACCGTAGTCCAGGAAGGTCGTGGTGGTATGACTGACACCGGATTGAATCCAGAAACAGATCCATGGGTGACCCCCCCCCCCGAGCCGAGGCCGAAACCGCAGGAGGTCTATCCCAAGAGGGCCCCTGCCACCTCTGTGGGGCCCAAAGGCTCTTCGGTGGAGTCAGACTGCCCAAATAGGAGGCGCACGGCCTCATAAAACTCACAGAGTTGGGCAGGGATTGCGCCGGCTCCTGGAAACTCGGAGGGCGCGGAGTCGAACTAGACGCAGACTCCAAGGACAGAGGCCTGGAACGAGGATGCTCCATTTCCCTCGTTGTTTCAGCCAAAGGATGTGGTGAAGTCGAAGAATGCCTATTCTTTTTTTACTTATTTTTGTGTCTCTACTTATCCAACCGTCCTGAGGACTTGGAGTGGGACAATGAAGAATGGGGGTTCTGTGACAGTTGTTGGGATCTTCTTCTCGACCAAGATTGGGAGCGACGTGAAGCTGAGCACCGGGTCGCAATGAGCTTTAGGGAGTGCTCCCTCAAAGCTTTCAGATTCATGGCCTGGCATGACTTTGGTTAGTCGTGGCTGCACTCTGGACACAAGCACACAAGGTTCGGATTCGTCATGGACATCGCCCAATGATGGGATCCGCAGGGCTTGAACCTGGTCTTAAGTGACGACACCCTCAATGCACCAGGAGTGTCAACAATCAAAAAATCCTCGACAAAACATTGAAAAAGACCAGCCAAAAAGTGACTGAGGGGTAGCTCTTCTTTAGATCTGCGCTGGCTGGTGTGGAAAGAAAAGAACTGACGTCAGCACACCAGGGTGGCGTTTATATAGGTCCCACAATGTCACATCAGGCACATGCAACGATGGAAGCAGAGCCAACCGATGCCCCCTGACGACACACAGGGGTACTGCTCGAGAAAAATCTCCAGATCCAGGCTGACATCTGGGAGAAATTCTAATGTAAGGAATCTACAACTAGAAGGCTCTATCAGATCCTGAGCTATAGGCAAGAGCCACAGGCAAGGGCCTATAACGAGGGAGAGGGCTTTTAAAAACCGGTATACCCCGAAGCGTAAGGGCCATAAGGCTATTAGAACATTCCCCTCACTAAGGGTAGAATGTTCTAAATGAACGAGTTACTTACCTTCGGTAACGACTTTTCTGGTGGATACATTAGCTACCTGTGGATTCCTCACCTAATGAATACTCCCATGGCGCCAGCATTCGACGGAAATCTTCTTACTAGTCTCTGCACGTCGACGAGGACGTCACTCTAGCCCACGCGACGCCGTCTGACGTCATACAGGCAACAAGAGGTCCTCGACGACGTTCCGACGTCAGTACCAATCATTTTTTACGTGCATGAGAACAACCAGGCAATGCAATGAAAGAGCAAGGCAACATCCCATTACATTGTAAAAATACACAACATTGCATGAATAACTGTAAATCTTTTATATATATATATAACTCTCTCTTTTTAAAATATATATACACATCAAGTATATACACAAAGATATATACATATATACATATATATAAATATAATATATACAACATCTATTGCACCCTCAAAGACCAAGAGGAGCGTACTCAAGGATTACTTGGTAAGACCAGAAAGGCAACGGGGGGGCGGGTGGGACCGTGAGGAATCCACAGGTAGCTAATGTATCCACCAGAAAAGTCGTTACCGAAGGTAAGTAACTCGTTCTTCTGATGGATACAACTACCTGTGGATTCCTCACCTAATGAATAGAGTCCCAAAGCAGTACCACGCCCGGCGGTGGGTGCCTAAATGGTCAAACCAAGAAATCCTGCAGCACTGACCGTGCAAAATGGCCGTCCCTTCTAACCTCAGAATCCAAACAGCAATGTTTTGCAAAAGTGTGAAGGGACGACCAAGTTGCGGCCTTGCAGATGTCGACCACAGGAACACCTCTGGCCAAGGCCGAAGTGGCCGACTTAGCTCTGGTGGAATGAGCTCTAATGCCCTCAGGAGGATCCTTCTTTGCCAAAGAGTAACAGATTTTAATGCAAAGAACAACCCACCTGGATAGTGTTCTCTTGTGGACTGCCTTTCCTCTCCTCTTGCCCACGTATCCAATAAACAGCTGATCCTCCAGCCTGAAATCCTTTGTTCTATCAATAAAGAAGCTCAACGCCCTCTTTGGGTCCAGACGGTGCAGTCTTTCTTCCTCTTTGGAAGGATAAGGCGGAGGATAGAACGTGGACAAAGTAATTGCCTGAGCCAAATGGAAAGGTGAAACAACCTTCGGGAGGAAAGCAGCCTTGGTCCTCAACACCACCTTATCCCCATAAAAAGTTGTATAAGGGCTTTACTGATAAGGCCTGCAACTCACTTACTCTCCTTGCTGATGTTATAGCTATCAGGAAGACTGTTTTTAAAACCAAATACCTTAAGGGGCAAGAATGCATAGGTTCAAAAGGGGACCCCATAAGGAAAGTCAGGACCAAGGACAAATCCCATTGCGGCATAACGAATGGCTTTGGAGGATATTTATTTAGAAGACCTTTCAAGAATCTGATAACAATAGGGGATTTAAATAAAGATGGTTGGTCTGGAAGACATATGAAGGCTGACAAGGCCGATAAATAACCCTTAATGGTAGCCACTGCACAACCTTTCTGCGCTAGAGACAGAGCAAAAGACAAAACGTCCGATAGATGAGCATGCAAAGGATCAATCTGCCTCTCTCCACACCACGCAACAAATTTAGACCATCTATTAGCGTAGATAGATTTAGTGGAGTGTCGCCTGGCCGCTAATATAACATCCACTACCTCAGGCGGGAGAGAGAAGGAACTCAGGTTGCCCCGTTCAATCTCCAGGCATGTAGGTGCAGACTCTGGAGGTTGGGGTGTAGAACCTGCCCCTGCGACTGCGAGAGGAGGTCTGCCCTGAAAGGGAGACGGAGCGGAGGGCACATTGAGAGTTGGAGAAGGTCGGAGTACCATACCCTCCTTGGCCAATCCGGAGCTATTAGGATGACTAGAGCCCGGTCCTGGCGAATCTTCCTCAATACTCGAGGAATCAAGGGTATGGGAGGAAACGCGTAAAGCAACTGGCCGCACCAAGTTATTTGAAACGCGCCCCCCAACGCTCCCTGCATCGGATACTGGAGGCTGCAGAATAACGGACAATGCGCGGTCTCTCGAGTGGCAAACAGATCTACCCGAGGAAACCCCCACCTCTGGAAGATTAAACGGACTTGATCTGGATGGAGACGCCACTCGTGGTCTGCCGAGAATTGGCGACTGAGACTGTCCGCACGCACGTTCAAGACTCCGGCCAGATGGTTTGCTATCAAGCAAATCTGATGGTCCTTTGCCCAGGACCATAGTCGAAGAGCTTCTCTGCAGAGAAGGTACGACCCCACTCCTCCCTGCTTGTTTATGTACCACATCGTGGTAGTATTGTCCGTTAGGACCTGTACCGACTGACCACGAAGGGAAGGGAGGAAGGCCTTGAGAGCCAGACGTACAGCCCGTAACTCTAACAGATTGATGTGAAACATCTGTTCCTCTGGAGACCAAAGACCTTTGATCTCCAGATCCCCCAGATGAGCTCCCCACCCTAGAGTGGAAGCATCCGTTATGACTGTGGCCACTGGTGGAGACTGCTGGAACGGCTTTCCTTGTGAAAGATTGTTGCTTGCAATCCACCACTTCAAATCCACAGCAGCATCTCTGGAGATCTTGACAGTACCCTCTAGATCCCCTTTGTGTTGAGACCACTGCCTTCGGAGGCACCACTGAAGAGCCCTCATGTGCCAGCGAGCATGCGTGACCAACAGAATGCAGGAGGCAAACAGACCGAGCAGACGAAGGACCTTGAGGACTGGAACTACCGCTCCATTTCGAAACATTGGAACCAAATCCTGAATATCTTGAATCCGCTGAGGCGGAGGAAAGGCCCGACCCAATGTTGTATCCAGTACTGCCCCTATGAACAGGAGGCGCTGAGAGGGCTCTAGGTGAGATTTGGGCTCGTTCACCGAAAAACCCAGGTCGAACAACAACTGGGTTGTTGACTGCAGATGATGCGACACAAGCTCCGGGGACTTGGCTTTGATCAACCAGTCGTCCAAGTAAGGGAATACTGCTATCCCCTTCCTTCTGAGTTCTGCCGCAACCACCGACATCACCTTCGTGAAGACTCGAGGTGCTGAAGTAAGACCAAACGGAAGGACCGCAAACTGATAGTGCTGCGATCCCACCACAAACCGGAGATACTTCCTGTGTGACTTGAGTATCGGGATATGAAAGTAAGCATCCTGCAAGTTGACAGACACCATCCAGTCTTCCTTGTTCAACGCCAAAAGCACCTGTGCTAGGGTCAGCATCTTGAACTTTTCCTGCTTGAGGAACCAATTCATGATCCTCAGGTCCAGGATTGGTCTCAAACGACCATCCTTCTTGGGAATCAGGAAATACCTTGAGTAACATCCTCGACCCCTTTCCTGCTCTGGGACCAACTCCACCGCGCCCTTTGAAAGGAGGGCTTGTACCTCCTGTTCTAGCAACAGGAGGTGTTCTTCTGAACAATAAGAAGGGCGGGGCGGGATGAGGGGCGGGAACTCCCGAAAGGGAAGGGTGTAGCCTTTTCCCACAATACTGAGAACCCAAGTGTCCGTTGTAACAGTCTTCCATTTGGTGAGAAAATGCTGTAATCTTCCCCCTACAGGAGAGGAGTGAGTGGGAAATGGTGGAAGCCTAAGGCTGCTTCCCCTGCTGCACCCCGCCAGAGGATGAGGAAGAGGCAGAGTGCTGCTGAGAGGCTCCTCTGGTGCGGACCCTACCTCTCCCTCTAAAAGATCTATAGGGATGGGAAGAGGCAGGTTGCTGATATCTTCCCCGAAAGGAAGAGGAGGAAGAGCCACGCCCAAATCCACGAAACCTCCTGAAAAATCTGGAAGAGGCCGTGGAAGAAGGAGCTTGGAGCCCTAACGACTTAGCCGTGGCCCTGCTCTCCTTAAAACGTTCCAAGGCCGAATCAGCCTTGGCTCCAAACAGTTTGTCCCCATCAAACGGGAGATCCAACAATGTGGACTGTACATCCGCAGAAAAGCCCGAGTTACGGAGCCAGGCCTGCCTCCTTGCCACCACAGTTGTGCCCATTGCTCTGGCTACCGAGTCGGTCGTATCCAGTCCCGTCTGGATAATCTGGGTCGCAGCAGCCTGGGCATTTGAAACAACATCCAAAAGACCCTGGGGAAGCTCTGTAAATGATGAGGAAATGTCATCCATCAGAGCATGAATATACCTCCCCAGGATACAGGTTGCGTTGGTGGCCTTCAACGCCAGACTGCAGGACGAAAAAATCTTCTTGGACTGCTCCTCTAGTTTCTTTGAATCTCTGTCCCCAGGTACCGTCGGGAAAGAACCAGGCGCTGACTTGGATGAACAGGAGGCCTGCACCACCAAGCTCTCCGGCGTAGGGTGCCTAGACAGAAAACCAGGGTCAGTCGGAACCGCCCGATACCTCCTGGCCACAGCTCTGTGAACTGCTGGGGAAGATGCCGGCCTCTTCCACACCTCTAACACCGGATCCAGCAGAGCGTCATTAAATGGCAAAAGAGGCTCCGCCGCAACTGAGGCCGGATGTAGCACCTCTGTTAGAAGGTTTTGTTTAGCCTCCACCACCGGCAAAGGCAGGTCCAAAACACTAGCTGCCTTCCGTACCACTGCGTGAAAGGAAGCAGCCTCCTCAGTGTATTCTCCCGGGGACGAAAGATCCCACTCAGGGGAAGTGTCCAGCCCACTGGCCGACTCCAGACCACGCAGCCCATCACCCAAGTCCTCTAGCTCTCCTTCCTCCAGGGCTCGTTGGTACTCCTGCTCCTCTAATACACGGAGAGCACGTCTCTTCGAATGAAACCGTTGTTCAATACGCGGAGTCGACAATGCCTCCGCCGAAGTCGAAGATCGGCGCCGATCTTCAGAAGCCACCGACGCCGCGTCCGGCGCCACAGGTAACTTCGGTGCCGACGAAAGAGCAGTCGAAGCAGATGGACCCACCGGAGTCACAGGCCGAAATCCCGACGTCGACGGGATGGAAATCCCCGGGGCCAATCCCTCTGAAGCCACCGGAGCGGCCACCGGCGCTGACACTGGCGCCGAGCCCACGTTCCCAAAAGGGAGAAAGGGCATAAAGGGTGCCGGCCGAAGAGGCGCAGGATCACCCAATGAAAAGGCCAAAGGCCCAGCCGGAGCACCCCCTGGAGCCATCTGTTGGAAGATGGCATACATCGCATTCAAGAATGCGGAACTATCGGCTCCAGGGGTGGGAAAAGCCGGATACTGGGGTGCCTGTCTCGGAGGCGACCCCGACGCCGGCCTCGACGTCTGCAACGCCGGAGAAAACACCTGAGGCTCCAATAACCTCAATCACCGACGCCTGTCCAGGTGAAGTTGGAGACGCCGGAGAGGGCAACGGCGTCGAAGGATGTGGCGTAACCGTGGGACTGATCTCCCATGTCCTTCGGCGCCGATCCGAAGACCTGGAACGAGTCTCCTTCGAATGACGCCGAGATGCTCTACGGCGCCGGGAGTCTCGATGACGCCGATGTCTTGGTGAAGAAGACTTCTTGTGATGCTTCTCCTTCGATTTCGCCATAAACAGCTTCGCCTCACGTTCCTTGAGGGCCTTTGGATTCATGTGCTGGCATGAATCACAAGTCGAGACGTCGTGGTCGGAGCTCAAACACCAAAGGCAATCGGAATGAGGATCCGTCACCGACATCTTGCCTCCACACTCACGACAAGGCTTGAATCCAGACTTTCTCTGCGACATTATTACCACAGCGAAAGACTACGCAGCAAAAATACACTGTAACCACAAAAGTAACAGTTGCTCCCTCGAAGATAACCGTTTCGAATGCACGGAAAAAAGGGAACTGACGTCGGCACGTCGTCGAGGACCTCTTATTGCCTGTATGACGTCAGACGGCGTCGCGTGGGCTAGAGTGATGTCCTCGTCGACGTGCAGAGACTAGTAAGAAGATTTCCGTCGAATGCTGGCGCCATGGGAGTATTCATTAGGTGAGGAATCCACAGGTAGTTGTATCCATCAGAATAAAAAGGTATAAACATGAAGACAAGCATTGAAATGTTGGAGCTCTGGGCTTATTCTAGACTTATAAGCCCAGAGCCACTTTATTATCTTCAATGGAGCGCTCAACAATCCAATGTTTAATTCCAGACAGACACTATGGCCCCATTAGAAGTTGTCCGGAACGGAATTCCCATGTGGCACTCTATTCCACACAATTCTCAGTGAAGCAGTGATACTGCTCCCAGATTTTCAAGATGCAGAAACACTGCACCTAATTTTTGGAAAGGGCTGCATTGCACTCAAGACCCCTGCCCGAATTTCTTCCAAGTCATAGAAGAGCATGAAATGCCTACCCCTGAAATGCAAGATCCTCACCTACTCTATCCCACTCAAAAGAAGCCCTTAAAAACATGTAAATGTGGTCAATAAACCTCCGGTTATCGGGAATATAGTGAAGAATTCTGCCTGGTAAATCTGGGTCTGCACAGTTATTCCCCATTATATGGGATGAAACTTGTACCTGCAGGAATTCTATGTGAAATTCTGTCTGTTTTCAGAAATTCCATTTACATGGAAACTCCACATACAATTCCTCACAACTTATAATAGGGCCCAAGAAATTGGACACTTTTGCACTCAAGTGGACAATATGTTTTGGCATAAGCTCTGGGCCTAAAGGATACACTCAGTCATGGACCTCCATTTTGCAAGTAAAGTTATTTTCTGTCCTCCTTCTCTGACATAAGTACTTAAAGCTATCCTTGAGGGTTTCCAGAATTCGCAAGTCTTAAGTAAGTTTTCTACCCTTCATTGTTAGCGTCAGGCTTCATTATCTTGGTTTTTATATTTTATGCTTCACTAGCTGCTACAGTGAATAGAAAGAATTTCACTTCAGCATTTGCATTAGGGCATTCTTCTCCTTATGCAACTGACATAGGACCCGCTCAATAAAAGGGGAGTACTACCAAGATGGGTGGAACCTCTGAAACGTTCTTTACAACCGTCCATAATAGGGGTCAACTACTCGTTCAAGCACTGGCCAGAACAATCGGTCTAGCATTAAAGTGTAAACGCATGCAGCCTGACTATTGCTTG
Organism: Pleurodeles waltl; assembly: GCF_031143425.1. Lineage (NCBI taxonomy): Eukaryota > Metazoa > Chordata > Amphibia > Caudata > Salamandridae > Pleurodeles > Pleurodeles waltl. The sequence continues at coordinate 11,639,605 of NC_090441.1, forward strand.
TCTGGGTTTGCATGCAACAGCAGAATAAAGCCATTCCTATTGTCTTTGCAAAGCTTGTTAGTAACTGAGACTGAAAATATCCATTCACTGTCATGCTAGATCGCATACGTTTGGCATGTGTTAATTGGCTGGGGGCACACTTATTTTCCAGAGTTTGCGTCCCGTAGGATACACCTTGTGAATGTATTTCAACTGAATGAGAAGGAATCTAGCCACTGCTGAGTGTCTTGGAGACTTCCTAGCTTCTGCCCATTCCTCATTCGTAGGGTACTTAGATCCCATGTCAGTTCATTACTGTTGCACACATACACAGATTATTAACAGGAACACACATGCACAATGGGTGGTTGAGGACTTCCAGCACTTGATGCACCGATATATGTATCTTAAACATACAAAAGGCTTTCTTAGTAAAAAATAAAATAAAAATAAAAACACACTAGGTGGCTTTGTCATCAATTTTGGGAAGATTCTTCTTGTAGAGCGAGTGAAGATAGGCCGCACCGTCCCTTTTGTTTAGGAAGAGATTATACACCATTCTTAGTCAGACATATGAGTGAATAATACTTGTTCTCTAGTCTACAGAAATACATGGAGTCTGCGCTTTAGGACTGTAACCAGAACTTCTCCATGTCTAGAGGCTCGCATCTAACGGCTGCCATCCATGGTTTTGTGGTCTATTAGCATGTCGGTGTAGAAGGTGCGGCTGGGTTTCATACTCACAAGGGAGGACAGTCTGCCCCTCCAATTGCAAGATCCCCTTTGACATTCTAGGACAGAACATAATAACACATTTTCTTATAGGAGAAAACACCTTTGGAAAGATGTAAGGTTATGGAACGTGAGACCAGGTGCTTTAGTTTACTCTGGGCTGAGACCAAAGTTTAAGCAGGAAAGTGGCCTCTTACCTTGCCCTTCCAACCACCACAGTCTGCGCCCACGGCTGCATGACCTCCGAGAATGAGCCATAGTCAAAGAAGCCACTCATCCACTGGCCTTTCTGAGCTGTGAAAGGAAGAAAGCAGATTAAGAAAGAGGAGACAGAGAGAAATAAACATTTAAAAGAAGGCATGAAAAGAAGGCACTTTCTTATTTGAACCCTACTAGAGCTCCTCTTTCTCTGAGGAGTAAAATTCTTGTAACTTCAAGTGCTCTGACACAGCCATAACATGCGCATGCACAGCGTCAAATAACCAGGCACAGCCCCAAATGCCCAATAACACCTAAAATGCCCAGATACATACTTACATTCCAAAGCATAACCTTTGACTGTCCCGCAATTGCCTAAAATGTCTGACTATAAACTTGCATACGTGCTGCAGCTTCACGCTCATGAATAGCTTCAAGTGTACAATGTCCAAGTAGCCACAGTACAGCTTCCAAATATGACTATACATAGATGTATGTAACGTTTGGCAGAGCAGGAGCCCTGCTGTAAATAGGCAGTGCTCCAACCCAATGAAACATGGCGCAGCAAGGGAAACTCACTAAATTTACAGTTGGTGGAGCGCCAGCTTTAGGCCAGCAAAGCCCCCACAGGCGCTCTCATTGAAAACGTCTATCTGAAGGCCAGTGTGCAGAAGCGGGGTCAGCTCACAATCAGAGTCATCACACTCTAGGGAGGGCAAGTCAACAGTCACTGATTGTCCCTGCAAGGGAAATGGCCGCCACCTGCAGGGAGAAAACTCTTTGTGTGTCGAGACAATTTCATTTTTTGGTTATCGAAAAACAAACTGCTGCTTTAGAAACTGACTGTCTCTGCACAGCAAAAATTGCGTCAAGGGCATTAACCATGCCGCCTGTTCAGCAAACCTACAGCGCTGTCAATGGAGAGGCAGCAGTGCCTGGTCCTTTTCAGAGCACAGATTACTACCAGGCAGGCAAGGATCCCTAAACAGGGCGGCTCACCAAAGACAGAGTAGCGCAGGCCACGGTAGACCATCCACCAGGGTACGAATGGTCCCCCATAGTCTCTAATGCTCAATCTTCTAATCAGAAAGTAAATGGAGCACCCTGGTAAATGATTACTTTTGATTCACCTCTAACCCCCATGACCTCTGAATAAGACGTTTGCACAGAAATGTCATGGGCTAGCAAACAAACAATAGGAGTAGTAGTTGCTACTCTTATGACCTCTTAAATACCCAGGTACAATTTTTGTTTTAAACTTTATTTTTTGTTTTCACATGAAAAAACAACAGATAACATTGGGATGCCCAAAAGCATGATGATGTACAAATAAACAATGCTGCAGGCAATAGTTCTCAAATACGGAAGTTTATATACACAGGCATACAATAAAGAAAAGAGAAGCAAAGAAACATAACGAAAACAACCAGAGGTATGAAGGGGCGGCACATAATCACTGGGCATGCATAGCAGAGTCACCAATAAATCTGAGGGGAAGGTAGGGCATGGAGCCATGTTGATGCCAATTCAATCTGGGTTGGCAGCGTCCAACATTACCTTTAGTTTTGCAATGAATGCCATTTATCTTTAGGTCTTCAGGTAAGTGGCTGCAAAGTGGCACAGTCGTCAGAGGGACATGTTTTGCTACCCCAATGTAATGCGGTCCTGTGTTTAGCAAGCAACAGAGGTAAAGCGGCGCATCTCCTGGGGTACATCATCAACATACCCCAGGAGATGCGAGGAGTGGGGGGTCAGTATAGTGCCAATCATCATGGATATAGGAGTGAAAATTTTGGACCGGTGGGCACCCACCACAGTGCACATCCAGGTCAGGTGGGCAAAGTCTGCATCAAGGACTCTGCATCTGAGGCATTGAGACGAGCGAGTAGGGTCAAAGCACACCGTCATGTGGAGTGACATATGCTCAGTGTAAAAATTTGCACTGCAAAAGCTTGTGTTTGTGATTTATGGAGATAAGCTTAGTCTGCGCGCAGCAATAGTAACAGATTTTGTCAGGGAGAGATTGTCCAAGGTCACGCTCCCAGGTGTTGTGTGCCCGGATCAGGTTTCAGTGCTACACAGGTGTTATATATTTTGGAGATCAGTCATGTTCCGTCAGGGTCAGTAATGAGGCTTTCTCAGGGCTCCCATAGGATGTGTGTGCATCTGGGTGGTCCCACTGAAAGACAAAGTGACATTGAGCCACAAGGTAGTAGAGTGGTAGATCTGGGACTCCCAATCCTCTGCACTCATAAGGGAGTACAAGGGTATCCCATTTTATACGGGATTTATGTCCTGCCCATATAAGGCAGAGTAGTAGGGTGTGGAGTGTATGGAAGAAATTGTGAGTCAATGGGATCGGTACGCTAAGGAAGAGATATATGAAGTGGGGGAAGACCACTATTTTTAGAATGGCCACTCAACCCGCCAGTGATATTGGGAGTTTTATCCACTGATCTATCTTTGTGGTTAGCTGATTTATAGTGAGGCCATAGTTTAGTCGAATCATCTGGTCTTTATCTCAGTGCCTAAGTATCTGGTGGAATCAGCACACCTGGATAGAGGGTATTCAGGAAGCATCGGCTTCGTAATGGCTGTGAAAGGGAAAAGTCCCGACTTGTCCCAGTTGATGTAAAGGCTTGAGAAGCCCCCAAAGCGGAGGACCTCTCGTATAAGCAGTGGGAGATTGACTTTGGGGTGGCGAACAAATAGTATGCCGTCTGCATGGAGCGATAGTAATAGTGCATCCGGGCAGAATTGCAGACCCTGATGGAGATGACATTCCTGTAGGAGGCACACCAATGGGTCCATGGTTATAATAAAAAGGAGAGATGAAAGAGGTCCCCCTGGCGGGCCCCCCTGGAGACAGCGAAAGGGCCAATAAGCTAACAATTGTCCCAGAGACGGGCCACAGGACTCAAATAAAGGAGCATAATTAAGACAGTGAAGCCGCGGGGGAGGCATCGTTTAACAAGTCTCACCTTAAGAAATGGCCATTCTAGGGAGTCGAAGGCCTTTTTAGTGTCCAGGAGGGCAACGGCCGCTGGAAACTCTGGGGATATTCTGTTCAAGACCACAAAAATTGTTCAGAGGTTAAGAGAGGTGGATTTGTGGGGGACAAAGCATGTTTGTACAGGTGAAATGATTTGTTCCATGGGGAGAGATAGCCTAGTTGCAATTACTTTGTCCAGACTTTTATTGTCTAAGATGAGTAAAGAGTGGGGGCGTTAGAAGGTGAACAGGAGGGGGTCCTTACCTGGTTTTAATAAAAGCGTGATGACTGCTTCTCGCAGGGTGGGGGGAGAACACCCTTCTCAAAAGCTTGCGTGTAACGATCGAGCAGATACAGCACATGAAGGTGTTTATATGCCTTGTAAAATGTGCCTGAAAATCCATCGAGGCCAAGGGCCTTGGAGCCATCAAGAGCATCAATGGCCTGCACGATTTCCTCACAGGATATAGGTTCGCAGAAGAACTATTTGTGGGCATCATTTAGCCACACCACTGCAACTTCAGCTAGGTAATCCGCTATCACTGCGGTATTGCATGTTATGCAGGATGAGTAGAGGCGTTTACAATAACAGAGTAGTTAATTTGTGATGCCTTCATTGTCAGGGATCTGGCCGCCTTCAGCTGTCTTTAGAGCAGGAATATATCCATTCAGTCTGTTGTGACAGAGGAGACGTGCTAGCGTTCGACCGCGCTGAGCAGTCATGTACCTGCCCAAATAGGCTAGTTCCCTATCAGCCAAGTCCTGGAACTCTCAGCACGACAGTGGAGTTTGGGTCCACTGTGTGACAGAGAGTCAGGATGGTCCAAGGTCTGCAGCTCAGACTCAATACATGTAAGGCGAGTGTGAATGTCACACTGAACTCCAATATATATGCCTTAAAGGTTTCCCATAGCATAGCCTGTGTGGTAACCAAGCCAGTATTAAGAGTAAAGTAATTTACAATGCGGTCACGGAGTTTAGAGCAGAAGATATCATCATGTAGAGGGGTACAAGGGAAACACCAGCTTCGCTCCAACCCCTTCCCATAAGGAATGCCAAGGACTAGCTGGGCAGGTGCACGGTCCGATAGCGTACGTGGTAGGTGGGCAATGTCAGTAGCCCACTGAGTCACATTCACAGAGGTGAACCAGTACTTAAGCCGAGTTCACACCCCATGGGGAGCAGAGTAGAAAGTTTAAGTCAGAAGAGGTGGGGTGTCACAGGCTCCAGATGTCATGTAAGGTGTCTATGATGTTGTGTACTACACGTAAAGCCTGTGGTTTGCTGTGCCGTTGCAAGCTGGTGGAGTCCGTCAGGGGGTTATGTACCATATTCACGTCGTTTCTCAGAATGATAAGCTTGGGCTCAATCTTTCCCATCAATGTGGAAACTTCCAGGCAAAAATCAGGATCATCAACAGTTGGGGCTTAGATATTAACCAGCAAAACGTTAAGCGCGGCCAGTGCGCGGGCTACCAGGACATATCTGTTATTTGGGTCGCAAAAAGCTAGTAGTAAGGGTAAATGGTATACTTTTATAGATTAATGTGCACACCCCACGTGAATATGAGCAATAGTATGAAAAAAGTGTTGTGTCCGCCAGGAGGACACAAATGTGTATGTCTCATAGGGCAGGAGGTGCGTCTCCTGTGGGAAGGCTATCTTCACGTCATGGTGTTCTAAGTAGGAGAATAGCTGCTTTCCCTTGCATGGGATGTTTCAGGTTAGTAGGAGAGTACCTGCCTTCCCTTGCATGGGATGTTTCATGTTAAGAGGGTGATCTTTGCTCCCCTGTCCGCCTTGCTCTGCCAAGTACAACTTCAAAGGACGTGGCTGAGCCCCACATGCCTACACACACCCCATATACTCAATACCAGTCTATCTACCCATTACAGCCACACTATACACTGCCATAGTCTCATATGTCTAATGTAGCCCAGCAGTGCACAGGTTTAGCCTCCAATGGCAGTCAGACTTTGCATATGCAGGTTTATCTTTAAATGCTTTATGGCTTCAATTGCCCATACAGCCTCCTACGTGCAGGTGCAGCCTCAAATTCCCAGTGCTGCCTCCCTTTCTTGTGAAAGATAAAGAATCTCAAGTAAAATCCCATAAGCTAGATGTATATCTACAATAGCCTAGCCCTGAATTAATTCTAACATGGCGTACATTAGCAACATCTTGTGCACTTTTCAACATATTTGTAATTTCAATCTTCTGACTATGGTAATTTGGTGGCAAATATGGCTGGATTGCAGCCTTCGTCCCTTTATTATGATTTACAAGATTCACTGGTCGGTGTAGGTTATCCTTTCCCATGTTGAGAATAATGCCTTCAACCTTGCCTCGCCACAGGAGTCTTGTGCTCCAAGGGTGCTATCAAATCACTTTTCCTTGGGCTACAGACACGTGGGTGGCCAAAGGCTTAGCAGCCTTTCATTCTTCTGCTTCACTGTTCTCTTCCTCGAGGATGACTTAACTTCTTATGATTCCTCGTACCCAAAGTGCTTTCTACATTCAATGACAGAGTTAAAAGTTTGGAGTGCACCTTTGAGAAAATCCAATCCAGACAAAGTTAAGATTTCTTTCTCAATGGTGAAGGAGTTGCCATGCATCTAGAAGCAAAATTCATTGTCTAAGCCTGCCTGAATAACTTGTTTTGTTTCTAAACCATTAGATAAATACAAAGAGCTTCAGAAAGACATTAATAAAAAAAATGTGCTTGAAAGTTGCGACATGAGACCGTGGACAGAACGTCATTTAGATCAACAATATGTCATTTAAACAACACAAAATATGCAATAACTAGAATGAGATCTGCTTATCTGTCTAAAGGGCGTGCTCCACTGAAATGTTCTTGCACATCTACGATTAGAAAACAGTGATCTTACTGTTACATGGCACTGAATATTGTAATAGAAACATCACAGAATGAAATTAACATTTGGTAAATTGGCAATCCGTGGTAAGACTTGAAGTTGGTGTAACTAGTAGTATTCAAGGGCACAACTTGACCCTAACTTCGGGGAGGTTAACTAGTGCTTAACTTGAGACAGTGGTTTCAGGTGCTCTGCACATGCACTTAATTGCGAACACTGGTGCTTATGACTGTCTGCAACATGGTGGCGCTGTGTGTCTAATTTAGAGATGGACACAACGTAAGTTCTTTATTAATTCAGGATACATTAAAATGACAAATGCCTACCACCCAGGCCATTCTTATAGCATTAGGGGCATGGAATAGTCCGAATTGTCACACTTGGAGGTGTTTGATGGTTAGTAGTTGTGCTGGTACTGTCACTGGCAGCGCTTGCAGGTGCAATGTGTGCTACAAGTTGCAGTGACCTCCCGACTAGGGACCTGGTACTTATTTGTTACACATGAAGCACTGAGGCTTACACTTCAAGCACTGGAGGTGAGTCAAATTCAGACTTGTAAGGTATCCTGTCATCCGTGCTCTACTCTTCACCTCTCATCTCCCTCACCCCAGCCTTTTAACATTTTCTCACTGGGTCTGCCCAGCTCACACCCACTCTCTCTAATTCTCCCCTCCCTCTCTGCCCCAGTCTTTTACCTTTTGTTGCTGGTTCTGCCCCTCTCATGTCATCTATCCCCTCCATACTTCACTCACCTTGCATCTCTCTCCCATCTTTAAGCTTCTCTTGCCCTTCTTACATCCACCTCTCATCTATGCTCGGCACTTTAGTCTCATTTCTTCCAGGTCTCTGACCTGCTCTTGGTGGTTCTGCCCTCTTGCCTCCACTTTTCCGCTCCCTGTTATATTTGCTGCTTCATATCTCTCTATCAGCCTCTTACCTTTCGTGCTGGTTCTGGCCCTCTTGCATCCACATCTCCTCTTTCCCCTGTCTCTCCCATCAGCCTCATGCCCTCTCTTGCAGATTGTGCCCGTGTACTTCCACCTTTCCACTCTATGATCTGCTCACCTCTCCTCCAGCTTTTTACTATCTCTCAGACTTATTTTTCACATACACCCACTTCTCTCCTCCATGTTGTACTCTTCTCTTAAAGGTTTGTACCAACATGGCTAATATTTTTAAGTAAACGCAAGTAAAAGAAAACTTGGAAAAAATCACAAAAGCAGTTGTTGTTTTCTCAAATATAGAGGAGTACATCAGTAAGGACAGACACAGACTATCTATGCCTATACACACAAACACACACACATATATAGCATTCTGTTCACAAAGGTAATTGCTGTTGTAAACTCATATTTACAACTGATAATATCTTTCTATGCCTGTATGGAATTCACAAAGGGATCCTTGCCACATGTAAATGCTTTTACTACTGCAGATTTATCCACCAGAAAAAAACCTGTGGTAATACATATCACTCAAAGCTTGGGAAGTAGGTGCTCCAAGTTGTGGTTTACCTTGGAAGTTTAAGAATGTACACAAATATGGTTGTTTGTGGGTATGCCCCACTGTTGATCCAACCCCTTTCTACCCTCAAAATGATCAGAGATTTACTACAGCCATGAGCTTGAGTTAACTTTCCTACAAGGGCTTTCCATGCATAGAAACAAAATTGCATTCGCCTAGCAGGCTCCTTTCCCCCTCTGCAAAGTTTTCCACTAAGGAGAAATCCACATAGGTAGAAAAGCTAGAATAGAGTTAAAACAGCTAGAACAGCTAGAGTGGGACCTGCTGGATTTGTCACTTGACATTTCAAGTAGTACGCCTGGCACAGATTTGTGACTCAGGAGAAAATGTATATCTCCGACGTATTTTTACATTTGCAATAGTAAACAGGGCCCATTGTTCCTAAATTATTTTTAAACCCAACAGAAACAGAATTATAGTTTTAAATAAAAAAAAGGAACAAAGCAGATCATATCATAATTCTAATTCAAGTGCAAACTGCAGGCCCATCCAGAATCCCAAAACTGGAAAAAAATGCCTTGTATTTCTTTTATCAGAAAATGTGGCATTCCTGCCTTCTCTCCCCTTTGCATACACCTCTAAGTTCATTTACTGAACATTCTTTCCCGTAGACACAAGAATATTGTTTAGTCTCTTTCTTTGCTGAGAGTGTTCCAGGGTAGCCCACTGCTCCTCCCTAGATGGTGGAGGTTGACTTCACATCTGTGGACGCTTGTTGCTGTTATCATGTTAATAAAACAAGAGGCACAGCATAGGACGCTACTGAAAGAGAAGCGTTGGCAAAGCCAATAGGTCCCGTCTATTCAAGAGCTATTGGCTTTGGCAATGTGTTTTTGCCATGTTATATACAAATGTCGTAGATGGTATTTGTTGGAAGAGAGTGTTGTAGAGTGGAGTAGGGGGATAGAGGGAGTAGAGTTCAGTGGTAGAAAGTGTTGTAGAGTGGAGTGTCGTAGAGTGGAATGTCATAAAGTAGCGTAGAGCGGAATGGTGTGAAGTAGGGTGGAATAGGGTGGAGTGGATCGTGGTAGAGGGGTGGATTGGATTGGAGTAGATTGGGGTGCATTTGAGTGAGGTAGAGTGGGTTGGATTGAGTGGGGTCGGGTGGACTGGAGTAGGTGGTCTGGATGGGGTAGAGTGAAGTGGTGTGGATTGAAATGGGGTGAGGCTGATTGGATTGGATTGGAGTGGGGTTTATTAGATTGGTTTGAGGTGGGTGGATTGGACTGGAGTGATATGACTAGGGTGGAGTGGATTGGGACGAGGTGGGGTGGACTGGATTAGAGTAAGGCGGTTTGGAGTGGGTGAATTAGAGTGGAGTGTGGTGGACTGGACTGGAGGGTATGGATTGGACTGGACTGGAGGGGGTGGATTGGAGAGGGGTAAATTGGTTTGGAGTGGGGTGGACTGGATGGGGTGGATTAGATTGGAGTGTGGCGGACTGAAATGAGGTGGGTGGATTGAGGTGAGGTGGGGTGGACTGGAGTGGATTAGAGTGTGGTGGATTACATTGAGGTGGGGCGGATTACACTGAGGTGGGGTGGATTGGAGTGGGGTGAAATGGATTGAGTGGGGTGGACTGGAGTGAGGTGGAATTGAGTGGGGTGGAATGGAGTGGGGTGAGTCTGAGTGGGGTGAATTGGATTAGTGTGTGGTGGATTGGAGTGGAGTAGATTGGATTGGAATAGGCTGGATTGCAGTGGGTGGATTGGATTGAAGCGAGGAAGACTGGATTGAGAGGGTGGATTGGATTGGGGTGGGGATTGGGTGTGATGATCTGGATTGGGGTTCGGTGGATTGGACTGAGGTGGACTGTAGTGGGGTGGGGAATGTGGAATGGAGTGGGGTAGATTGGATTTGGCTGGATTGAGGTGGACAGGATTGGTGTAGGGTGGATTAGATTAAAGAGGGCTGTACTGGAGTGGGTTGGAGTGGAACAGATTGTTTTGGATTGGAGTGGGGCAGATTGTTTTGGATTGGAGTGGGGCGCATTGTTTTGGATTTGAGTGTGGCAAATTGTTTTGGATTGGAGTGCAGCAGATTGGGGGTGGGGCAGTTTGTTTAAATTTGGAACTGGAGAGATTGTTTAGGATTGTAGTGGGGCATATAGTTTTGGATTGGGGTGGGGCAGACTGGAATAGGGCAGATTGTTCTGGAGTAGGGCAGATTGTTTTGGATTGGAGTGGGGAAGATTGGACTGGGGTGGGTTGGGATGACTGCAGTGTGGTGGATGGGAGTGGACTGGATTGTGGTCAGTGGTGTGGATTTGATGGGGGTATAGTGCACTGAGTGGGGTAGATTAGTGTGGGGTGAGGTGGTGTGGATCAGTGTGTATTGGAGCGAGGCAGATTGGGATGTGCTGCATGATTATGTGGTAAAGCATAATTTCAGAAATTACACATAAAAAAGAAACAATGCCGCTTTACAATATTTAGAACAAAATAATCCTCATCTTTTGAGAACGGGGGCCACGAGCAAAAACAAAAAAAGAAAACATGAGTGCAAAGTGTGAAAAGAAGACTAGACAAAATAAAAGAAAGTTAACTATAGAAAAAAATCCTTACAATTTTGCTTTCCAGCTGGGCACATTTTTGCCAGTCACACGCCTTCTGTTTGCATGGCACTAGAAGTTAAAAAGAACAAAAAATGTAGGGAGCAGAGGAGGCGCACTGGTTAAGTTGAATCAATCAGTGCTTGGTCCCTGCTCCACAGAGAGGAACTGAAATTATGCTAGGCTTGCAGTGATGAATTACAAGGCTGTGAAGACAAGTGCCAGGCAAGCCAACAAATGGTAAACAACGGGCTGGCTCCAAGCCCTTATTGTAAACAACAGTGGCTCGCAAGCGAGACGGATGCGCTGCGCATGCTCGACTCTAAAAACCGAAAAATACACAGATGAACACAGAGGCTTTCTTGAGGCACAGCAGAGAAGATTGTTTACGAGGGCCAACGGTGCATTAATTTATATAGGCCTCTATTATCAGTCACCAGACTCAGCCCACCTGACGGGGGCCTTTTGGTTGCGTGCCTGGTAGTACTCATAAATATTATTAAAGAATACTGTCATAGATGCATCATATTTTTTAAATGATAAAATAGATTATTACGGATCATTTGGAGAAAAATGATCATGGCTGGGAACTCTTTTGTAGTCTTTGATAATTTGGAATTCATAGAAGATGCTGGCTGGTGATGATGAGAGCTGGACTACGGCCAACAATGACAAACAGAAAAGGATGAAAAAGTTAAAGAAAAATAAGAATTTTTAAACAAATTGTTCCTTATTTAAGATTTAAAGGTTAAGTAAGAGATTACCACGCTCATTTATAAGGCCAATATCATACCCAGACGTTCGTGCAGTTCAACATTAAATGCACAGAAGGTTTAAATGTTGAAGACACAGTTATCATGTTACAAAAACATGAGGTAGAGACCAACCGTCTTAAACAAAAATAGACTTAACATCCTTCATTTCAGGGCCTGATCAAACTTTAATGTATGTCTTATTATTGGGAAATTCTCTTAATCACCAATGGCAATATTGATTACTACCTGCTTTCAAAAAATTACAAATTTGAACTTCTATTAATATGGGATAAACTGCAGAGTTTTGCCTTTTTTTTTTAAAGTAGGAAAGAGTTTTATATATATTAATATTTCATGAAAGTATAATAAAGAAGGGTGAGTACGTGCTGTTTTAAAAGTGCTTATCTTTAAAAGATTGTATGGCACGGGCAGCATAAATCACACAATATTTAGTTATGACTAATTGCAAAGTTTCTAAACCATCAGATACCAACCATTTCAGAGGATCAGCCTTCTCCTCAAGCATGGGATCCAATGCCCCAGCAAGACCACATCATAAATGAAACAAAAGCCAGAGATTCAGAAACGAAAACTTTATTTTAGTAGTACCATGTATCACAGTGGATTTTCTAACTTGTGGCACCCTTTAGTAAAAAAATGGCCTTCCTTTGACACTTGTGACTTGTACCATTAATGAACCAACAATGAATAAGCTGGGGGTGGCACAAAATATAACACAGGCTGCTAATTGTAGGTCTTTGTTCTCTTAACAGACTCGGGGGTTGCAGAAACCATAGCTGGTTAAGCCTCGATGTATGCAACAGGCAACCATGGCCTTTTATTGTTTGTCCATTTACACAGAAAATAATTCACTTACTATGATTTTTCCATTTCCTGTGTCACAAGAGGGTTTAAACCGATAGTGAAATCCATTTCCAGAATGTAAAATATACATTCAATTAAATGAGTATCATGGACCATCGGATTAAGGACATTTTTGGGGCCGCATGTTATCCACTTGTATCGTATAAATCTTGAAAAACTTTAGCTTCAATACCGTCTTCAGACACTTTGGATTGTTGCCTGTTCTCCAAATAATAAACACACTTTTCCACAGTACCAAACTGCTCCTGTTACAGGGAAGTAGTCTCCTCAGTATGCTTTCTTTGTTGGTCCGCAAATTTCTGTCTGTTCTCAAATGCACATTTAATTACATTGTTAAAATCTCTGATGAAAGGTATGTTGCTGGACTGTGCTATTGAACTATCAAAACACCCTTGTTTTGGAAACCATTTGCAGTATTATTTAAATCGCTATGCACCGCAGGTGCCACCAGATTCACCATTGTCCATAATAACATACTCTCTACACCCACCTCTCTACATGCCAAAAGTATGTCAAACAATTCCTTCAAATGTTTTCTACACATGTTCTATTTCCTCTTCAGTGACTCTTACCACCCTCCTCAGATGAATGGCTATGTCTGCAGGATCTCAACTCACATCTTGACCTGGACTCTTTCTTCCTCTGCTTATCCTCTGTCGTTCCAGCTAATGGCCTCCAACAGGTTCCCATCCCCTTGCATGAAGGAAACAAGATGGCCCTGCAGCCATAGGGGCTCAACAACTCTTACTGCTAAACCGGACTTAGCAATCAATTTCCTCTCCCTGCAACATCAAGGCTTTATGCTGAGTCATTCCTCGCAAATCCTGCTGCAATGATAGGTAAGTGTCACAATTTTCACCTAACTCATCTGCATGGTGGATACATTTATCCATGTATCTTTCCCCCAACACTTTTAATGTGTGGGTAACAAGAAAATATGCAACAATAAAATAATGATATGTTAATCAACAAAGATCTGTGCAAAACATGTATAATATGCTTAAAGAGCCTTATCAGGCCTTTGCAACATTTCAACGGTTTCGAGATTAACAGCATCATCTTAATGGATATTCTGAAGCAGTGTATTCTGAAATAACTGTGTACGGAGCAAGCCTTATATTATAGTGCAGGTTCAAACTGCCTTCAGCATTTCTTTAGTTTAGGCTCTGCAGTTGTGATTCAGTTCTCACAGTAGAAAAAAGCAATAGTTTCCAGGGTCTTACAGATCAATATAGCCTCTTCCTCATCTCCACTTGGGCTGGCTCACTGGAAGGACTAAGCAATGGTTCAAACAGCTTGGAGGAACTACAGCATGACAATGGCTTAAAGTTATTTATTGGTGGTCACAAACTTTGAGACACATTTAATTTTTTAGGGCAGCTGTTCCCAACCTCTGGTTTGCGGATCCCCAGGGTTCTGGGACACATTCCCAAGGGGTCCACAGGCATCTCAATGCTTGGGCCGGCAGGAAGGCAATTCTCCAGCTGGGGCCTCTCGAAAGAAACACAGGAGTGTTTTTATATTTGTTATTTCATTTGTGCCACAGTGTTAAAAACAGTGTAAAGTTCCCTGTATATCCTGCAGCTTTCTGGCAAAAATAAAAGTGTCAAGATAACTCTGGTCATTAATGTACCTATTGGAGAGAGATGGGAATGTTGTCTAGTGACAGTTTTGACTCATCTAAGGTAGCACAGATGGTTAGTATGCCTGCTGAAAAGAATGTGTATCATTCACATCAAAGAACAGTATTTTACGTGCATAGCACAGTGGGTTACTGCTTTTGTCGAAGGTTCTTTTGTTACTGTGCAGTTCATAAGTTACAACTGTAATCGAGCACAGTGAGCTATGAACTGCCATCAAAAAGCTGCATGTAAACTGCATGGTACAAGTTAGAATGTTATTTTTTCCCCCAGTCTTTTCTTATTCTGATGCTGCTAAAAAAGGTTTGCTTGCTTAGAAATAAATTCTTATTATTAAAGTCAACACTAATCACTGTGATATGTTCTGAATCCTGAGTTTGTTCTTCCCCAGACCAAGCACTCTTAGAAAATGCCTACCAGTATGGATTACATGTGAATCCTACACCTTGTAGTCCCCTTTCTCTCATGTAACATTTTCTTTACACTGATTTACACATGTATGATTCATTGTCCCTGAATGTCTGTGATGTAAAGTGCTCAGACACCCTACACTGGTACGAGAGGTGCTATGAAACAAATTGAATACATGTGACAAAGGGGCCATGGAGAGATGAGAGGCACTTAAGGTTTAACTTTCTCTCCCCACCACATATTTATGTGAAAAAAACCTTCTCAGATCTTATGTACCCAAAAAATAATATACAGAAATTGCTTGGGAAATGTAGAATTTGACCTGAAGATTCAACTTGTCAAAATAAAACCAAACATTGAAAAGGTAGTCGCTCAGATGCACTAATACACTTCCCATTAAAATGATCAGATTTTTGCATATTTTTGCAATATAAAATAACTATATCTTTAGTAATTCAAGTATTTGTTTGGTGTGTACTTGTTTGTGTATATTTTGCGAATTACTGTTTTAATGTTTGAAATTTAAATCGTGCAAATTGCTTGGGGGTCCCTGGCTTCCAGTAGTGATTCACTGGAGGTCCTCCGGAGACAAAAGGTTGGAAACCACTGTTTTAGGACAATGCTCCAAGCATTGAGGATAACTGTAACACTCAAAGCAAAGGTAATTAAACAGAGTTTGGTTAATGACTTTTCATCCTCACAAAGACTGTGCTGCACACATTGGCAGGCACTGGGGGGAAATTGCCAAATCACAATGTTTGAAAGTGACAGTACAAGATACAGCTATCTTTGTGACTCACAATGTCAGCACTGAGTTTCCTCAGGAAAAACAAGGAAGAGTAATACACTACAACATGTAACCTCCGCATCAACTGCCACTTTGCACACAGCATGGGTTGCCGAGGTCAAAATCTTTGATACACTAGGCTCTAGATTCCTATCTTTTTCTTTTAGTGGACACAAGCTACAGACATTTTGCTAGATTGTTTACTTGTAAGCTGGTGTTTATACACCTCAAATCATGTCTCTTTACCCCAGATGAACCAAAAATGTAGACCAATGGACGTAGGACCAGGTAACTGGTGTACATATTTTCATTTCACTTCTGTGCGGAAGAGATCGATGGACAGCAGCATAGAACTTCATCCGGCTGTTCAGACTACTGTGTGAGTTGGCTTGACACAACTGGTAGGTACTGACCAGGAAGTTTGTAGAACAGGTTGAATGCAACAGAATAAGCAGGCAGAATAAGAATGTGTGTGAAGAGAAGATATCATCCGCATCTTGCTTTCTCATCAATAATGAAGCAACTTACAATCTGTGTGGCTTTCAAAATTTGTGGTAAAACGAGGCCAGCCAGTCTACAAATGTCCAAACCAAATCACTTTGGCCAAACGTACAAATAATGTTTGTAACATTTTCTTTTCTTGATGCTGGGGAAAATTATCAAAAGAACACGTTAGTTACCCTGGGTAATGCTCTTTCTTGTGGATTCTCTACCTATTCCTCACCTTAGAATACTCTCCAGGCACCAGACTGGATCTTGAAAACTTTCCCTCGCAACACTCTTGTGGGCTGCTAGGTGGCTCCACATTAACTCTGTGCCACACAGGAAGTGACTGAGCAGAGCCGCATAAAAGCGCCATCTCTGTGTGATGTCAGTTTCTTGCTTGTCTTTTTCTGTGCCCTCAGATGCAGAGTATGAACAACTGATAGTACCAGCGTTCGTAGTCTGCCAGATGAAATTGTGTGTGAGCTGATTAGAAAAACTTTGATTGTGAGGTACTATGTAACATGTATGGATGTTCAAAGACTGTGGCAGCTCTGTATGATTACTCCAAAGCACATCTCTATGTACTGAGATAGGAATCTTCATTTCTCGACAGAGAAGAGGTACTGAGACCACTTATGACACCTCAAGGCTACGTATTGCACACAATTGAATAAAGATACTTTTTACCCTTAAAAACATAAATGACACATGCATAAGTATTATGACAGCAGTACTGGATGCATCTATACAGTGCTACTTCTGTGAAATTATTTTGCAGCATGTAAGAATGTTATCCAAATTTGAATAGATGTTGGCAACATTAGTTATAATATGCACAGAGATTTGTGTTTCTGAATAGCTGCATTTCTAGAATAAGACTCTCCACATAAGTAGCTTTCATTGATGGGAAGAACAAATACTGTTAAACGTCCTGAGAAAAAACTGCCTTTCCTGATAAATACACAACAAAGGATCCTACTGTCAGTAAACCAGTGACTATAGCAGAAGGGCCATCACTTAAATCAGACAATCAGCAATTCCCAAACATGTTTCTTCTTACACCTCAATCACTGTTGGCCGTAAAGTGCTGTCAGAGAATAGTAGCAAAAGATCAAAGAATATACCCAAATTCTCAGACTAAGTCACCATCTCTGCTAACTTTGGAAGATCTGAAGGAAGAGAGCAAACATATGAAACCACTAGTAGCAGAAACTGATAACACTCTTCAGCTGATAGAGGAAAATGGTCAAGTCTTGAACTCAGTGTTTCTGAGGCGAAGCCAAGAATCAGCAATGCTGAAGATGTTGTTGTTAAAGCTGATGCTATGGCCAAGGAAATTTTCTCTTATGGGAGGCAAACATGAAACTTGGAGAACTGGAACAGATGCAACAATTTGAGAAACTACAGAATATCTCAGGGAGCTAAGGGTCTGACATGCTCTCATTTTTTTAAAAATCTTCAATCCCTAAGATAGATGGTTTAGTCTCTGCTTCTCTTACTAACCAAAGAGCTCACCACATAGGTCCTAAAACAGCTGCATTAAATGGACAATATAAGCCTAGAACTATTGTAGTCTTTTTTTGCAATTCAAAGATTTAATGAAAATCCCTACAGCTGCTATACAACGTAAGTAGATGGTCTAGTCAGAATTTATGTTTTTTTCAGGCTGTCTCTAGAGTAACTGTAAACTGAAGAATTTTTTAGAACTCCATCCAGCGCTGTGATCAATGAGTGTCAGATATGTTTTAATACATTCATGTCCATTCAAAGTCATATAAAGTGATAAAACTACTACTTTTGAACTCCAGACAAATTAAGAGGATTCAGTCATGTACATAAAGGAGAGAAAATAGACGACGGCAAAACTTGATTTTATTGCCATCATGTTTAACGACATTGAATATATGCTTATTCAATAATACTGAATTTGTTTGTATTTTTTCCTTTCATACATAGGTCCTTTTGGCTCTGTTCTGTAGTTCGCTAGACATCTTGTTATCTTGTCTCTATATGTTTTTTGTTATCCCAGAACTGAAGCCTCAAATCTCGCCTTGCCCCTCTCCTCTTGTTTAGGTAAGTTTTTTTTGTATGTTGTTTTGTAATATTCATATACTTGTCCTTGTTTTTTTTGTGTCAAATATTTTCAAGGATGGGTGGGTTATGGCATGCCATTATTTCGGTGTTTCGACACTATTTATCCATTGTATATTTTACAGTAACTACAGTATTGTGGTAAGGTCCTTTTTACTTCTTACCATAATGTGTCCTATTGTTATTCTGGATTCTCTACTGAATCCATCTTTGCTGCTGTTTACTCTCTTTTCTATCCCTCATTACATAAGGCCTTCTTGTTCTAAACACAAATCATGCTTAAACTGTAACTTTCCATGTCATGTACAATGAATAGTCTCTGTGTTATGTCGTGGAATGATATAGGCATATGCAACCCTATTAAGAGACAAAGAGTTCTCACTCATTTGTCACAAATGAGATGCCAAATCTCTTTATCACAGGATATATTAAAGAGATAAGATATTAACTTTTTGAAGAAAAGGAACCATGGCCTCGACTGTAAAACTGTCAAGGGGCATGTCCATGAAGGAAGACTGGACATCACCTGAGAACCTGTTGATTGCAGCCATGCGTTGCAGCAAATGGCAACAGTGGCTCGACTGATGGAATAAGAAGTGTCCTAGCCATAACAAATTGTGAACTTGACCTCATCAGGACCATCTTGAATTGCCTGGGCATAGTCAGGTTGGAGATCTTCAGTGACACAAGGGAGGACTTCTGCCATCGAGAGTCAAAGGAAGTTGGAATAGCATCCCAGGAGGCAGCTGGCATATACTGAACGGACAAGCCAGACTCAAATTTCCCCAATTGTTTGGACTCCCTATCAGGGGTAGTAGTTGGAAAAGTGCTGGGTTTAGATCTGCTCGTGGATATCTGCACCACTAAACGTTCGGCAGAGGGGTGTTGATAGAGGGATGCAGGATCACCGGAGCCGGGTGATGGAGTCTCGCCATTTGTCTGTTGACTGAGGTGGCCAGAGCAAGGTTTGGCTTAGGTTTACAACAAAGTATCTGGTAACGTCTCACTGAATGGCTGAAGGGGCTCAAAAGTGGTTTGCCACGGATGAAGGACTATTAGTTTTTACTTCTAAGATTGGAAGCCTGTGGGTAACGATTTAGACTGTCCTAGAAATTACCATGGAGTAGGAAGCAGATTCTTCTGTGGCTGGGTCATGGGTGAGAAGATTAGTTTAAGGGGAGGCATCGAGGCCACTGGCCACTTCCAAGTCTTTGTACCAACTGTCCCCAAGTCTTTGTACCAACTGATAGAGTTGAGCAAACTTATCACCACTTCATATATGTTGTCCGACTCCATTCATAAAAGGGAGTGTTGGGTGTGCGTTCACCCTTGTGGAGGGGTCAGATCAAGTGGGGAAAGTGGCACCTTAACAGTCATAAGACATAGCCCCAGTCAAGGTTGGACCAGCCCCGACTCTGAGTCAGAGAGTCCTACAGGTGTCTGCTCATCTAGCGTCTATGGATTTGGCACCGGTGTCGAAGTTCCAAGAACTAACATGGACTGTGGGGTCGGAGGCAGGGTTGGAATCTGAGTCCGAGGCGTTGTGACGTGCTTGGATGGTCCAACTGGAGGGGAGAGCGAACTTGTCGGTGGTACTTAGATGGCAGGCCTCTCGGTTCCTTGGGCCTCAAAGGCACGTCAGGGAGAGTCGGCAAGGATCCGAAGAGTCTGAGCAGGGCCTCGCTAAATTCTTTGATCTGTTTTGAAGTGGGCAGACAGTCACAGAAACTTAGGTTGTGCAGAAGTCGACAGAGCCTGGGAGCAAAAATGAGAGCCTTGGAGATGTCCCTGCATTTTCTCTTGTAAATGTTAGTGGCAGCCGAACCCCGCTTTGATTTGTTTTATGTTTCTCCATCGGCATACCCGAAGACTATTTCTAATCCCTTGTTCACTATATAAAAGTTTCTACTGACTGTAAATTTTGGTCTTGTAATGGTAATGAAAATGATGTATTACACAAGGATACAACACTATTGATTACCCTGGATGTAGAATCCTTATATACCAATATACCCCAGGAAGCTACGTTGGGGGTCATAGAGGAACTCTTTAGAAACACCAGGTGGGATCCAATAACCCCTCAAGAATTTATACTAGATCTGGCACATCTGGCACTGACTAGGAATTATTTTGAGTTTGAAAAAACATACTACTTGCAGGTACATGGGACATCAATGGGCAGTACTTTTGCTCCTAGTCTGGCATGCCTCTATGTGGACCAGGTTGAGAGACAACACGTGTTCCATCCCTTTGACCCATTTCAAAAATGCATTAGACCATGGAAGCGTTACATAGATGATGTGCTAATAATATGGGCAGACCCTACAGAAGAGGCCTTGGTGTTAGAGGAATGGCTCAATGCATTGAACCCGTATCTAAGGTTCACCATGACCATAGGGGTTGCGGAACTACCATACCTTGACCTTTTAATCTATTAAAAAGATGGGGCGCTGGAAACACAAGTGTACTATAAATCAACTGATAAAAACAACCAGCTTCAATTTGATAGTTTCCATCCATGAGCCCTAAAGGGGAACCTACCAGCTGGCCAATTTTTACGACTGAGGTGCAACTGCTCCAATCTAAAAGATTATACCAGCGACGCTAAAAACTTTCGAAGAAATTGTCTGCCAAGAAGTATCCTGGTTATCTCATCAAGAGAGCTGACAAGAGGGCAAGCAATAACCAAAGGGAACAACTACTGGCATCCTTTCCTAAACAAAAGGAAGAGAGACTAATCTGTGTCACCACCTTTAACCCCATCTCGAACAGAGTACAAAAAATAATCAGGGAAGACTGGAGAATACTTACATCTGGGGGACTGCCCTTTAGTCAATCACAGCATGCTTTCAAAAAAGCTAGAAGCATTTGTGGCATGATAGTCCACACCCGACCACGGGAGAGGACACCTGTGACAACACAGTCTACACTATGGAATGTGACTCCACCATCAGGCCATCACCCATGCAGGGATTGCAGCGCATGCCACTTCACCAAGAAAACAATGAGCTTGGAATTGGGCCTAAAGACCCCTTGGGAGTTGAAGGCATTTACTAATTGCAATAGTAGAAATGTGGTGTATATGATAAGGTGTCCCTGCGAGTAGCAATATAATGGAATGGCAACCAGAAGAGTGGGAACACGCATCTGCGAGCATAGAAGTATAATCCGCTGTAAGCGAGATATGACAAAACTAACGAGCCACTACATTCTAAAAAATCATAATTCCAAAGAAATAGAGTGGTTTGTCATTAAGAAATTGCTACAGACAAGGGCTGACATGAGCCGAAAAACTCTTGCGATATGAGCAGTGATGGGCCTGGTGCTTACAGACACACATATGGGCTAAACAATGAAATACAGTGGTCTATGTTGTAGGATGTTGTAGGAGGAAGTAACTTGGTGGAGAGCAAGCAAGACGGCTCTGGTTCTCCTTCTCCTTTTCTTTTCCTTTGTGTTTATTTTCTTCTCCCTTGTTTTCTTTCCTCTTTTTCTCCCTACCCTCCCCATGCCTCGTCCCTTGCATTCTTTTTCCCCTCCCCTTCTTTTTTCTTTCTCCACCTCCCCTCTCCCCACACATGCCTCTTCCCCCTTTTCTGTTCCTCCACTTTTGTTCTCTCTCACTTTCCTTTCTCTCCCCCCCCTGTCATTTTTCCCCCCTTTCCCTTACCCCGAACCCCCTTTGGCACCTGGTTCTACCCCTTCTCTCTTCGGCCCCTCCCTTTCTCTCCCCACCAAATCCCACCTTTTATACCTTCCACCTACTCCCTCATAATGCCTACGCGCTGATGTGTAGCATCGGGACTACATCCCCTAGCAGGCCATTGCGACGCGCATGCCGATATTGCATTCATCAGGCGCCCCGTCGGACGCCAGACATGCACCAGGCCGGCACGTATAATCGGCTGGGTGGAGGACCGAGTAGGTGGCCAGGAATGATGCTGCCTTTGACACGGTAAGTCCCACAAATAACCCCCCTCAGGGGACATACATATGCGGGGGTCTGGCTCCCCCAGTGCAAGGTTGTTTAACTACCATAAGCTCTATACAGACTCATAGGAATGGGCGAGATACAAGGGAGGGCCGGGGTTTAATTATTTTTAGGCACCCTCCCCCAACATATCCCTACCGCTCAGATGCTCAAAAGCGTCTTATTATTATAATGAAAAACGAGTTAAGTGTCACACACGGGGAACACTTAGGGTTTTCTAACTATAACTAGCCCCATACAGACAGGGAGGTTACGAGGGAGGGCTGGTGGTCCGAAATACCTTAAACACCTCCCCCCAGAACAACCCAACCCCAGAGTGCTCGTCTAACGTATGGAGGACTCCAGACATTACCAACAGAGACCCTACTGCACCCCAATATCTTATAAAATAGATGTACCTGTCAGGGTTCAATTACTTGTTCTTCTCTAACCATTCCCTTCCGCATGTTCTTCGGCAAAACACGCAGAGTGCGACTACACGGGGCATCGCCTCCACCCCAGGCCAGGGGTCGGTGACCCTGATAAGTTAGGGTAAGGAAGTATACTAATACACAGTTGTATGATCTAATATGGACTAAGGGGCTAGTGCCCCCAGGTCCACGTGAACCTTGTATTGCATGGTTTGTGGTTTATAATTACACCTGCACACCATTGGGCACTGTGTTTAATGTGGGGTGGTGTTTGATTTTGGATTAGAAGTGCCCACCTTTGGCGATAGCCTTCACTGCATGTTTCCTATATAGTCACTTCTAGTAAGGACCAGATTTCATGTGTTCTGTTGTTTCTCTCTCAGATATAAGTGCCCCTACAAGTGGACTAATTATCAGGTAGTCCCCCCACCCTTTTTAGTCAGTGTGTGTCTCTTCAGAGAGGAAAGGATAGGTTTCTTCACACACTCCTGCGAACAGGGATCTTAGGCCCTGAAGAATGCCCCAGACAAATTATGGTTCACTGTGAGGGCAGAAACATGTTGGCCGCAACAACAAAAGAGACAGTATGAGTCATTGTACTCAAACACTGCCCATCCTTTGCTTTTAATCTTGCCAACAGACACCACGATTAAAGGTGCGAATGACCTTGGTGATCTATCCAGAGTAACAACATTTGAATACTCCCTCTGGGAAGCTCAGAACACAAGGCTGAGTCCGCCCTTGTGGCCCTGTCCTACCAGAGTGGGGATAGGTGGTCAAATGATGAAGCATGACACTATTATGTGTGAGACCACCTGTTCCATAAAGGGGATGACCCCACGTGTAGGTCTTCACAAACCGTAACTTCACCCCGAACTATTTTTTGTGTTGTTGGTATTATACATGTATTCTGAATGTCAAAAATGTTATTTCTTTCTGGAAACTGGCCTACATTTTAGTACATGTACACTTACATTAACATTTGTTATGATGTTTATTTTACTCAGAGTTTCCTGTGATATATGCCCAAAAAGTTCCTTTGATGGCAAGTTTGATTTGCTCTTTGTTGCTATAGTTTTGCAAGTGATTACTTCCAACTGGAAAAATGCTCAAAATGAACGAGTTACTTACTCTTGGTAACACCTTTTTCCAGTAGATTCCTCACCTTTTGAATTTCCTCAGTTGCCAGAATGGATCTAGAAACTTTACAGCAATTCCTTTGTGCTTCAGTAGGTGACATTGTACAGTTCATCGTCGGCCCCCTATACAAGAGCCACTTCCATGTACTAACATCAGTTCTGGTCTTTCTGTGCCTTTCATCACGGATCGGAACAAGCAGCCTAATGAGAGACTTTCCTCCTTGGGAAAACATTATTTCCTCTCAAAAACTCTTACTGTGTGCAGATATGGGCCCTAAGACAAAAGGCTTCAAACCTTGTCAGGACTGTAACCGACAGATGTCAGTTACGCCTCACTAAACATAAAGTTGTGCTCTTACTGTGCACAGATGAATCGCAAAGCCATCTGCAAGACCAAACTTGCAGTTGCTGAACTCCTTAAGAAGTCATGGAAGTAGTCCTGGTCGAGGGCATGGACATGCTCCTACTTTCCTGAGCATCTTGCGATCAATCCCAAGGGAGGTTGCGAAGTTTGTGTAAGTCACAAGACTCACAGAATAAACACAAGAAGTCCAAACACGGCTCACCAATGTCTCTCCACTTGAACCGTTCGGAGTTGCACGATACCCAGGAGCAAACTCCTGCTGGGCTTCCTCTGAACCTGCTACATCAGCGTACAACCATAGTGAACGAACCATGTCAGCTAAAAGACGCCATGGACAAAATCTTTGCATGAGTGAATTGTGGAAAGTTTCCAGATCCAGCCTGGGAAAATTCACGAGATGAGGAATCTGTGGTTAGAATCTTCCACCGGAAATATATTTTACTAAGTGGTGGAATATGACGTATTATCATTATAGACTGGACACTGCAAAACGTATCTTCAGTGCGTATGAAGAATAATAGAGATTTGCACTGGAAACCCTTATCCACATTCCTGTTGAAATATGATGAGAAAAACAGTTTCGTTTCCACCAATTTTGAACATACTTGATATATTTTTATCTTAATTTCTTACGATTTTTAAATCAAAAAATTGTAATAATTATAATCCAATACTTTTCAGCTACTTTTGGAATAATTAGTGTTTAGTGTTTTTGTGCTAACATGCTTTTCTACTAATTGCATCAGCTTTCCTTTTTTTTCCTTTACTCTGTCTTTCCTTCCTGCACATTTTTCTTATGTTTTGTTTTTAGTAATACTTTCTCTTTCTTTTTCTTCTTCCTTTTAGGAAAAAAAAGAGGAAAAACACCAAAAAATGCTTATTCTATAGCCTATACAAGAAAATACTAGTTGCTTATGGGTAGTATCATAAAATGGGTACTCTTACAAATTATGTGAGATTACTTAGGTTTTAAATTTATCTGTTTCCAACTTTTATAATACTTGTTATTTCACTTATCCGCTTGTCCAATTATATGTAACTACAACTTTTCTTCTTATTCTTGTATTTTCATGTTATTTTTAAGGCATTCTTTAAACAAAAAAAAGATGTACAAGAAATCCATACAAATCAAGAGCAAGACGGTGATCCAAAGTCAACTAAATGCATATATGTTAATGTATGAGAGGCATTGTGTCTTCAACAATGAGAAGCTAAAGCTGTCTGGCGGCAAGACCTAAAAAAAGACACACAAAAAGGCACACACACATATAGACCCAGACGCATGTAAACAAATTTGTAATAATACAGACATACACCAATAGACCCATCCCACGCCCACACAGACACAGGCATACACAAGCACACACAGACGTACACAGATAGATCCAAACATACACTTTTTTTTAAAACACGTTTTATTAGTTATTCAATTAAGCAGACGCCCCATTTGGCCCCAATCTATATCGATTTTGCAGCATCATTTTTTCTTACACCAGTATCAGCATTGATACAATGTGCACAATCAGCATAATAAAGGCATCCAATCAAATCATTGTATCTGGTACATTTGGAGTCCCCTGGTATCCCTCTGCAACCATTATCAGTATCAACCCCCTCCCCCAACTAAATGCCCCCCTCCCTTGATTGCATCTAAGGAAAGTTTTTAATACAGTAATATCTCAATCGGTCCCCTGAGCAGCATCACATGGTTCGTACACCTATTCTACACACATTATTCATACATAAAGTGAGGCGCAAGAAACAGCCAGTCATCCCCTGTTCCACTAGGCACCATTATGGACCCCTGCTAAGCATCTCCCAGTGTAATCCTTCATGGTGATGTGGCATCATCTATTGCAGCTGTTTGAATTTCAGCCGCTATGGTCTCCCATGCACGCGCCATCTCCAGAGAACCAGTCCCCTTGTGAGACTCTCTCAATAGCACTTCCCCCTCGACAGTTGCCCACTTAGCCAGTTCAGTATGTCAACGCAGCAGTTGAGGCCCTCCCTTTGATTTCCAATTGCACGTTTTCTCACGCTTCGCTATAAGGAAAGCCAAGTCCTGAAATTTGCTGGTAATTTTATTTTTTGAAGTGTGAGGGAACCAGCTCAGCAGACAATGCCCCGGTGTACAAGGATCATCCCTGGTCAAAACAGTGGTCAGCAGCATCGTAATCCCTTCCCAAGACCGCCGCAGCTGCGAGCTACTCCATAACATATTGGGTAACCATGCCCCATTTGCCCCCATCTAGGATATCTAGGGCAACCTGCTTCCCCGACTTGAAAATATTGTTTCATGCGCTCAGGAGTCAAATACACTTGTTGTAGTACATATAAATAAATCTGTTTAAAAAGAGCATTTTGTGAAACTCTAGGTGTTCTATTCAGTATGGCATCCCAGGCCTCTTCCGATATCGGGGTACCCAAATCTTACTCCCTGTTAGTTTTCAACTTTTCCAGCAAGTGACAACAATCTCTCCCTAAAGCCTTGTACAAACAGCAAACCACTTTAACAGTGCCCGAAGAGAGGGCTAAGCATTTACAACTGCCCATTGCTGGTGCCTCCACTGTGCCATTCCTCCAGTGGCGGCAAAACGCAGCAGTGACTCCCCTACATAAGAGAAAGTGCCCTCCCCTAGCGATATTATAGTCTACTTTAAAATTCTCAAATGTAAGCATTTCTCCGTCCCTAAAGAGATCCCCCAGGGTAGAAGCCCCTGCTTCTGCATAGACTTCCAGGTATCACAATCCCCGCCATGCGGAAAGGCTTTCAGCGACATCATCGGGATATCCGGTGAGTAGAGTACTTTAACATGGGCCCTGTGCAAGTATCTATCCTAACATTTGGTAATCACCTTGAGTTTATCAGTGTCCGTCGCTATAGCGCGTCTGACCTTCAGTAACATTCTAGTTAAGTCAGTCAACCCTGGTACAAAAAGGCCCAACTCCTTCCTTGATCTCTGCCTATCACCCATCCACTGAACAAACCACTGCAACTGGGCCGCCAGGTAATACCTCTTAAAGTCTGGTGCCGGTAGGCCCCCCACTCCCACTGGCCATTGTAGTGTAGTCAGAGCCACCCATCTACGGCCTGAACCCCATATAAATGATATAACCATCATATTCAGTTCCCTAAATGTTGCTCTTGGTATCCACAATGGGAGCGCCTCAAAATAATATAGTAGACGGGGGACAGCAACCATTTTCAACAGTGCTATCCTACCTATAACTGAGAGTGGGAGGGTTTTCCAAAATGTTATGCTGGTTTTCAGGGCACACATAGCACTGCCCACATTCCTGTCCTGGAGGTCTGCTTGATCATGATATACCTTAACAACTAGGTACAAAACACACCTCGGGCCCATTGCAGTGGAGATAAATTAGCTGTTGGAGCCACCCCTGCTAGCATTGAGAACACCCAGAATTTCAGCCAATTTACTTTAAGGCCTGATAGACGCCCAAAATCCTCCAACACAGAACTAGCGCCAGCCAGCTCCTCTGTAGTATCTCGTAAGAGTAGTAGCATATTGTCAGCATATAATACTATCCTGTGCCAGTTCCCTTTCACCTTCAGACCTCTGTGTTGTGCTCCTGACAGAGCCCGAGCTGCTAGGGGCTCGACAGCCAAAGCAAAAAGCAGGGGGAAAGGGTGCACCCTGTTGTGTCCCGCCTCTCAAGCCTGTAGCTTTGTGATATCACGCTATTTGTCCGCACACGTGCCGTTGGATTCGTGTATAATAACCTAGTCCCTGCCACAAAGCTGCCTCCCAGTCCCATCCGTGTCATTACTGTGTGCAAATACTCCCACTCTAAACTATCAGACGCCTTTTCTATATCAACAGCCAGGACCACTGCCCCTTCACAGTTAGGGGTGCCTTGTTCCAGAATGGAGAGGAGGTGTCTAATTTTAAGGGGGGTATTGTGCTCAGATATAAACCCTGCCTGATCCGGGTGTACCAGTGGTGACATGTAGGGGATCAGACACGTGGCCAATATTTTACTAAGGATTTTATTGTCGACATTTAGCATAGACAGGGGGCTGTACGCCCTATAATACCAGGGGGGTTTCCCGGGTTTCAGTAACAGTACTATCAATGCTTTCCAAGTAGTCAGGTAAGCAGCCCCTCATTCGGGCATCATTATATAGCTTCTCGAGTTTGGGTGCTAATTGGTCTGCATAGGTCATATAACATTCAGCTGAGAAGACATCTGTCCCAGGAGTTTTCCCACAGGCCATCCCTTTTATTGCTACCTTAATCTCTTGCTGGGTAATAGCCTCCCCCAGCTCCTCTGCCTTCTCAACAGAGAGGCGTGGTAAGCTCTAGTGAGCACAAATATGCCCTACCTGCTTCTACCTCCCAGGTGCTCATGCTCTGGTATAACTATGTATAGTACTGAAGGAAACATTAATTAATCTTCTCTTGCTTGAATTCCCGGCCCCCTTTATCCATTTCCAATTCCAAAATAGGAGTCCCCCTCTTTGCTGGTTTGGCCAACCATGCCAATATTGTGCTTGCCTTATCTCTCTCGGCATGTGTTCATGCTGTGTATCCCCTACATTCAAAGCAGTGGAGTCTCTCTACACTAGCTGCTACTTCCTCCTTCTTATCTAATAGAGCCTGCTGCTTGTCAGGATTTTCGGGTCTCTGTCGCTCTAATTGGCGCAATTCCTCCTCAGTATCCTGTATTTCTTTCACTAGGGTCCTCCTCACTCCCATCCCTGTCACCAAACATTGACCCCCATTGTGACTTTAAATGCTTCCCACTCTGCCTGTGTACCCAAGGCTGTCCCCTCATTAGTCTCAAAATAACCTTCTATACTCTGCCTCGGTTCCTCCCTAACTGCTTGATCTTCTAGCATTTCAGGGTTTACCCTCCAGTTGGGTATTTTAGTCCTAGGACTGTGCCACTCGCAATTTAGGAGTATGGGATTATGGTCCGATATCATTCGGGCTAAATATTCTGCATTTGTCACCGTACAATGCACATCGGGAGAGCACAGGAATGTGTCTAGTCTCATGTGTAAGTTGTATTAACTGGAGAAGAGTAATCCCTGTCACAGGAATGCATCACTCACCATGTATTCACCAGGTCCTATTCTTTCTGCCAGTTTAAAAACATCTGGGCCAATTTTCTTGCTTGTGCATCCCTCAGCAGGGGGTCAGAACTATCCATTTCTATGTCTGCCACACAATTGAAATCGCTGATCAACTGCTACAGTCGGAGTCAGATTCCGCACCAGTTGTCCTGATAGGTTCATGAAAAAAGTGCCCTGATCCACATTTGGAGCATAGATATTGACTATTGTCAAGACTCTGCCCTCCAGCCATCCGTGCACTACTACATACCTCCCCTCAGGGCCCCCTTCATGTGCTATGTGCTGGAAAGGAACCGCCCACTCTTACCCAAAAGAGGACCCCCTTGGCAAAAGCAGAATAAGTGGTATAGTATGCCTGCCCTCGCCGCTCCGTTGCAGGGCTACTTCCTCTTGGGCCGTCAAGTGGGTCTCTTGTAGTAGTGCTATGTGGATGCCCCATCTATTTAGATATGAGAATATTTTATACCTCCTGGAGATAGTATGCAAGCCTCTAATATTCCAGGACAACTGTTTATAATTTTGTTGTGAAGTCATACTAGTCATAGTTGATGATCTCTATGTGTCCTACCATCCCAGCCCTGTCCCATCTTGTGTATCCCCAAACAAGAAAGTCCCCAACATTTCAACAGGTCTTCCCAGGACAAAACGAGCAAGGCCCCCGCTCCAAACTGAACCAAACTTTTTGGGTTGTCCCACAAAACATGCATGGGGAAACAGTAGATCAGAAGCTCCAGCTCGGGCCCCCTACCCAGAACCCTAATCAGGATTGTTTAATAAACAATTTTGTGCATCCATAGTAAAGGTTCCTTAAATTATCTTCCTCTCCCTGGTAAGGCCAGGGATTGCTTGTCCTCATTTTCAGCTGGCGTTAGGCAATAGTCAGCATTTGCCAGGATCTAATATGATACTGTTCGAAGTTCCAGGAGTGATATGAGGGAGTATCGTAGAGGAAGTGTTCGACCCACTAGAGGCTGATTCTGATTCAGAGCCATCTGTGCAGCCGTCTCTCATCACAAATGGGGATCCAGTACCTGAGTCACTCACGTGCATCACTGTTCCGACTGCTCTCCTTTTTTCCTGTTGTGATTTCTCACCCGACAGGGGTGTTCCAGTGCGCAGGCGAGTCCTTCTCCTCCTCCGATTACCCGAGGAACGCCGCTCCCTGCGCTCACCACTAGGACCAGGTTGCAGGTGATTATCAATCCAGTTCCAGACCTCCTTGGGGGAAGGGAAAAAAAGGATACCCGCACCAGTCACCACCGAAGACGTGCCAGAAACATCATACTATATGTCACCCCCATCTGCCGGAGGCACTGTTTAGCCTCGTTAAAGGTAGCACACCTCTTCTGAACTTCATGGGAGAAGACAGGATATACCTGTACTCTGATACTGTCCACCATCAGTTCCCCCTTCTGACAGGCCTGTTCCAATATATAATCCTGCTCTTTGTAAAATAATAGTTTTGCCACCACTGGTTGTGGCGGGCCCCCTTGTGGGGGTGACCTGCCTGGTACTCAGTACGCCCTTTCAAATGCAAAAAAGGATGACAAACCCTCTTGGGAAAGCTGGGACCTGATAAGTCTTTCCAGGAAATCAAACATATTGCTCCCCTCCGCTTTTTCCGGTAATCCCACTAACCGGATGTTATTGCGGCAAGATCTATTTTCTGCATCCTCTGCTCGCAATTCCAATGTCTTAACTTTTCCTTCCAAGACCGTCAAGTGATTTGTTAGATCCGCAACCGCTCTGGGCAGTTTTCCCATCTCCCTTTCCGTTGTGGTGATTGGCTCAGCCTAACTGCAATGGTCATCTCTCAGCAAGCTCAAATCCACCCCCAGGGCGTTTATTTGAGTTTCCAATGCCTCCCTAGTAGCCGTTATGGCTTGAATCACATCCCGCAATGTAGGTCCTTGTCGTGCATCTCCCTCCGTATCCGGTTTTCCCTCCACCATGGGGACTGTATCTTTCTTCTTTGCAGCCTTCCCCATGGCCACCATTCCTATTCAACGGCAACTTGCCCGTAGGTGTATCCGACGGCCTTCAAGGGTGCACCCTTCTATATAAGTTCATGTGGGTTGAGGCAGTTCTATCCCCTCTCCGCTCCCTCTCCGTGCTCAATCCCTATTAGGAAGCTCATAAAGTGCATCTCCCCCCTTGAAGTACTGCAGGACGCAATTGGCCTGTATCTGTTCGCCTCGTCATTCTGCTCCTGTTCTCACCCTCACGGCCTACTGTTCAGGCCCGGGTTCACTTCACCTCACGAGTGTAAGCCTATCAATCCCTCATCTCTGGGGTACAACTGTCCGTCACCCCAAGTCGCTCCCTCAGGACCCTAGTCCCATCTCTAGCAGCGTCCTGTTTAGACGGCTCAGTTTTATTGCCTCTGTGCAGGGGCGGGGGTCACCTTCTCCGTCATGAGTGCAGCCCTTGCTGGTCACCTGTAGCTTCTGTCTCCAACCCCGGGTGCTTCCATCAGCCTCTATCAGGGCCATCCGCCATCTCAGCATGCCTAGGTCCTCTCAAAAGGCCTCCGCTCTCGCCGCGTGAGCATCAGCGGTCCTTTTGCAACACATCAGCTGGCTGAGCCTCTACGTCCCTCTCCCGTCTCACCTCTCAGATCCGCGTTTTCCTCATCTAGGGGGACACTTCTGCAGACTTGTCATTCCCCCCTGGGGGTTTCCCATTGCTTGGTTGCCTCTTGCAGCCGTCCTCCCCAGATGTTGGTCCAGAAAAATGCTCCACTGGCTCTCAAAAGGACTCAGACGCCTCGCTGCCCGCATCCGCCGTCTTGTGCTGTTTCACGCGCTGCCTCATCCTCCGTTTCACTGGTATCCAGCACGGAGAGCCTCCCTCAAGCGGCCTTCTCTCTCGCTGCAGCAGCAATAACGTCCCCCCTCCCCCCACCAGCACAGCCGTCAGCCGAGTCTCTATGCCCCCCCTCCCTGTCTCACCTCTCAGGCTGCTGCTTTCTACGTCCTTGTTCGAAAGGTGGGCGTGGCGGGGGGTTTGGAGGCACTTGCAGTAGGTTTCTCTTTTCCCCTGGGGGCCTTACAGCACGTGGTTGCCTCTCGCCGCCGTCTTCCTCAACTGGACGTTGGGAAAAGCACTGCGCTGGCTCTCAGACGGGCCCAGCCGCAGCCACAATGTCCGCAACCGCCATCTTGCGCTGTTCAAAATACTACCTCTCTAATCGTTCCGCCACCGTCTGGACCTTCTACTCGCTCTCTACAAGCCAGGGAGTGTGTCGCTCACCTCTTCATCGGGGTCTGCACCACCCCGTGAAGGCTCCCACATCAGATGCACTTCCAGAATATTAAAACATTGGGGCTCTTGGCTGGGAGCTCTTCAGGCTGCTACCATCGCCATCAGCGTCAGGCCACGTCCCCCCTCCAACCATACACTTTGACGCAGGCATTCAGATACAGAAATAACATCATTATAAACACACACATGCACAGACATTCACAGATATACCTAACGATGCACACAAAGATACACAAATGACACCAGTCACAAACACACTGGGACATGCACAGAGAATTAAACAAGAACACACACGAATGCACAGATACACAAATGAAGCCAGTCACAAACACACTGGGACATGCACGGAGACTTACACAAGAACACACAAACACACTGGGACAGGCACAGAGACTTAAACAAGAACACACAAGCATGCACAGATACACAAATGACCCCAGTCACAAACACACTAGGACATGCACTGAGACGTAAAGAAGAACACACACTCATGAACAGATACACAAATGATTCCAGTCACAAACACAGTGGGACATGCACAGAGGCTTAAACAAGAGCACAGAGGCTTAAAACAAGAACACACACGCATGAGCAGATACACAAATGGCTCCAGTCACAAACACAGTGGGACATGCACAGAGGCTTAAACAAGAACACACACACATGCAAAGATACACAAACGACCCCAGTCACAAACACAGTGGGACATGCACAAAGACTTAAACAACAACACACACGCATGCAAAGATACACAAACGACCCCAGTCACAAACACAGTGGGACATGCACAGAGGCTTAAACAAGAACACACACACACACATGCAAAGATACACAAACGACCCCAGTCACAAACACAGTGGGACATGCACAGAGGCTTAAACAAGAACACACACACATGCAAAGATACACAAACGACCCCAGTCACAAACACAGTGGGACATGCACAGAGGCTTAAACAAGAACACACACACATGCAAAGATACACAAACGACCCCAGTCACAAACACAGTGGGACATGCACAAAGACTTAAACAAGAACACACACGCATGCAAAGATACACAAACGACCCCAGTCACAAACACAGTGGGACATGCACAGAGGCTTAAACAAGAACACACACACACACATGCAAAGATACACAAACGACCCCAGTCACAAACACAGTGGGACATGCACAGAGGCTTAAACAAGAACACACACACACACATGCAAAGATACACAAACGACCCGTCACAAACACAGTGGGACATGCACAAAGACTTAAACAAGAACACACACGCATGCAAAGATACACAAACGACCCCAGTCACAAACACAGTGGGACATGCACAGAGGCTTAAACAAGAACACACACACACACACATGCAAAGATACACAAACGACCCCAGTCACAAACACAGTGGGACATGCACAAAGACTTAAACAAGAGCACACACGCATGCGGATACACAAACTCATATACGCACACAGGCTCTCTTTCTCTCTCGCACACTCACTTATAATCTTATGGCCACGCATCCCCTATTCTACTTAGTTTTCCTGCCTTTTTATTAATCGTGCAACTGCAGTACGCCTCTTCTTGGAGGTGTCACACCAATAATGTATGACCCGACTTCCTGCAACCAGCCTTTTCCCAAAAAGGGAAACAGAAACATTTTTCACCGGCCCGAAGCTTGAAAGTTACACGAGCTTCACTCAATTAAAATAATGGATTCTGCCGGGTCTGAAGCAGCTCGCAGTAGCCTCTGAAGAAACATTCACACAGATCACCGTGATGGATCAGATGGCAGCGGACAGACAGACTGACAGCTAGATAGATTAGATGAGATACCGGCCACAAAGCCAAGAAGACACCAGGCTGCGAAGACAGTGATTGTGCTGGCGATGCAATGACTCTGAAAGTCTGGAAACTGCAAACTCTGTTCCCACCCCCTCGGCACGCCGCTTCTCGGCCCGCCGCTTCTCGGCACACCGCTTCTCGGCCCGCCTTTAGTTTCTGCCGCACCTCTGCCTCGCAGACCCACCAAAAACCAATTAAAAGTGCGGATCCCGCGCGCTCACCTCCGAGGACCCTGCGAGGCTGAGGAGAGCGTTATCGGCCCCTCGCTTGTAATTACAGTGTTCGACATCCTCGCGTCCGCTGCCCCTCTGTAAAGTGTCGCCATCCATCCCACGCCATCTCTTTATCGCGCGCGCAGGCCGAGCGTTGGGCGTCACTTTGAAGAATATCGCGGCACTATCTGCTCTAATAAATGGTGTTACCTTTTCACCTCGGAGATGTCTTGCTTCGGCTTATCGGCCGGCATCATCAGCTGCTCTTAACGCAGACACTAAATTAAAGCCCGAGGTCCCCCGATTTGGCGCTGGGGTGGCTTGTAGCTCCCGATTCTAGGATGACGTACCGGAGAAACAAAGAAATGAGACTTAAAACCCTACAATACAGAGAAGATAAACCGGATCATGGGGTGGGTAGGAGTGGCACTTCTAGCGAGGGCCAGACTACCTTTACGAGCATAATTTCTTCAGGAAGCACGGATGGGTACTCCGTAGACACGTTGGCTACACCTTGGGGAGAGAAAGGCCAGCCTAACACATCTTTTGAAATCTGAAAGAGATCCAAAAATTGGAAGATTTGCTGTGCAGCTCTGTGGTCTGCAGGGAGTGGCATTTATGGAGCCTTATTACACCAGAAGGTACTTCCCTTTGATCAGGCTGAAGCACCATTAACCTATTAAAATGTATACACTCTGCAGATCTAAATAAATATGTGGCCTCGTGCTTGGGTGAAAACTTTTACATTCTTTCGTCTGGAAACACGAGAGAAACTCACTCATGCCAAGGGGGCAGGGTTCTGCAAACAAAACAAAAATCTAAACACTCCCCTCAGTGAATGTTCAAACCACAAGCAATCATTCACATGTCAATCCACATCCATTTAAGAAATACCTACATGCACAACCCATACAAAATATCGCTGAATTTTAGAAAAATATATATGGCCTTAATCTTGTATCACAAAAGATATATTCTTCATGTTAAAAGTCACATCAATATAACAACACATATACAGTAACAAAACATATACATAATTAAAAGGGAGATTTTCGAAGACAGTACTTTAAATCTATGTAGATAAATACATCTATTTGTGTGACCAAGTGTCCATGAATTTATTCAGTAGCATTTAGGGATCATTGATGCACTGTAGATCATGCCCTCAGGCTCAGTTGACGGGTTTCAGTGGAACAATTTATATCAGCCACCATGCTTGGGGCTATTATGTATTTTACTCCTCTCCAAACACATTCATAAAGTATCAAATATTAGTATAGTCATCATTTTTTTTTCCAAACACATGCTGGTATATGTGACATTACTGGAAAATCTCTTAACACACATGTATCTCACACCCTCCAGTGCCAGCTATCTGGATCTCCATGGTGTAGCATGTAGCAGGTAGCATGGAGTGTTAGCCTCTAGAACATGGGTACTCACAAACTTTTTCTCGGGGGCCAAAATTGCAGTATGGTTTGCGGCCGAGGGCCGCACTGAAGTGACAGGAGGGGGCGGGGCTTAGAGGGGGAACAACCACCCCACCCCCTTTTTCAAAACAATGCCACTACCCCAGTAACACACACAGCGCGCACACACACAGCGCCATCTGCTCTCACCCCTACCCCAGTAACACACACAGCGCCATCTGCTCTCACCCCTACCCCAGTAACACACACTGCGCCATCTGCACACAGCGCCATCTGCTCCCACCCCTACCCCAGTAACACACACAGCGCCATCTGCTCTCACCCCTACCCCAGTAACACACACTGCGCCATCTGCACACAGCGCCATCTGCTCCCACCCCTACCCCAGTAACACACACAGCGCCATCTGCTCTCACCCCTACCCCAGTAACACACACAGCGCCATCTGCTCTCACCCCTACCCCAGTAACACACACTGCGCCATCTGCACACAGCGCCATCTGCTCCCACCCCTACCCCAGTAACACACACTGAGCCATCTGCTCTCACCCCTACCCCAGTAACACACACTGCGCCATCTGCACACAGCGCCATCTGCTCTCACCCCTACCCCAGTAACACACACTGCGCCATCTGCACACAGCGCCATCTGCTCCCACCCCTACCCCAGTAACACACACAGCGCCATCTGCTCTCACCCCTACCCCAGTAACACACACAGCGCCATCTGCTCTCACCCCTACCCCAGTAACACACACTGCGCCATCTGCACACAGCGCCATCTGCTCCCACCCCTACCCCAGTAACACACACTGCGCCATCTGCACACAGCGCCATCTGCTCTCACCCCACCCCAGTAACACACACACACAGCGCACACACACAGCGCCATCTGCTCTCACCCCTACCCCAGTAACACACACACAGCGCCATCTGCTCTCACCCCTACCCCAGTAACACACACAGCGCGCACACACACAGCGCCATCTGCTCTCACCCCTACCCCAGTAACACACACACACAGCGCACACACACAGCGCAATCTGCTCTCACGCCTACCCCAGTAACACACACTACATTAAAAACAAATAAATAAATAACCATAGAGCCTTACCTGACTCAAAGCACTGTAAAGATGCCACAAATGTGGAACAGCAGGCAGGCGGGCAGCAGACGTGGAGCCGGTGACAGGAAGCAGACGACCAAAGCCCCATAAAAGTTAGCTGCAAGCGCTGACTTTTATGGGGCTTTGGCTTCCAGGATCGTCAGGGCAACGCCATAAACAATGGCCGCCGTATGTAAACATAGAGGAGGGCCGCGGGAGCATGTTCCCGCGGCCCTCTTCTATGTTTACATACTGCTGCCATTATGATGTGGCGTTTGGTGTGCGTCTCGCGGGCCGCCAAGCTAGGTCCGTGGGGCCGCTGGCGGCCCGCGGGCCGTACTTTGAGTACCGTTGCTCTAGAAGATAACGACACGCCTATTATTAAGGCAGTCCCTATAGATAAACCCTCCATTCAATGGCCCAAGATATTGTACTATTCTTCAACTCTTTATGTCAAAGTCTGCAACATCTTGGTGTACGAGGTGCTACATCTTGGTGTACCAATGCTTATCCATCTGAACTGTGCACAAGTGTCAAAATATCCCATCTTCAAATTTCCTTCAGTTTGGAAACTTGCCCCAGGTATTGGATGATGCCCCAACTGTTTGTGTCAAAGTCAGCTGTCTTAGCACACCAATGCTTATCTAAGCGAACCTAACCTTGCACTAGTGTCAAAATAGTGTACCTTCAAATACCTTCCATATGAAAACTTGTTCGTATTCTACAATAATACTACTCGGTATTTTAAAAGAATACAAAAAAGTGAATGGATGCACAAGTTTACCTTCAAATACCTTCCGTTAGCTCTGCATCCGTTCACTTGTTTGTATTGTACCATGAGCCATACCTTCTATTTGGAAACTTGTGCATCTGTTCACATGTTTGTATTTTACCATACCATGGTCCAGCAGGGAGCGGATGTCGTCTGTTGCGGCCAGGAGGGCCATTCCGGTGCTACAGTTTTTCCTGAATCTGGATTGGGAGAAGTCGAGGATGTTGTGGTCTTCGATAAAAGTGGCGAGTTGGCTGTTGACGGCTTTTTCGATTACTTTCACAGGAAATGGGAGTAGGGAGATAGGCCTGAAGTTTCTAAGGTCGGTGGGGTCTGCCAAGGCTTTCTTGAGCAGGAGGTTGATCTCAGAGTGTTTTCAGTTGTCGGGGAAGGCAGCTAGGAAGCGGTTGTTGGTGAGGCGGAGCTTGGGGGCGATGGTGTCCGCGGCTCTGTTGAAGATGTGGTGGGGGCCTGGGTCCTTGGGGGCCACGGAGTGTATGGACTTTATTGTTTTCAGTGTGTCTTCGTGGTCAGGGGGGTCCAGTTGGTGATTGTTGGTTTGTTGGTGTTGGGTTTTGGTGGAGGGGGTTCTGCGTGTAGGTTGTCCTCGCTGAAGCTGTCATAGATGGTCTTGATTTTGTGGTGGAAGTAGGTGTTGAGTCTGCCGCAGAGGTTTTGTGAAGGTGGGATGTCTGTTGTTTCGCTGTTGGGTTGGGTGAACTCTTTGATGATGCTGAAGAGTTCCTTGCTGTTGTGTGTGTGTGAGGAGATTTTCTCTTGTATAGCTTTCTTTCTGGTGCTCCCGATGAGACGGTTGTGTGCGGTGGTGGCAGCTCTGAAGTTGCTTTGGGCTTCTGTGGATTTGGTGTTTCTCCAGGTTTTCTCGAGGCGACGACAAGTGCATCTGGATTATCTGAGTTCTGGGGTGAACCAGCTGGCTTTCTTGGCGTGGGTGCTGTTGTTCTTTTTGAGGGGGGCTATGGTGTTGGCGCAGTTTGTGATCCAGTTCGTTTTAGTGTCAAATGCGAGTCTTTGCAGCCATGATTGGTATAAGACAGTTTTGGAGTTTTGCGTTGGGACAAGAGAAATGGGTGCCCAGCTTAACGATAGTCTGAGAATCATCAGCATTTATCGACAGCATAAAATCAAAAGATTTATTTAATCCAGCCAGTGGTGCAAAAAAGACACTGGATAGTTTTGGGCGCAGTGAAAAGCCCTGAGGTATTTCTTGTGGTGGCAGGAATTTTGATGATAAGTTGTAGACAGATCGTTGAAAGGCAAGAGGTGATCCTGGTTAAATCTTTGCCACAATTACCTACCTGGTGCAGGTGTTCAAGAAATAAATAGCTCCTGGAATATCATATCAAGTGCAGCACAGATGTTCAAAGGGACCATTGCAACACTGGAGCTGGTGTCCATGATATTTCCTAGAGATCACCTGGAATAGTGCCTAAATAAGACTCAGTAAAATGAAGGAGCAGAATTTCTGCTTGCACAGGCATTATTCCTTAGAAATGCAGATAGTTACAGGTTACTTTTTTAAAAGCACCTTGCCTTGTAGAGCTTTTTTCCAATCCTTTCCCTTCTTCACCTGCCAAGAGCTAATATAATCCTCCCAAAACATCACTGTGGTACAATGAAGAAATTCTATTTACGGCGTGCAGTCTAAACCTTCTGCGTTGGCTTCCACATACTATTTCTAATTTCTAAAAAGAAACGTTATGTGTGTAAGCACACTTTTCATACACGAGTATGAGAACAGCCGGTCACACCAAAGAGCCATCTTAACCTTTCACTCGTCTGAAGATGACAAAAAGTGTGCCATTACTTGGGTGACAAAAACAATTGTCATTTGTGTATCAAGGTATGTAATGTGGGGTAATTTATATGTAACAGGAATGTACTGCAGGCCAGCATATCATTTCATAACTTTCATCTTAAAAAAAACACAAACAACAGACGTTTCATATAAATCGGTCAATATTTTAACAGATACATCTATGCAAACGTGAAGGAACTGGTGCCTTATTCAGCTAAACCAATCTATATGTAAAGAGGAGTTAGTAAAAGTGTAATTCCTTAGACCATAAATCATGCATGAGTGACTGGTTACCTGTAAAAATCCTTCCCACTAGTGCTGTATTACCTGTGAAAAGTAATTGTAATAACCCTGCATGCAGGGCATGGTACTTACTTGGGTGAGGCCGCCCTGCCAACATCCAGCGGGGATCATAGGGAGCCTTGGTGGGCACAAAATCGATGACTCTGTCGATGGGATCTTTGGGTGCAAGGATTGGGACGGAGCTGGAGACACACTGTGAAAAGAGCATATGTTTTCTGTAAACTACTGGATCTTGTTTTCAGATACCAAACACATACTGGTGTCACAGACTGGCCAATGCAGAAACCCAAGTGTTAGAGTCTTTATGTAAGTGTACATCTGAACAATAATATGTGTATATATGTCAGTGAATATATGTATAGTGGTCATGGAATGTAAGATTTGTTGATATGTGACTGTTGTGTTCGCAGGCTGTATTAAAAAACTAACACAGACATCATAAATGGTGTAGGATACTGATAACGAGTATGTACAACTTGTGAGTTGGCTTTGTCAGCTTGCAGGTTACAAACAAATACTGCAGCTCAAAAGTATTTCCACAGCAGGAGCACAGGAGCAAACCAATTCCAGGGTTTGTGATCACTCTGTGCACAGAACACGTGAAGTCACCAGTCAAGTCACACATGACACTATTTGTCAATCATATATTGTACTATGTATTGGGTCGGCGAGTTATACTACAGTGGTGTGTAAATGTCACCTGAATCAGAGTTCGCAATATCAGGCCACATAACATGTTGCCCATTACATATTTCTTTATAATACAGGTTTTTGGGCGCAGTCAACATGAAAAGGTGTTTTCTAATAGGAAAATGTAAACTGAAAATAGTATGCAAAATACTGGACGGGGTTGTTTGTCTGTAATAAAGTAAGAGAATAATGCTTCACTATGGACATCAGACGTTGGGATTCTAGCAACATTATATTGCTTTGTTAAAAATCACAGAAGTCTGTAAAAATGAGAGGTTTCAAGCTGCCGTCTGCAAGCTTACAATGTGCTCTGATTAGATTTGTTTACATATCACGAAGAGGGTTCTGATTAACAAAAGGCAATAGTAACGCATAGCAGAGTGCCTTGAACTGACATTATGTACACGTACCAATATGTTGGAGGCTAGATGAGGGAAGGAAACCAGTCAGAATAGGCATGATGAATAAAATATGTATTTCACAGCAAAGGAATTATATTGTGTCTGTGAAATA
Organism: Pleurodeles waltl; assembly: GCF_031143425.1. Classification (NCBI taxonomy): domain Eukaryota; kingdom Metazoa; phylum Chordata; class Amphibia; order Caudata; family Salamandridae; genus Pleurodeles; species Pleurodeles waltl. The sequence goes on from NC_090441.1 coordinate 11,680,465, forward strand.
CATTATATTTCTTTGAAGCATAGGGTTTGAAGCCACTCTGCCTTTTGTACAATAAAACACACAGACACACACCTGTGTTTGTGTGTGAGAAAAAGGGGATGATGGTGCTTGTGTTTTGGGATGTTGGAGTGTCAAAAATATTCGTGTCTGTGTCTTTCCATGTGATGTTATTTGCTTGCATGAAAAAGTGTGTGAGCCCATGAGTGTATGTGATAGTGTTTTTGACATAGCATGTGTGCTAGTGAGGGTGTTTGCATCCATGTGTGTGCGTGTGTGACAGTGTTTGTGCTTAGTGTGTAATCGCAATGGCATTCTCTTCATTTGTGTTACAATGTTTGTATCCATGTGTTTAAGTGGGCCTGATATTCAACAGTGTTTGTCTAGACGCTCATATATATGTGCGCTCTTATATTTGTTGTTTAATGGTTGCTTCGAGGAAGCTATTTATGCCATTCACTGCAGGGAAATGCGGGTCAGTTATAGATACTCGGGGTGCACACTTACCTTGGGCATATACGTCAGCCACTGCAGGATGGTGTAGACGCCCTCGTAGTCATCATACACTGTGCTGTGGGTCACGCCGTTATAATGCATGATCTGGATTCCACCCAGCTGATTGTTCGAGGTGTACACGTCACGGCCCAGAACCTAAGAGAAGAGGAAAGCAATGAATGCAAGAGTAGAAGATGCAGGGAAACACAGCTGGAACAAACTGCAACAAGCACTATGCGCCCATAGACTACACAGAAATACACAACAAAGCCTTAAATCAAAGGGAGAGTCAATAATGCGGACATCCAGGTCAAGTAAAGATGATATGAGAGACATAAAGGACGGTTGTGTGGGCAGAAAACTGGTTGTTGGACAAAAGGAAGCATGTAGCTGCAGAAATAATATGCTACTGGGGCACAAGGAAGAATGTCCAGACAGAATGACTGCTATGGGGGAGAAGGGAGACTCTGAGAGACAGTAGAGAAGGAGCAGGAGAGAACGGAGGCTGAGGATAAACATAAAAGAGGCTGAGGAGGACGGACAGGTGACTGGTACAGAAAAGAGTTTGTTGGACACGGAAGTAAAGCTGTAGAGATAGATGCAGGTTGCCTCAACTGAAGTGATGGTGTGGGAGCAGAAGACAGAAGTTGGAGAAAATAAAATGGATGACAGAGAAAGGCTGTGGGCAGAAGAAGTGTGGGAGAGTGAGGGTTCAAAAGGAGGAGACAGGGGACAAATGAAGGTGGTGTGCAACAACAGGGAAGACAGACCTACAAATCAACATGGTCGGGTCATTAATGCTTTAGGAGGGTGGCCTTACAATTCCATCGGCCACAGCATCATTCTAGGTGATAACAGAAGATTTGACGGCAGCTCAGACACACTAGCCCAGGCAGATGTAAAGAGCTCAGTAGATGCAGGGGCCACATCAGGCACATTGATCACAGCAGATCCAGTGGTTCATTCTTACAGGCAAAATAAAGGGTATCTACAAAAGCATCTGAGGCCAGAATTGTCATGCTACACCGTTTCTTGCAATGGGCTCGCTGGACATAACTCGGGACATTCTTCCAGCTACCTTTGAAAGTGAGCTCTATTCTTATCATGACTTAAATCTCTCTTTCCGGATTATGTAAGTCCTGTTTCAGTGCTGGACTTGTGCCCTGTGGCTATACCTTGTTTAACCTCGCTGCTCAATACCTCTCTAGCAGCAGGGCCTGTTCCCCAGAACTGGAAGAAGGGGATAATCAAAGCTCCGATTAGACACGAATGTTGAGTCCTATTACAGCCTATTTCACTGTAACCATCCGTGGCCGAGGGGAGTGAGAAATATCTTGCTTGCTGGTTGTACAATCTTATGGAAGCAAAAAAGCTGCAGCACTTGACTCCGGTGGTTTTCAGGCCTGGGGTGGGGATGGAAACTGCACCAAGCGTAGACCTTGGTGGCCTAAGAATGGGTTCGGATATACGAGATCGCACAGGCCTCTTCCTTTTCGAAGAGCTACTGTATAGGGGTGGCTGGTCTGTGTTGAGTGGCTCTACCATGGTTTCATCCTTCTTGTCAAGCCTAGCCTAGCTCTTCCACCTTTCAGGTCCAAGCCAGAAGGGTTTCCTGTGGGCTCCCGGGCCGTCCCCCTACTGTGTCCTTCTGTTTACGATATGCTTACATCCCTTAGCCAAAGCTGTAAAACCATTTAGTGCGGAGTCAGTATCATATGGTGATGACACTAATTCATGTCTGTTCTAGGACATACCTTTACTCGGCTTCAGGAGACTTTCCAACACGGTCTTTCCATCATTCCGGCAAGGAGGAGAAGGATTCCTCTGAAGCTCAATGCCAACAAGACTGAGCTCCCACTTTTTGGAAGACTGGAAGCGGCCATCAGCGGGAGGCAGTCATGATCAGAGGTTGGTTCTATGCGAGGTGGTGCCCAGTGCCGCTGGCTCTATGTTTTTGCCACTTGGGTGTATTTCCAGTCACTTTAGTTCAAACTGTTGGCATTGGCTGTTTATGACTATTTGTGCATCTCCCACACTGCTTAGTGGGTAGCTTGTGTCTGATGTCCCCTTCTTGCTCCTGTCCCAGCCCCTGCACAAGCTTTACTGTACACAACGGCCCTGCAGCCTCTCTCCTTGGCCCCATCAGTAGCACAAATTATTCAAAAAACCCATGATGAGCTTTTCGTTTCGGACTAAACCATAAACATGTTTTGTACCATGCCATTTTAATTTCTGAGTGTTCTGCTGCGGAACAGTTGAAGGCAAAGCATAGTTTAAAGTAAAGACGTCAAACAGGGGAAACAAGAGACACATCACTTCTAAAATGAACATAGTCAAGGTGGTAAACACAAGACATGAAAGGGCCCGGTGCCTCCAGTTTCTGCCTTCGCGCTGGTCCCGCCCGGCATCGAAGTCAGCCAGGCGGGAGCGGAAGGCGTGGAAAGCGGGACCCCCACCACCCCTCTTTCTCTGCCCCCTCCCAGCGCTGCGGGTCTGCGCCCCGCTCGGCTCTGCCTTTAATCTCGGCGGCCCTTTTCTCATTCTGCGGCTGTCTCGTTGCATTCGCCCTCTCGCTGACTGATACACTGATCTCTCGGTCACTCGGCTTTCTGCTCCGCCGAGCCCATATTACTAATAACACCTCCGCCACGGCCAGTTTAGCTCATGAGGGCAGGAGCACATCATTACAAAATAAACTCATAACTTTGACACAGCGGCAAATACAAGCCGTTTGTTATGTTTACGGCCTTGGTCCCTCCAGCAGGCAGAGGGCATCGCGCACCTGCACGGCTGATATTTCCAGAGGAGAAAGAAAACCGGCAGACAGACAGACCGCTGAAGCAGAAACGGCGAGAGGAGGCTGGGGTGAACGCAGGGGAGCCGCGCAGACACATCACGCCCAAGAATAATACGTGGGAGCGCCGCTGTTTTACCAGAGGCGGGAAAAATGCGCAGCGTTAAAACGATAACTTAATCCAGGTCATCGCAGGTTGGGCACAGAGGGTCTTAGGCCCCAAGCAGAGGTGGCCGGTAAAGGGAAATCCACCAACAGCTGGCAGGTGTCCCACCACCCCACTTCCCGATCGGATTCCTCCGCCCTGGAGGTTGTAGCGCAGAGGGAGCGTCGCCCCTCCCCAGCTGAGCCAGCAGCAGAAAAATATAACCATTGTCCTTTTATTTCTCCGGTGCTGGCTGAGCCAGCAGTGCAGGGAGGGGCGGGGCTGGACCACGGGCGGAGGGAAGGAGGAGAGAATGCACCTAAGTGCGCATGTGTGTTTGGTGTTTGGCCGGCCGGCCAAACACACATGTGCACCTAGGTTTCTCCAGTCCAACTGCTGTGTTGAACAGCTGGACTGGAGAATCTGCACAGACCCCAGGACTGTGTCTGAGCAGCAGTCAGAGCCGCTCAGACCAACCCTGGTGCTGCTTTCATTAAATGTTTAGTATGAAAGCAGCGCTAGGATTGCTGGGGAGCCTGTGCTGGTGTCCCAGTGAATGCTGGGACACCACATCGAGTAAAAAGGAGCGAGACAGCCGTAAAGTAAGTAAAAAAAAAAAATTGTATTCCCCCCTCCGTCCTTCCCCGCCCCTTCAGATTTGCGGCGGCCACCACTGGTAGGAGTGAGGGCAGGGCTTTAAGTGGGATGAAAAAACTGGAGGGTCTCTCAAAGGGGCATGGCTGATGGCTTAAAAACATGTAAGCTAAAAATCTGTGCTTTGCATAGTGTGCCGCCTGACTGGTATTTTGCTGCTTCTTTCTTTCATTGCATACAGATATAATACAATTTACAATACACTTACAAGAAGCCAGGACTATTGGTTTTGTCAATGCTTGTTAGTTGCAGAAAAAAAATAAGCAACAACAATGGCTTTGTTGTATACAATACTGAAACTGCTTCAGTATGGAAATGATGAGACTGAAAGAACTATAACAAGTCTCTCTGAAGTTACATCAAAGGCAATGCAGGGCAGTACTGCTGCCAATTTAAGATTGTTTCTCACTTGAGGGTGAGGGCAAAAATGGAAGACTCAATAGGGACCTGTCTCAGCACCTCCCTTTTAGAACTGCTGGTGCTGAACACCGGCAGGACCCAGCTCTCTTAAAGCGGAGAGTTTCCAGACAAGTGAGAAGATACATAGAAAAAAACTAGGGCAGTGAATGGTGCCTGGCCTCTTCCTTCCTGCCACAGACCACTCTGCGAACCTTGGGGTCCCCACAAAGTTTCCAGCACCCAGGGGAGAAAACCTCCAGAGCAAGGGGGCGCAAGTTATTTTTATTATTAATATATATATTTTTTAAATAAAGACCGTCCACTTTGGGAGTGCATCTTACAAAAAAGCTTGGAATTAATGGCAGTCCTGCAATCAGGGTTTTCGTTGCACGAAACAGCTCCCGCCACGGAAGCGAAGTTGCTTTAGGGGCAAGGGACCCCCAGCGTTCTGGCAGTGAATGTTAGATTTAGCAGCCCAACTGCAGCAGCGTCCCTGTCTAGAAATCAATTTGTGGTAGTGGTTGCAGGTGTTGACGGTAACACTCATTTTTGGGAACCAGGACACATTTTCATCATAACACTTTGACCCATGACAAGAGAGCTATAGGACCAAAGGGAGAAAGGAAGGAGAGAAAAATGGGAAACACTGACAGAGAGAAAGCATGTATGAAAAAGTTCCCACGCAAACTGAAATAAAGAGACAGGAGGTGGACGGTGGTGGAACAAATAGAGAAAAAGTGGAATCAAAATTAGGCAGTCTTGGCATTCAAGAGCCCCGTAAATAAGCAGTGAGTTACTCCAAAAAAGTTTGGGCCCTTTTACTTTACTCATTTTAAAAAACATAAGCACTGCCCCCGCCCCCGCTGTAAACTGACCAGCCTTCCAACATTCAATCAACCCCATAATCTTTAATTTTTTTTGTAATAAAACACTACTAACTGCAGGAGACAGCAACAGACCTTACAGAGCACAAAATTCAGGAAGGAAAATTCAGGTGATAAAGAGACATTGCAAAGGGAATAAAATCAGTGTAGTCGAAATATATTTAAGATCTAAGGTCAGGTCATTTCTAGCATCAACTACAATGCGCTCAGTCTGGTTAGAAACTCACTCTTTGGGCCATGAAATGAAAATATTTTGCCTTTGGCACACCAGGCAACCAAGTCTCCAAACAGATTCACACACCTGGCACCGAAGACCATAGTAAAATATAGCTGCCAAGGTTTCAGATTGCTTTGTGTGACATTTTCATAATTTCAATGCAATTATGAGTGACATTTCAACGACTATGAGTGACACTTTCTTGAAGCAAAATCAAGCAATGAGGATGAGGGAACCATATAAGTATCTTAATATATCAAGAATCCTCTACCTCCTGTTGTGCACCAGCGCCGCCTTGTGGCCTTTGATAAAAACTACTCAGAGCTTACCTAGCAAAGTGAGAAACTGAAACAAGGTTATACTTCTGGACGTGCATGACAATCTCAGACATTGCAGTAATGCGGGAAAATGACAGGTAAACACATGCAGATGGTGCAAGGTGGGGATATCTGCTGGGAGCTAGTGGCCTGTATTGGCATCCGAGGAAAATAATTGCATCACAGAAAACAAAGTCTCCAGTCTGCAGGAGAACACTGTGGAATACATGGGCCTTGCAATGCTGCAGGGTCCGTAATGCCCATCCTTTAGAAGGAGCAGGACAGGCACTGGGGGAGGATGGGAAGCATGGCTGGGACTTTTGTAACCCCCTCATGATTGGCTTTTAATTTAAATATTGATACAAGAAATACTGAATACGTAATCATCAGAATTAGTGCCAACTTGGTGAACAGGCTACTGAGGAGCTGGTCTACATGCCTATAATGTCACAGGGAAGCAGCAGGTGGAAAAGAATGGCAGATGTAAGGAGCTGATGGCCCTCGTATTTATGTATCTTGAGTTGTCACAACCTCGGCAAAGGGACAAAAGCTGAGACCTGCCTCTAGTAACATATGCCATTCAGAACTGAACTCCAGTAAGATTATACATGAAAGACAGGGCCACCCCCACCCCCAAAAAAATAATCAGTCAGCCCTAGGACTAGAACTCTGTGAGGATTGCAACGAGGACTAATCTCTGGTAGGTTAACAGTCAAGACCAGCTGTGCAAGGAAGTCAGGGCTGCCATCTGTCGAGTGACAGAGGGCCGTCTTCCCTCCCTTGAAGGGTCAGTCAGGAATCACATCCTATAAGGTATGTCGGCAAGGGGCTGCCTCCTGTAGATATGGCAGGAGCGGCAACCGCTCAGCTACAACAGTCAAGATCATCTTCCTCTACATGACGTACATGGCTCCGCCTCATGAAAGGCATGGTAGTAAGGAGCTGCCACCTGTAATGGGCCAAAGAGCAGTATTTCCAGCAAGGTCAGGACTCCGGCAGAGAAGGTCAGCCACCTATGTGGTAGGGCTGTCAGGACCTGCCTCCTGTAAGGTATGGCAGGACTGGTCACCTTTAAGTTACGTCAGGATTAGCCACGTGCCGTGTACCATAGCATGGACCACCGTCCAGTAAGGCTCGGCAGTCAGGATATGCTTCCTATAAGGTATGACAGTCAGGACCAGCCTCCTGTAAGTAATGGGTGTTAGGATCTGCCTGCTGTAAGGTATGGTTTCCAGGGATCAGTGTCATGTAAAGTGTAGCAGGACTAGCCACGTGTAAGGTTCGTCAGTGCGAATCAGCCAGATGGAGTTTGTTTGGCAGTCTGGAAAGGTCTGGTTGTCAGGATCAGACTCCTGTAAGGTATGGGAGTCAGCATCTTGTCAGTTGTCGGGACCAGACTCCTTTACTGTACAACATTCACAATACGCCTCCTGTAAGGGATGGCAGGATCTGCAACCTGCAAGGTATGATGCCGAGGACCAGCCAGCACCTGTAAAGTATGACAGTCAGGACCCGTCCACTGTGACACAGCGAAGTGCAGTCTTTCCTCCTGAAACGGGTCCCTGTGCATTCATGAACCACTCACTCTGCAACAATATAGGAAGACAAGCCTGGCACCGTACACACGGTAAACAAAGCTTTGACTGATGCAAACTTCTACACATGCAAATGTGAACGGTCCTATCTGCAGCCACCACAGACATGCTTTAACACACCTGACAGCCGATTACATCAATGTGATGTACCGCTGGCTTCTTGTTCTAATCCTATCGTGGAAAAGAAGAAAAATTGATCTTTCAAAGTTTGTAGTGGATTGGCGCTGAGCTGAGCGGCGAAGAGATGCAAAGTTTACACGTGCGCTGTGTCAGACGGAGCACTTGTCTACAGAGGAGGCGTATTTTCGAGATGCCTTGTGCAGTGGAATAACGAAACTAGAGGGGCTCCCCCTGCAAAGTATATTGAGGGGGCCCCACCTGAACTCACTTAGGAGCTCTCGTGCCAGGGTTCTAAGCTGAGGCCCCCACGCGTTGTGCGGGCTTTTTTTTACGCCACTGGCCCTTTAAATCATGATGGTAAATGGTACCTCTTTTCCGCCGGTCATGTCACAGAGAGGGAGGGTGATGGAAAAAGGGATGGATTAAGATGCGACAGAACTCAGGCAACAGACAGAGAGTCTCTGCCTATGCACGCATGCACAATACCTTTTATTTTTTTGTGATTTTATATAGCTCAGACATGAACAGGGGCATCAGAGCACTTTAAAAGAGTACAGTTACCAACCACTGCAAGGATATATTTGAGATATAGCAGAGGAAAAGATGAAAACTTTATGCAAGAGATCACAGATAGATTTAGCCTATATTTATTTCAATGAAGAGAGTCTTAAGTTCCTTTTTAAAAGTAGCAGGGGGGTTGTACTGAGGTTCGGAGGAAGCTAGCTCCAGATTCTTGTGGCACTTCCCGAGAATGACTGGTTCATGCATCATTCCCGTTTAAATGGGAGGCTCCAGGAGGAGTGACTGTGCGTTTCTAGGACTCCATTTTGCATCTGAGATTTTTGATTTTCCAGCTCAAGTTAGGCAGATGGGTGAAGAGGAGTTCAAAGCCTTGTGTATGGCAGAGGCATTTTTAAATTTAGCTCTTGCCTCCAAAGGGAGCCTTTGAAGGGATAGCACAATAGGTGTCATGTGGGCAACTTTCTTCTGTCTTGTAACAAAGCGGGCTGCACCATGTAGGACTGCTCTGAGCGGAGCTAAGTGTGCTCTGGGAATGCATGAGGAGTGAGATTTTGTAGTCTAGTTTGGGGAGAATCAATGCCCGAACAACTGATTTCAAGTCGTGTTCCAGAATGAGCTCCCTGATCCCCCAGAGAAGCCTTAGTTGGAACTGGGCACTCGTGACCATGTCTGCAATTTGACCCTGGTGGTTGAGCCGACTGCCGAGAATGAAGCCAAGCCACTTGGCCTTCTGAACAATGGTGGGTTGGTACTCCAGGGTACCGATGGATTCAATCCATTTTTGTACAGAGAGGATGGATTTCTTTGGGGATATGAAAATTGATTTTGTGTTCGCAGGGTTAAGATTAAGGTACTGAGTTGACATTCTTCCCAAGGTGTTGGAGAGTAGAGTGGAATTGTGTGGTGATGAAACTTTCAGTTAGGCGTTGTTAGCATAAGAGTGAAAGAGGATTCCAGACTTTAAAAGGGTCTCACAAAGTGTCTCAAAATAGAGGATAAATAGGGTTGGTGGAAGGTTCGAGCTTTGAGGATCTCCTATTGCAGGCTGGCCAGAATAAGGGAAAGAGCTCCCGATTTTCACTACTTGTGAACAGTTCGGAGAGGAGCTAAACCAGTTAAGAACTACCGCTCTGATACTCATTTGAGTCCTAAGGATGCCGATAAAAGCATTGTGGTTGACTATACCAAAGGTAACTGAGTGGTCGAGCAGAACAAGAAGACATGAGTTTTCAGTGTGAAGGAAGTGGGGTGAGTCATCAACGATCTGCAGAATTGTACATCACCTTGCCTGAAGCCAGACTGGAGAGTGACTAAGTGGTTATTTGGATGGATATGAGATGACAATTGGGACTGTCTGTTCAACACTGTCCCCCTCTGTACTAGGAAACTGCCTTCCTTCGCACCTCACCAACTCTACCTCTGCTGCGTAGGCAAGATCGAGCACATGGAAGGTGGCATAATAGCTGAGCCAGATAGAATAAAAAACAATGATAACAGAGAAAATGAATATGAACATTTATTAACTGAAAAACACTTTAATAAATGTCTTAAAACTACAACACATTAAAAACCATAAAGCAGTGTGAAAGACTCATGCCTGGATCCGAACTAACCCAGATATATCCTTCTGCATTTGGGGTTTTTAGATCACTCCCCTAGGCCAATGCTCTTTTGTGAAAGTTCAGCATCATGAATGCTCAGGAGCTGTCCAGCGTGCTGAAAGTTTTAACACTGAAGTCTGTGAAGGCGCCTGCCGAGACGGTAGCTCAAATTCACAGGCAGCAAAGAATGACCGACCGTGCTCCTGAGTATGTACACTGAAACTCTCAGCATGTTATACACCCGAGAGGTGGTTTTCAAAACGCAAGTCAAAGTTAAATATAGTAATATTAAGGTTAGATAAAGGCTCCACTGTCCCAGTTCCAAATGGCTGCAGTCAAAGTATTTATATACCTCACACCATGATACAATAGTTTCACAATGGATTGTTTTTGGGATCAAAGGCTACCATAGACAACTTGGAGTTTTATCTCCCTTTGTATGATACTGGGATGTCAACTAGAGACTCCTCCTAGGGGTGGGTGATCCAAAAAATGAAAGAGGGTGACTATCTATCAATCTATCTAGCTATCTATCTACCTCGAAGGTGTTTCCCTGTGACTTTGTTTAACCAGTCTAATCTGAGAGAAAAAGGCTGGCCATATTCCGAGGGCCACTTTCATTGCTGGGGGATTGCATGAAAGGGCCTACCGCCAAAGATCGGGAAGATGTCACCCATTACCTATAATTCAATGTTGTATGCTGGGGCCGATGAGGGGTCATATAGCCAGTCAATCACATTCTGATGGCCAACTCGATAACAAGTTGTAGATTTAGACATACATAGCTTGTCATTGTAAGTGGATTTGTACAATGTTCCTATTCCCACCCCCAGAGTCCATTCCGCATCGGAAGGTTCTCATCGAGGCTGTGACGATCTTTTAAGGAAAGAAGAAGGAAGACGGAAAGTGTATTTCTGTAAAACATTCAGCACTTTAGTTAGGGCTATTGTCTCAAACAAGCTTTCCCTCCCAATCAGTGAAAATGGAAGAGAAGACTGGTGGAGTATTTCCCTTTGTAGAGGGTCCAACAGGAAAGATATTCGCAGAGCAGATTGCCATCTCCTGGCCTGCTATCTGAAGGCCCAGCTATTTAACCCCTTTGCTGCTAAGCCTTTTTTAGGTTATTTGGGATAGTTTGTGCTTAGGCCCCCATAACCTTTTGTCTACATAAACTATCCACGCCAAATGGGAGTCCTTTTTTTCCCAACACCCTAGGGATTCTAAAGGTACCAACCCAGGGTTTGTGGATTCCCTTGGTGGGGACTGAGAAATTAGCCAGGATGCAGCTAAAATTTGGGTTTTTTGAGAAAAATGGGAAAAAGTGCTGCAGAAGAAAGCATCTGTTTTTTTCCTTGCAAATGGCATCAACGAAGGGTTTGCATGCTAAAATCACCATCATCCCAGCTTTCAGGAACAGGCACACCTTAATCTGAAAACCAAATATTTCAACACAGCTTTGGCATTTTACCGGGACATTCCCCATTTTTCCTATTTTTTGTGCTTTCAACTTCCTTCCGATTAGTGACGGAATTGGATGTGAAACCAATGGTGGATCCCTGAAAGCTATACATTTCTGAAAAGTAGACAAAAGCTTGAATTCAGCAAAGGGTCATTTGTGTAGATCCTTCAAGATTGTCTTATAGAACGTAACATTTCCAATATAAAATATGAAACTGAGTTTAAAAAAAACCCATTTCTGTCTATATTTTCATCTGTAACTTTTTCCAACTATGGCAGATGTTCGAAAACAATATACCGTTGCGTTCGGTGGACCCTTCTGGTTGCGGAGATATATAGAGCTTGTAGGTTCCCCAAGAACCCAAGCGACCCAGAGCCAATAAATGAGCTGCACCTTGCAATGGGTTTTCATTGTGTACCAGGTATACAGCAATTAATGTGGTAAAATATAAAGAGTCAAAAATAAGTATCAAGGAAACCTATGTATTTCCAAAAATGGGCACAAGATATTGAGTTTAGATGCAGTGGTTATTCACACATCTCTGAATTTGGGGGTTTCCATACTAGCATGTGAATTACAGGGCATTTCTCAAAATTACCGCTTTCACAAATCCTGTCTTACATTTGGAAGGTGCAAATGCAGAGAAAGAAAACTGGTAATAACACTTGTTCTACTTTTTCTGTGTTCCCCGAAATCTACTGATAAAATGGTACCTCACTTTTGTGGGTAGGCCTAGAGCCCGCGACAGGAATGGTTCCAAAACCCAATGTAGACACATCATGTTTTTCCACTGAAAAATGATTAGTGTTTTTTGCAAAGCGCCTAGCAGTGGATTTTGGGCTCTAGCTCAGCCAGCACCCAGGGAAATCTAGCAAACCTGTACATTTCTGAAAACTAGACACCTAGGGGAATCCAGGATGGGGTGACTTGTGGAACTTTCATCAGGTTCTGTCACCCAGAATCCTTTGCAAACCTCAAATTTTGACTAAAAAAACTAATTTTCCTCACATTTCAGTGATGCTAACTTCTGCAATTTGAGGGGAGCCACAAACTTCCTTCCAACCAGCATTTCCCCAAGTCTCCCGATAAAAAGGGTATACAAATGGTACCTCGCTTGTGTGGGGTGGCCTAGTTCTTGTGACAGGAAATGCCCCAAGCCTAAAAACGTATAAAATGAAAGGTCAGAGGGCCACTGACTCTGCTTTGGTCACCCACACAAGCGAGGTATCATTTTTATCAGGAGACAGTGGGGAACGCTGGGTGGTAGGAAACTTGTGCCGGCATGGTTCCCAAAGCAGAGTCAGCCTAAAAATGTATAAAATGAAAAACTGATGGGGGACCAGAGTGGGTTCAAAAGGGCAAGCTATATGTTTTTTGCCCTTCCCTGTGGCAGGGGCTTGGCCCATCCACATTCCCAAGTGGGTGGGCGAAGGGCCTGCACACCGTCTCTCCTGCCCCGAGTTCTGAAGAAGGTCAGGAACAACTGGACACGAGTTATCCTAGTGCCTTTTAGGAGAGTGCAGTACCCAGAACTTCTAGGCATGTGCAATTGTCTTCCCATCAGGCTATTGCTTCGGGAAGATCTTCTTTTACACCAGCAGTGCAGTGTTCCACACCCGAACCTGTACAATCTACATCTCCATGCATTTTGTTTGAGCGGCAGCAGTTGACTGCATTTAATCGACCACTGGAGGTTGTGGATGTCATTCTTGCATCCAGACTTCCTTTTACAAAGTCCATCTAGTCCCAGCGCTGGGTCACATTTATAGTGGAGTCCGCTACACAGACCCCTTGAAAGCCAAACAGTCAGATGTGTTAGTGTTTATTTTGTCACAAGTTCAGCAAGACCTTGCATGGGCATTGTAAAAAGTTTTTTGATAGCCTTTTCTCATTTACAGAACCAACCACCCTTATCACCTGTTGTGATGCCTTTTATTAATGGTTTGACACATGTTCTCACCCAAACCCTTTGTGATGCCACAGTGGGACCTTAATTTGGTCCTCGCATTTGATGGGTAAAGCTTTGGTATCTCCTTTAAAGGTGAGGAATCTGCAGGTAGATGTATCCATTAGAAGAAGAAGTTAACTACCTTTGGCGATGCTCTTTCTGGTGGGTACTCCATGTAATCACAGATTCTTCATTGCCCTCCCACAATTCCATTCTGTGGAGTAGCCTCTTTTTAACATCTAAAAATGTCCCAATTTAGAGATCTGCATACGGGTACCTCCAATTCTGTTGTGCTCTGCATCTGAGGGTGGAAAAAGAGTCAGCAAGACACTGACTTTGCCATGCAGGGGTGACCCTTATATACAGCTCTGCTCTGCCACTTCTGCAGCAGAACAAAGTCAGTGCAGAGCCTCATGACACCACCTAGTGGCATATGGGAGCACTGTTTACAAATTTCTGGCTCCAGTCTTGCATCCAGGGAATATTCTAAATATGCAGTTAGAGTTCCACCAGAAAAGGGTTATCAAAGGTAAGTTGCTTGTTAGTTGTAGCAGATGCTTTGCAAATTGTAGTACTCTGTTACTTTTGGCACAATTCTTTTGTGCCTAATTAGTTTAAGGTAGAGTGACAACGCTTACTGGGTTTCTGCAAAGGGTTTTGCCATTAAAAAAGCTTGACTTTTGAAAATCTTCTTCCATCTGTGCTTTGCCCATGAATAGCCTTTATGATTATTTTAACTGAAAATATCAACTGGGTAAAAACATAACTAAATATATGGTGACTCAAAAATATGAAAACCCATATTACTGGAAGTACACAAGACACTTTCATTACAAACCAAGCGATTTCTTTGCAACATCTTCATTATGTACCTTTTGAGTAAGAGCGGGTGGTTATTTCTTATCATAAAGGAGTCCTCAAACAGCGTGAGTGTATGTAAATATAAAATAATTACAAAATTAAATATTCTGTCTACATGCTCTCCTTTTTAGATGTTATATTATAATGCATTTATATCATTACAATAGATTAAGTCAGACATTTTCCAGCAAAATGCTACAGAAGAACTACAGCTATTGATTGTTAGAGCCAGCAGTTTTGACCCCGAGCCTCCAAAGAGAGAAAATGGGGTGGGGGGGTGAGGGCCTCAATCCTCAGGCCTACAAAGGCCCCAAGGAGGCCACCCCCAGTGTTGAAATGAGTTTATATGGGGTTGGGGTTGTGCGGCCCTTGAGCCTCCAAAGTTCCTGGGGAGTCCACCCCTGGGGCCACAATTTGAGAAAATGGGGAGTGGGAAGCGTGGCCTCCCTCCCTGAGCCTCCAAAGGCCCCAGGGAGTCCACCCCAGAGCAGAAATTCTACAAAATAAGGAGGGGGCCCTGTGGCCCCCTCCCTGACCCATTAAAGACCCAGGGAAGTCCACCTCCAGTGCCGATGACCTGAAAGCAGGATGGCTGCATGGTCCCACTCCCTGAACCTTTAATGGCCCCAGGATCCCCATCATCTGGTGCCGGTTCGGTAGTTAGGTCCCGGGAGCCCACTCCTGGGGCATAGTAGCTACCCTGCCCACAGCAGCGGGGGCAGTGAACCTGTGTTTGCGCTCACTTGGCAGAACTCCCAAGCGGGAGCAAACCCAATTCTGTTCCCAGTGGGTGGGAGCTTTGAAAATGCTTCCGTGCACTGGGAGCAAACTTTTGATTTATTCCCCGCTTGCATTGAAATGGGGAGGAAAACAGATACAAATATTGCTCCTGCCTGGAGCAGCATTAGTGGCTACTCCCTGCAGATGGGAGCAGTGCCAGCTCCCGCTGTATGTAGGGAGCTGGCTGGGACTGCTGGGGCCCTCCTGCAGCTCCCAACAAGAATATGGTAGCTACCCTGGGTGAGCACCAGGGCATCCAACTTTAACTATCAGGGCCCCTGGTGATAGGTCCCCAGGGCTGAAATCGGGCCGAAGGGGGGGGGGGGGGGAGGCTGGGGAGTGCATCCCCCTCTACTCCTGAAACGCATGCCAGGCCCAGGGGGATGGGGTCCCCAGGGCCAAACTTGGCCCAAGGAGGGGGTCCGCTTGCCCCCCTCTGTAAAAAGCACACAGGAAGGGGGCCCCTGGGTCTGAAATCAGCCCAGGGAGTGGGGGCCATGTGCCCCCTCGTCTTGAAACTCACACCAGGCCCCGAGGGATGGGGTCCCCGGGGCCGACATTGACCTGGGAAGGGGGGCCATGTGCACCCCCCTCCCTTAATTTAAAGGAGTGGGCCTGGGGGATGGTGTCCCCAGGACCTAACAAGGCTCAAGGAGGGGGCTATATGCCCCCTCTTCTTTAATAAAAAAAAAACACCAATGGCCTGGGTGATGGGGTCTCTAGTGGCTAATGAGGCTTGGGAAGGGGGTTCACGCAGGCCCTGTGGCCAACACCCCACCGTGCACGGCCGAAGGCTGTGTACTGTGTGGGGTGGCTGCCTTTGGGGAGTTGGCCACTACTCTTAAGTTCCTCCAGAACCTCAATCCGTTACATAACTAATGCCATTCTACTAGCACTCTTATCTCTTTATCAAGTCCCTGACAGTCACTGAACCTACACTGAGAAATGAAGTGAGTAGGAGTAGAAAAGTGGGTACTGTTACAAGTGTTTACTCTATGGAGAGAGTTTACTCTGTACCACACGGTTCGCAGTGAAACTCTTATGTGAAATACACCACAGAGTTTTAAAATGTATCTACTAAGCACAGTGTACACTCTATGCAAAACTCGTCCAAAGAGCGACCATTCACTTAAAATAATCAAGGTCTGAAGATGCTAAAGATCATACTACCTGCAGCCATCATACTGTCGTGAAAACATTACAAGCACATGTGCATAGGTTAGTACCTGGTGCACACAGTCTTCTAAGTACTATGTTAAGTATAAATTGTCATGCTGAGAAGATTCTGTCTAATAGCTCGAGGCTGCTTACAGTACTTAGTAGGTAGTACGTAGAATCTTTGCTCTGCTTGGAACTTTTTTTGCAGTACCAGAAAAGCGTGTGTGAAACATATTGAACACAAGTCATCTGTCAACTGCACACGGTGGTACTCTTCAATACAAAGATTTATAATGTTTCAGTACCTCTACACACCTACAGTGCACAGCTTTGTAGTTCTACAGTGCATTAGGAGCACATGCGTTTTTGTAAACCCTTATACCAATTAGCTGGACACAGGCTGTACAAAGGTAGGTAGGAAAGTAATATGGTAGTTACCCACCACTATGTAAACTATAAAGTGATGTCATAAATGATGTCATAGAACATGTTAGGAGGGATGTCATATGTGAGGTCATAAGAAGTGGATGGTGGGGGCAAATTTTAGCTACCTCTGCTAACTATAACGGGTGAATTTCTGTTTTTCTTTTTTTAAGCTTAAAACATTAATGTTGTCACTGACAAATTCACCTAAATATTACGTTACTTTAACCTTTGTTTTTTTCAGTGAAATATATATCAGGCCCAGTTGAAGACGTGTAGCCGAAACGCATCGGCCATGATAATCATTTTTTAATTGTAGTTTTGCACTTTTTGAAGATTGGTGTTCACGCAATAAACTGAATTATTTTGCTGTACTACCTACCTGGTACGGGTGATGCTGTGCCGATGCGTCAGAGGCCCACGAGGAGGAATATATATATATATATATATATATATATATATATATATATATATATATATATATATATATATATATATATATATATATATATATATATATATTAGTTAGGCTCACATTTTAAATGTACAAAACCATACAAATTAACCTGTTATTGTTACAGTTATCTCATCGATATTATCAATATTTTTATCAAAGATGTCATGAGTGCCGTAATTTGTGAGATAATTAGCAGTGCTTGGTGAGGGCACGACTTAAAGTTACCTTAGGGAACGAGTTAGAGTTACCTGAGATAACTCTAACTATAACAGGTGAATGTCTATGGTTTTGAACATTTAAAATGTGAGCCTAACTTTAACGCCCCTGTAACCCTTGGTTTTTTTAAGTGAATTTCTATACTTTTTAAATTCTATCTCCTAACTATAACGTCCCTGTAACCTGTGTTTTCTCCTGTAAATCTATATATTTTTTAAAGTGAAGTAATTTTCAATACTATATGTGAATTCAACCACCGCCATGCACGGTCTGTGGCCATGCGCAGCCAGAGCTGGTTGCAGGTCTGCGTGGCCCCATCGCCAAGATCGGCCCCGGGAGACTTCAGACAAGCAGAATGCATGAGGCCAGCAGACCAAGAAATCTCAAAGCCAATAGCACGAGCTCCAGGACCAAGGCTGAAACATCTGAATCATATCCCCAATGTCCTACACTTGTTGTTGCAGGGAGGAAAGGCAGTGAGGAGCACTACATCCAGAAATGTCTCAAAAAAGGGGAGCCTCTGTAAAGGAATCAGGTGCGACTTTGGCTCATTGATCGAGAACCCTGGAGATGACAGAAGGGTTGCCATTGTCTGTAGGTGATTAATGAATGACTGTGGTGAGCCCACCTTCATAGCCAGTAATCGAGATAACTAGTAACCCCACTTTTAAAGCGGTGACCATTGCTATCGCACAGCCAAGAGACGCTGTTAAGAAAGAAGTGAAAACTGTAAATGCTCCAGGCCTATCTTGAACAGCAGATAGCCTTTGTGGGACTGCAGGACAGGCACCTGAAAATACACAACCTGCAGGTCCAAGGCAACAACCCAGTCGCTTGGATGCAGGAAGACAGAACGTCTTCGGAATGAGGTAGTAGTGGGAGTAGCAGCCTGTCCCTACTTCTAAGGCTGGCACCCTATTGATGGCCCCTTTGGCCAATAGAGTCTGCACCCCTAGCAGCAAGATGGAAAAGTGCTCTTCCTAAAGCTGCTCTGGTGTAGGAGGAAGTAGAGGAAGAATGGAACAGAATGGTAGGGCATAGCACTGTTAGATGATCTGGAGGAACCATCTGCCAGATGTGATGGTCCACCACCCTGGAAGAAATTGTCTGATCTGCCTCCCACAAGATGGCTGTTTGCCAATAAGGGAAAGCTAAAGCAACTTGTAGGGTGATGGTGCAGAGGACTGAGCTGAGCACTGTCCCTGGTGATCTGCATGAGGTTGCTTGATCCTCCCACAGTCATGAAAGAGCTGCTGAGCGGGTGGCAGTGCTTGGCAGTGCCTATAAACTATCCTGCTGGAGTATCCCTGAAAGAGTTGAAACTACTGCAGAAATTGCTGGGCAGGAGATAAGAGGCCCAAGTAACATGCAGTGGCTCAGATTTTCTTAGAGAGCTCAACGGTGGAATCAGCCGTTTTGCCTAAATGGTAGGACTCATCAAAGGGCATATCCACTAGGGACGCCTGCACAACCCCAGAAAATCCATATGATCACATCCACATGTGGCAGCTGAGCACCATTCTAGTATCCACCACACGCCCCAAGCAAACTGTAGTGTCCACGTCAGCCCGGATGCCATATGTGGCAGTGTTCTTCCTGTCCTGAATAGTTTGGTGCTTATTTACAACTAAGCTCGGTCACGCCTGGAGCAGAAGGACATCAATGCAGAGCCACACAGCACCAGATAGTGGCGCATTGGATTACTCTAGAATATTTTTGAATTCAGTCTGGCACCTGGTGAATATTCTGCAGTTAAGAGTATCCATGAGGAAATGTTTCTTCTATACATTCCAATTTAGGGCGGTGAGGTACAAGGGCATGTGGAGTGGTCTGCCCAAGACTGCACAGTTTAGTCAACCGGGGAAGACAAGTACCAATGTTTTCTAGTTCCATTGTCAACCCCTTGGCCACTAGACCAAACCTCCTTCTTAGAAATACACATGAAACATAATCACCAGGGAAATGCTACATCCAGAGAAACGAAGGGCAGAACATAAAGGCTGGGATGTTGGGCAGCTATTCTCAGCCATAACCAGAGAGAGATTTTAGACTAGTTTACTTGGTCTTTTCTTTCACCAGTCGGAGCTGTCAATATTTATTTTATTTTTAAAAGCATAATCCTTAAAAGCAAACAACAAATTGATGTAAAATATGTGTTTGTGTTCTTAAGTTTTTTTTTCTCCATTGATTTGGAAGTTATGCCTACCTTAGTATAACATATAAGTAATGGTATATCGCTGGGTGACTCACCAGTTCAGTGTTACTGCTGAACTAGTAGAGCGACAAAACAGGGCTGCGAGTCACCAGCAAAAAACACACAAAGTAAGTGGTACGCAGCTGAGAATGATAGCCCAAATCCAGATATTCCATCTGCTTACCAGGGGTAAAAAATGGGACAAACTGTCTGTGGTAATTTTGCACCAGTCCATAGACCACAACAAAATAAATGACCGATGCGCAGGCACTTTGTGCAAGCGCAACACTGTCTGTGAGCAGGCATGGTCATACCATGGTCATACCAGAGGGCTCTTTTCGGCATGGTTGAAAAGGCCAAAGGTTTAGGACCATTTTGAGCCAATCAGAATGTCTCAGGGCAGTGAACACATTTGAGGGTCATACAGGGATGGGGGACCCGATCATAGCCGTTTTTCTCTGTTCAACTCTAAAATCAAGTGAATGCATCTAGCGCAGACTCCTTCAGCTTGTGAGCTATTGGTAGGTCTCCACCTGTAAGTAGCTCTTCAGTGTGTCACTCCGCCTACTAAATTAATAGCTTTCGCATGATGTCACTATTACAACAATGATAATATTAGTAGCTCGGGTCGATTTTATTTGAACATAAGTAAATCTTCTTAATTGAAAAGGTTAGAGACCCTGTTCTAGCGCCAGATTTTTCTGTTTCACTTCGCTGGCAAACTAAAAAAAAAATCTGAATTTGCAGGATTGTTTTTCAGAGAAGCTTTCAGGTCAGGCCTAACAAAGACATTAATTACCCATTGAAATTCGTCCAGCTTCTTTTTTTATAATGCTTCATACTGGTGCTCTACAAGTGGACAAGCGGTCACAGATCTAAGGAAACTAATTTGATGTTCCCAGAACCACACAGTTCTGGGGATGTTCTTATAACTCAAGTGTCATAGTTCCACAACTAACAACTCAGCTTCTAGATCACATGTACTAAATGGCGTGCACCAAAAACCGAGGTGCACTTTTCTTAAGTAATAAGACTGAATGGTACGTGCGTAAATTTCCTTGAACTATGCTGTTATGAGGATTCAAAGAGCGACCTGCAAGTTGCACTCTGGTTTCTGAATGGGGCTCAAGTAGTGCAAGCGGGTTGGATGCTTACCTAAGGAAAGGGAAGACCGCAGTCATAAGGAGTCATCTAGTGGTGGTACCAAATTACCACAAAAGTCTACAAAATTGCTTTCAGTGCCAGAGGTTGCTTCAACAGGCAAACACTATTCTGCATGGTGCACTAATAACCCTTGCAATGTTCCTAAATGCAAGATGTTGACAGAGAAACCGATATGGTCACAATCTGCTTCCATGAAACCAAGGTGACAGTATCCGGAAGCCAAGAACTGCCTAACCTTGGCGAGAAGCTCCTCGCTTACTGACGGGTACTTAAGGCTGCCCAAGTGTCAATTTCCGTTGACTGATTTCGACAAGCCTCTTTGATTAGCATTCCCGGACACACCGCAGCCATATTTACGCTGCTAATAGCCCTAGAGCGCCACTACGGTGCAGCGCATGCCATCCATTAATAATTATAACGCTTCTTTGAGCGGCTGGGATGGGGCTGGCTGTTCTAGCTCGCATGACTGCCTGCGGACTGGAGTGTTGGCCTCAGACCCAGAAGCGAAGGCACCTTGCATTGTGACAACACATGGTGTAGCTCATACACTGTCACTTCAAAGGCTGAAGGATGCGCTTCTGGGATATGAATGCAGATATCCATGGCTGTTCAAAACCAACACAAGCAAAAGAACACACCCTTGAAATGCAACGTATGTTGTCCTATTCCTCCACATCTTCACTCGGAAAATACTCCGCATTATTAGAGAACCTGCCTTTAAATGATGTCTCGGATCAAAGCGGGAGGAAGGCAGGCATCACGTGCCATGGAAAGAATGCACTGTGCCCCCAAGGCATTTTTTTTCCAGATTGTGAAATAGAGGAACCAAGTAGAGCTATCAAAAGTGTAACTGTGCTTGTACATTACAACACAACATGAATGCATCAGCCCATGTAAATATTGCTGTTCCCATGTACATATGGGTGTGTGTATGGGTATATATATATATATAAATAAGAGAGAGGGGGGAATACGCCACCCACTAAATTTTGCTAAGTATCATGTGTATATATGTGTGTATAAGTTAATTTCAGTTTTGCTAAAATAAATCTACTCACTTCAACCTTTGTCCCGTGCCCGCTCTCCCAGACTCATCCTAAATCCTGCTAACTACTTTGACCTCCCAAACACCCTTCTCAAATTTCCACCCCTTTTTAGCCAATTCAACCAAGTAACGGGCACATATGTCCACTACTTCCAATAACAGTTGTGCTTGCCCCTTTATAATAAATCCCCATCATTCTATCTCTACTGAAAACACCACTAAACACAAGAACTCAAGAGCACACTAATGTACTAACTATTTAATATTGTGTTCTGGAGTACTGTGCTACTCGCTGGAAAGTGCTTTAATCTCAGGGACCGTAAGCGTTATATAAATTCAATTTACAATTACAATTATTATACTATGGCAAGAAGCTCTGTTAACTAGAGAAAGACTATTGAGTATTTTTGTCCTATGTGTGTCTTTAGAATACATTTAGCAATGTACTTAGGCTAACTAATCATAACATCACCAAATTTAAAGCCCTGATCTCGCTACCACGGGCCTTTGAAGCATGTAAGGAGGCAGCACCCCACGCAGAGTCCCAGTGGACCAGTGGTCATAGTGTGTGGCCCAAGTGGCCTTTCGGATAGCAGCCTGATCTCAGCCAGATGTGGAGAACTATCACTTCTAACGGGGACACCCCACTTTAAGAGACATAGATAACAGGAAGGTACACTAGGCTGTAGAGTTATCTGAATAGGGGTAATGTGTCTTCCCTTGGAGCCCCCTGCACATATTTCTGGAGTATATGACATTGTACTTATAAAGCTAGATGCCTGGCCTCATGCGCCTAGAAACAGGTGTATGGCAGTACAGTCGGCAAAGCTTGTAGAAGGGTAATACTACATTGGGAGGGTAGCGAGAGGTGCCTAGGGCCTCCGGTTGAAGACTGGAGTATTTCTTCTTTCTCACAAGGGTATGGGATCCAACATGGCGTGAAGGAAAAACGCAAGTCCTCGGATCTCGCTTAGGACGGCATCACGACCGCAATTCCTGCCTCTTCGAATCACTGTACCAACATGCCTGCCAGTCACAGGTTCGCTTTCACATAATCAGATGACAGCTTCATTACTGGCGTGCATACCGCAGCAGTGGGCCAGAAATGACAGTCTTGCCTTTCAAACTTGCAGAAAGGTCATCTCGAGATTGATTGATTAAAGCAGCAAATGCAAAACATTCGTCAAAAAGCGAGGAGGCAGTGAGACCGAAGTACTACCTAGGCGTAGCCTTCTGTTAGCAAATGGAGTTATATTTCCGAGGGTGAATATGTATTTTGAGCTGCTGGGCACTTTCATGCTTTCTACCCTCGTGATCTTCGGATGACTCCAGAGGGTGTCGAATGGCAGTAACACTGCCAAATGAGGTGGGCACCGGCAGCAGATATCTGTGTGGAACTTATAAATCACTAGTTTCAGCCTCCGAGGCATAGCTCAGCATTTCATCCACTCGATGTTGATCAAATGAGCAGCATTTCGTCAAGTAATAACTATTGCTAAGACAATACGAGAAAAAGTATTTTGAAGTGGGGGCAATTTTAACATTGCTATTAGGCGATGACATAGGTGCTTCAGTACCCAGCACACATTTAGGACAACGAAAAGCACATTTAGAAAAAGAAAATAAAGGTCCTGGGCTAAAACGAACAGGGAAGAAGACAATTAGTCATGTTCCAAATGACTCTCGGTGATTGGGAGTTTCTAATTGTCTTTTTCCTTTTGAGTTTTCAAAAGTATGTCACCCCTTCTCAGGAGAAAAAAAACATAAAACAGGCTCAATTTGGGCATTTTCTGGAATTAAAGAAACGATCATGGATGTACTGATCTCTCACCTGCTGCTCCACGCTTTAATTTTATTTACCGTACTTTGAAGAATAAGAAAATGTCTTTCATTTTTCAGACTATTGCTAACTTCCTTGTTGTCGAGGGTTCCATTTGAGTTTTCTGTTGCATTTTGCTTTTTAACCTGTTCCTATTTTTCTTAAGTTTAAAACGTCTTTAAAGTTCCATGTGGTTTCATGTGTTACACCAGTTACTTATTTCAGTTCTCAGTTGCTTTGTGTTTTGCATTCCGCCAACCTCTCCTGCTTGTGTTGCTTTCCATAAGCCGGTCTGTCTTTCTACTGGCTGTGTAATGTTGACAGCAAGTGCGTCCACGCCTCAGGCACGCCAAAAGCACACATACAGGCAGACCACTGGGCCTATCCGTAGCAAAGGACCAGGCCTTATGCCGGGGAAAAATGCTGTCTTGTGAGGAAAAGGAAATCCAAAGAATAGAACTGCTTGCTTTCGTGAACTCCGCATCGGAGGAGGTAAGTAACTGTGCTACATCGCAAGGATGCGGGCTAATAAACAGATTGAGCTGTCGTGCTTGAATGACAGAAGGATGAAATACACCCTCTGTGCGTTTACTAAGCTTTTGTCATCAGTTTGCTCCATGACTAAACCACTGTTTCAGATTGAGACCCAATTCTGGAGAAACACAGTGATCAACATTGTTGCAGTAGTGAGTAGATGATTACAAGACAGTCCTTACCTAATAATGCTGTGTCACGTTTGTAAGAACGACCTCTCCTCTAATGATATATGAGAAGACATTGCCCTAAAAATAAACATTTGATATCCATATGCCTGTTGCTGATTGATGCATTGCCCAAAGGATGAACTTCAGGACATCACCTATGGGTTACAATTTCTTTATTCATACAGCAAAAACCTCCTGGATACAGCAGTGGGTATGAATATGCCTCTGCCAAGATGATAATATAGCTTGAATGCTGATCCAGGGTCTGCTGAGATGATGTAATCTCTTGATCGCTTCTCCAGTCAAGTGATTATTGTTGGGGACTAACCATTTGGGCTGAAGACACTGCTGCTACATTTGCCACATAATTCCTTGATAATATTAATTTACTGGGAACTGACTAGATGCTGGTGGTCTCAGTCTATTGGACAAGCCATGCTCTAGACTTGGTTCTTGCCCCTCCCAAAGGTATTCAGACATTAATATAAATTGAGTTAGTGTGACTCAATCATATTGCTATTTATTTCAGGGTGGATTCCCTCATTTTGAGGTGGGGGCTAAGTGGACGGCTGCCAAACATTGGTGTTTTTTGGCCCCAGCTCACCTCTTGCTTCTTCAAACACATTTAGAGTGTGGAGGACGGTGGATGTCCTGACGACTGAGTCGCTGTCAACTCAATCGAAAGAAACCTCTTGGTGTAGCTGCCACCACTGTACTTGGCACTGGAAGATGCCTTTTCTATGCCATATTCAATGGATTCCTTTCTTGTCAATATCATCATCTGGATTTCAGTGTCCAGTTCAAGGTCATCTCTGGTATATTGTATCCAGTTCTTGACTTGTTGGGAAAGGGCCGAATCTAAATGTTATTTTATTAATTTGTAAAGCTCTGGCTCGGAACATGTCACCTCTCCGTAGTGCTAGATCTTTTATAGTCAGATGGGCTTCTCAGGTGGTGTCAGCTGATGCACAGCGACTGAAAGCTCTAGTGGATCTTAAGAGAACTTGCAGTATATGCTGATGAGAGGAAATAACTTAAAGAGTCTCTAATGGCAAGTTAGGGGAAGAGGAGGTCCCTAGACGTCTAAGAGAAAGGGTCTCTTTGAAGAAGTGGGCTTTCAGATTTCTCTTGAAGAACATCAAGATCAGCGGATGTCTTCAGTATGGACTCACTGGCTTGACATCCACAAACATGAGCCTAGAATTCTCAGTGTGCGTCCTCAATAGGATTTTCACCTTCAGTTGAAGTTGGATTGAATTAACATTTTTGCCGCATTTGATGTGAAGGTCCAACTTGTTGGCAAGGTGAAGGTGAGCAATGTAGCTATTTCAAACGTGGACCCTTCTCAGGTTTGAAGGACATGCATAGGAGTTTGAATCTGATCCTCTGTGCAACAGTGTTAGAAATGGGTTTTTTGGTTGGCAGTCAGGTTGCCCTCGGTCCAAGCAAGAACCCTCACTCTCTAGTCAGGGTAAGTCACACACAATCCAAATTATCCTGTGCCCACCCTCTGGTAGCTTGGCACGAGCAGTCAGGCTTAACTTAGAAGGCAATGTGTAAAGTATTTGTGCAATAAATCATACAATATAGCACCACAAAAATACACCACACAGTGTTTAGAAAAATATATAATATTTATCTGGATAATTGCAGGTCAAAACGAATAAAGATGCAATGTGAAATTGTAGAGATATCATTGAAAAGTGATATAAAGTGTCTTAAGTCTTTAAAAAGCAAACAAAGTCTCTTTCAAGTACAAAGTACCTGGTTTGGAGTGGAAAATCTCTGCAGAGGGCCGCAGAAGAAGAGATATGTGGAAAAATGGTGTGGGCGTGGATTTCTCCCCTGCACACACGGATTTGCGTCGTTATTTTTCACGCGGGAAGTCGGGTGTCATTTTCCGGCGTGCGGACAGTCTCTTTCTGTGGTTCGCGGGATTACCAGATGTCCCGGGGTCTGTGCATGGAATCCTAGGCTTGTTTTCCGGCTGCGCGTCGTTCCTGTGGGCTGTGTGTGGAATCTTCTCCCTCACGGCAGGCGTCGCGTTGATTTCCTTTCTGGAGTCGGGCGGTGTTGTTCAGGCAAGGCCGTGCGTCGAAGTTCCTGTCGCACCGCAGGCGTCGCGTCGAGCGGCGTCTTTCCGGATCAGCGTGCGGTGAATTTTTCACCGCGGAGCAAGATGTGCGTCGAATTTTTCGGCGCACAAGGCGTCCAAATGAAAAAGAGAAGTCTTTTTGGTCCTGAGACTTCAGGGAACAGGAGGCAAGCTCTATCCAAGCCCTTGGAGAGCACTTCAGCAGCAAGGCAAGAGTTCAGCAAGGCAGCAGGGCAACAGCAAGGCAGCAGTCCTTTGTAGAAAGCAGTAAGGTGAGTCCTTTAGGCAGCCAGGCAGTTCTTCTTGGCAGGATGCAGGTTCTGGTTCAGGTTTCTTCTCCAGCAAGTGTCTCATGAGGTAGGGCAGAGGCCCTGTTTTATACCCAAATGTGCCTTTGAAGTGGGGGAGACTTCAAAGAGTGGCTAAGAAGTGCACCAGGTCCCCTTTCAGTTCAATCCTGTCTGCCAGGGTCCCAGTAGGGGGTGTGGCAGTCCTTTGTGTGAGAGCAGGCCCTCCACCCTCCCAGCCCAGGAAGGCCCATTCAAAATGCAGATGTATGCAAGTGAGGCTGAGTACCCTGTGTTTGGGGTGTGTCTGAGTGAATGCACAAGGAGCTGTCAACTAAGCCCAGCCAGACGTGGATTGTAAGGCACCGAAAGATTTAAGTGCAAAGAAATGCTCACTTTCTAAAAGTGGCATTTCTAGAATAGTAATATTAAATCCAACTTCACCAGTCAGCAGGATTTGGTATTACCATTCTGGCCATACTAAATATGACCTTCCTACTCCTTTCAGATCAGCAGCTACCACTTCAATACTGTATGAGGGCAGCCCCAATGTTAGCCTATGAAGGGAGCAGGCCTCACAGTAGTGCAAAAACGAATTTAGGAGTTTTACACTACCAGGACATGTAAACTAAATAGGTACATGTCCTGCCTTTCACCCCCACAGCACCCTGCTCTAGGGGTTACCTAGGGCACATATTAGAGGTGACTTATATGTGGAGAAAGGGGAGGTTTAGGCTTGGCAAGTACTTTTAAATGCCAAGTCGAGGTGGCAGTGAAACTGCACACACAGGCCTTGCAATGGCAGACCTGAGACAAGGTAAAGGGGCTACTTAAGCGGTTGGCACAACCAGTGCTGCAGGCCCACTAGTAGCATTTAATCTACAGGCCCTAGGCACATATAGTGCACATTACTAGGGACTTATAAGCTAATTAAATAGTCCAATCAGGTATGATCCAAGGTTACCATGTTTAAAGGGAGAGAGCATATGCACTTTAGCACTGGTTAGCAGTGATAAAGAGCGCAGAGTCTAAAAGGCAGCAAAAACAGTGTCCAAGAAGTGGAGGGAGGCAGGCAAAAAGTTAGGGTTGACTACCCTAAGGCTGTCAGGTCTAACAAACAGGGAGCCAAGAGAGATTTTTTTCAATTTGGTGCAATGTGGTCGGCTTTCTTTAGACTGAGGCAGAATCTGACCAATTGATTTTGTATCCTCTGAAGTTTTTGCTGGTCATTTCTTATGTGCTGCTATGTAGAATGTGTAGCACAACAGTGGGAATAAGCAGGATTATTGGGGGGAAGGGAATACAGAGCTAACAGATTTTGTGGCCGAGGAGGACAAAACCATTTCGATTTGTTGGCATCGACCTGAGAGGAATAAGTCATTCCACTGAAGTGCTTTTCTGCTTATCCCACTCCCAGTTTTCTAACCAACTGAGCAAGATCGTGTGGTTTGATTAGAGGCTGCCTCTGTTTCACTGTATTCGTTACTTGAGTGGGTTCATGAGTATTATATCAAGTGCCTGAAACTGTGACTGAAGTAGTGAATGGATAGTGGGTGAATGGCTGGATGGCTGATGTTGACTGGATGAATGGTGGACAGACAAATGTGAATATATGGCTGAGTATTGTGAATGGCTGAAGGGTGAGAGTGAATGAAGGCACAAGTTTGCTATTAAAAATGGTATTCCTTCCCTGCACAATGGTGAGCAGAACCAACCTGTACAAATACAAAAGTGGTTATCCTGGGTGTGGGTGGGGGCTGGAAATTGGGTACGGCCCTTATGCAAAGTAATGCATTGTTAAGGCCAGATGAAAGGAGCCAGCTCCAAGGTTGGCCAAATGTCTCCCGCTGGACAAGTTTACAACCAGTAAGGTTGGTTGTGTGTGTTGAATGATGGTAGATGGAGAGTAGATGAAGTTACATCCTCTTGCAAACCATTCCTCTGGCATAGACTGCATTGAGGGTGCAAGAGACGAGGCAGAGGGGGGAAACAGGGCACAACACGAGTCACGTTCCAGAGGCCGAATGTAGGAGAATGAAGGCTTACTATTTACTGTTGTCTTCCTCATGCACTGCTGACAACACTTTGTGGCTTCCCTGCATAATGCAGACTGCTTGACATAGAAGGCTACGTTGTGCAACTGGTTCAGCTACTGTTGCCAAAAGAGAATAGAAACACTTGACTAATGTTTTTAGATGGCAAAAACGAACTGTATTAAGAGGATCAATGAGGCACAACTGCACCGAACTGTGCCTTTTAATGTGCACACATGGCAACAGAAGCAGAGTGTAAAGCAAGGGCATGTGATGCATCAGAATACTTCTGCCCTATAGTCCATTTATTGTCTACCATGCCAATATTTTTTGCCATGGTTGGACTAAGGCACCACTGCACAAACATGTCAAATTAGGAAGCGAAATAAGGAGCCAGTTTCCAGTGAACAGCAAAGTTAGCTTCCCGAGCCCTCTGCTACCATAAGACTTGCACAAGCAAACACATACACGCCATAAAAAGTGTAGAATCAAACCGAAATCAAATAATGATACTTTACAACTCATATCAAAATCACAGATAAGACTGCATTTAGAGAACGTAATTTATACAGGCAAAAAGATATACTGATGTTTGAATCCAGAAGGTCCAACTTCCGCAGCAGTAAAGTGAAAATCACGTTTACTAAGTATTTTTGTTAATATTTCACTATAATTTTACAAGTACACTGATGCCACCCACATACTGCTACACACGCTCTCATTTCTTTAACACAGACTCCACATATAGGATTACAAACGCACGTTCAAATTACAAAGGAGCCTATTCACGAACAGAACGAGGGTTATTGTTGATCTGTTAGCATCAATCAGAGAGGCACTAAGCTCTGTGCCATAATCGTGAACACAAACCCCTGCCCAGTCACATGGTAGGAACAATTTAAAATACTAGGACATTATCAAATAGAATCTTCAAAGATTTATTTTATGGGGAGGACACGCCCAGCTCGCATGAAAACAATTCCGTCAAAAAACAAGGTTTAGCATTACTGAATTAGTTTAGCTCTTGCAATGTCATTTCCTCCTTGTCAGTTTTTTCTGGTTTCCCTGTAGGCAGCTCTTCACATGCAAGGTGACAATCCTTGACAGCTCCATCAAAAACAACACGGCAGTTGATCTGACAATATGCAATCATGAAATCGAGGCTTGACCTTAAAGTGGTAGTACTACCGAAAATGATAATTATCCCACCTATAAATCCACACCTAGTTTCCTAGCATCTGCATATAACTCCATATTTTACTATAAACGTATGCACTTTCAAATGTGTGTGTGTACTTGTAATTGTATATTAAAATTGTAATTACATATGTATGTATATATATATATATATATATATATATATATATATATTTACACACACACACACACACACAAACACACAATCCCACACATCCAGGTACATAGATATGCTATGTAATACCATTGTTGAGTGAGGGGAGGGGTCATGACTCGCGAGAAGCAGAAGCTTGAATGGGCCATGATGCAACTTCGCTCTTAGTAATGGTAATAAATAGCATACTACACTCGCCGGATGTATGGATTATGCCTGGCTGTTTTTTCATGTGCAGTAGTTAAAATTAGGCTTTGTGAGTATGGCCCAAGCACGTTTGTCTGTAAAATGATTCTAGAATACAATCTGTGAGGCAGGAATCAATGATTTTTCAAGTAAGTTATGCACCGCAGTGGTAATAAGTTTACTCTGTAGTAATAAAAGTGTTAAAAAAACATGTTACTGGGCCATATTTATTTTCACTGCCATGGCATAAATGGAGTATATGCAGATCTGTGCGGCACAACAAGCTCAAGGAACTTAAACATTAAAACAAAAACACACAGTTGGATTAAGGGGGATTGTTTTACTAGTGTAATTCATTAAATGCCAAATAATTATTTTCCACAGATCACATAAGTAGGATATTTCCTGTGAATCACGAGTTGGAACTCTTTAAAGTCTAAGACAATATT
This sequence comes from Pleurodeles waltl, assembly GCF_031143425.1. Taxonomy (NCBI): domain Eukaryota; kingdom Metazoa; phylum Chordata; class Amphibia; order Caudata; family Salamandridae; genus Pleurodeles; species Pleurodeles waltl. The sequence continues at coordinate 11,710,834 of NC_090441.1, forward strand.
GTTTGTACATCAACAATACAAAATACATAATATAGCAATATTTATTTTAATCCCAAAATGCCATTTCCCGCCAGGAGGGGAACTGCCACCCTCCAAGTTGCGGGCGAGGCACTATGCATTCTCAACAATAGTGAGGCTTGCCCGGGCATTCTCCTGGTCCTCTTGGCAGCAAATGACGGAACGAGTGATCCATGTCCAGCTGTTATCTGATGTACACGTTCAACTCTGAAGCCTAACCATCCCCCAAAATACAGACGATACTCAGCTATGCCAAAAAATGAATAGTGGAATATGATGATTTCGTCCACCTGGCTGTATCTCTGGTCAACATCCAAGGCAGGAATTTACATCACTATTTCAAACTTAAACCACTCCTCCCCTTCCAGCCTTCCAATTTACAACTAGATGGTGGTTCTCTCTGATCTTGAAATCGACCCAACCTCCATTTACCTATACAAATTAAGTCTTATGTAGAATGTGATCCAAGAAGTTTTTTCAATGAAGTCTACAGAGGAGCGTTAAACATCACATCCTATGTTCAGTGACCACACCCTACCTATTATCAATAATTCACTACATCAATGCCAAATTTAATGCCCCCCCCAACAAAACAAAAAAACTGACTGTTAACTTAAAAATAACTGGTCTGCCACAGTGTGAGAAGAATCTGAAGTTCAGAAGGCACCAAAGCAGGAGACAACCTTTTCAGGTGGTGTAATGAGATCTGGAGCTCACTTCCCTGTGACTATATTGTAAGAGGACCTCAATATAGTGCTTTTCAGGAAATTCCCTCCGCTCCACCTCTTGAAATCTTCATGTGACTTGAATAAGTAGCATAAATCAGCAGATGTTCTGGTAGCTGGTTTCTAATTGGACGCTACAATTACATTGCGTTCCCCTTCTCGAAGTGTGACCTTAGCCTAGACTTCATAAATTCTAACATTTGCTTTCTCGATTTCCTTTTCTGTATGTCTACCCACTACATAGAATGCGTTCAGTGTGCTACCATCAACCCAACTGGAGGTCATTATCAATGGTATTTTGCAAATGTGATTTTGTTTTGTAAAGGTACTAAATAAGATTACTGAATTGTGTATAGTTAACCTACTACTCATTTTCATCCAGCTCTTAATGAGGAGCATTTTCCTTTTTTTATGTGAGACTTAGGGACTGATTTAGAGTTTGGAAAATGTGATGGAGTACCCTGTACACCAAACTTTCAGTCCGCCTGCCTCATTTAGAAAAAAGTGGACCGTAAGCTTTCTGTTGGTGGAGCCTATCTGTGCTCCATGGATGGAAAGCTCTCCCAGGAGGCCCAATGGAAGAGGGCCTGATGGAGAAAGGGCGTTCCACTGCCCGCTCTATTATAGGTGAATGGTGGCAGTAAAAAAAAAAAAAACACATAATGATGCATCTGCCCCCCACCCCCAATGCCCTGGAAATAACTCTCAGGACGCTGCAGTAATTTATTTTCTAGTTTTCAGAAACTGAAACACAAGAAAGTTTAAAGGGTTTGTGAATGGCAGCTGTTCACCAAACATTTTGTACCTTGAAGGGATCTGCTGTGACAGCAGTTCCTTTCAATGTACAAGAGATGACCGCTGAATCTGTGACCATCTCTAAATTTGAAGGGTGAAGTACCTCTGGGATGGAAGAGTAATATATAGTGGCGTAACACGGACCCCCACAGGTGGGCCACCGAGCTCCAGGGGGCTCCCTTAGCACAGTACCCTGGCCTGAGCGCTCTTGAGTCCAGAGGGGCTCCCATGTATATCGCAGGGGGACCCTCACGTTTAGTTGTCACACTGGTAATAAACATTGCTCAAAGGAAAAATCGGTCCCATTGTTTCTTATTTTTCTATACTGAAAATATAATTGCGGTCTACAGTACAATACATGTCTACAAGAAGAAAAGAAACTCTTTCCTTTGAAACACAGCAAATAATTTTTGGGTATCCATCTTAGGAGGTGGCGCTTGAACTGTCAGAATCAAAATAAGGTACTTTTAACAAAAAAGGATGTCATGATATTTGATAGCAATATCTTGTTTAGAAAGGACTTTTTCTTGCTAGCTGAACAAGGGACACCTCCTCGGGCCACGCAGGTCCTACTTGATAATAGGGCAAGTCAAATTCTGGTGAGACTGAATGTGATTTGTTATTCTGTTCATAGAAAACACAATTGTGCAAAATCATCAAATGACCACTATAAAATATAAGATGCCAAAATTGGACACGTCTCATGGCATCCAGACGTCTTTATTGTGAAGATACAGACCATCCTCTGCAATAAGGTCTAGGCATCACATGCTGCACTAAGATAGCCTGAGCAAAAAAGATCTGCCACACTTGTGTCGGCCTCACTGGTGGACCGAGGAAGAACTGACTGGAAGCCAACCGCAGAATACACGAGGGGCATTAGTGAGAAAAATCTGCCACTAGGGACCTCAGTACCAGACCATAGAAATGCACTCAGAGGAACAAATGCTTTCCTCCAGAGGTTGGCACCCAGTCACCTGATCATATAGAGAGTTCGTCTCATCTTTCAAGACTTTGAAACAGGTATCCTGCTGCTTTTTTCTACATCTCAATCCTCTCATTAATACAAAAAAGAATCCTCCATAAGTCACAGTACCCTAATTTGAGGGCCCCAAAATGAGAGTGGTGCTGTAATCCAGATGGGGTGTAAAAGAACTGCTGCTTTGCAGCTAAAGGCCCTTTTACTGAGTGCCAAAAAGGGTATAATATCTGATACAGGTCTTTGTGTGGTCCAAAAAGCATTCATGTTTATAGTAGTCTCTGTCTCGCAGAAAATTGGTTCTTCTGCACCAAGGCTATTCAAGAACATTTATCTTGGGTGAGCAAACGTGCTGTTCTGTAAATGCCCAATCTACGTCCTCCCTCAAGAAAACCTATAAAGTTACATTGGGTTTGTTTCCAAGATGTAAAATACTTGGAAAAGGAGAAAACAGATTATTAGAGAGGAAAATATGAGGTTCAGAAAAAAACTGAAATTCACTGTATTGTCTTCTACAGAGACAAGCAAGAGGTTGTGTCATGGTTTGGGTGACTCTGATGAGCATGGCGGTATGTTTGACACTGTATACCAATGCCTGCTACGTTATACCAGTGTGCGTCAAAATGCCAAATAAAATTGGAGGCTATAGTAGAGTGACACCACCAAACAGCTGTGGCAATAAAGAGAGAGTGTAGAAGGGTATGGCAGAGGACAGATTGCCTTGGCAGCTTGTCACATGTCACAGCAGGGTGGATGTGATAGGACAAGGAAGAAACTTTGTAACGTGGCTGCAGAGTGCATCAGAGACAGACACAGCAGAATATTGATGGGTGAGTAATTACATTTTAGAGTGCGACAGCAGATGCCCTGAGAAGGTATGCCTGTATGTGGAAGCGTATGGCAAAGGGAAAGGCAGGGCACTGTAGTAGATTTTACCCAAGACAAGTAAAAAGTATATTTTCCAAACAGAGGAAAGATGGATAATTCCTCTGAGCAAATTCAACAACTGTATGATGCACCCAGAAAGTAAAGATCCGGATCAGAGAACAGAAAAGGAGAGCTGTGACGCTGAAGGCGGGTACCAGCAGAGTGAAGCATACCTAGGGAACTCAAAAAGAATGCAGCTGTTCAAGTCAGACTCAAAAGCCTGTTCAGAAGTAATGTCAGGTGAAGAAAATGAAGTTTCAGTTCACTGGAGGATGAGGCCTGCTCCAGCTGACATCCACCCATCCAGTGTTAAACAGCTAATGCTCTCGGAGGGCCTACAGTTTATCAAGAACTTCTTCAGCACACACGTGCTGGAGTTGTGTGAATACGCCGATTTCATGACAGAATACCATATAACAGCACCGCCCTACTTCCTGGTGCACTTAATATTGATGCTTTAGGATTTCTAGATAAATCCAATGTGTGACAGATGAGGAATATGAGGTGCAAAGGAGGCAAGGCGAGTTGTCCAAGGAGACACAGTTTGGTCAAGAGGAGAATTCACCAACTGCACTCAGGACTTCTGGTTCCAGTGGGCAACTGAACAACAAGGGCACTCCAACCAAAACCAAAGCAAAGCACGAGGACAAAGGAGCTCTGCTCATTTTTAGGTCTTGTCTCAGACAGTGCATGCATGGTCGCTTGCAAGACATTTTGTTTACTTACAGGGGGCTTAGGGGGAGCCCTACACTACTGTGGCTGCTTAAACAGCTTCCATTAATGCGTTACACCGAATGTACTTCGATCTCCCTGTTGTGAATTATACTGAATTCAACAGGATACTCCTAAATCGCCGACCCACGATTTACACAGGTGATTTAAAATCACACAACCACTTGTTGAACTGGAGTTGTATATGTCCTTCCATGAGTTGCACGGGCTACTATAGATAGTGCATATTTTCACACTGAACACATGGATGTTCACTTCTGCCGTTTACCGTGGCATTAATACAAACTAGCTAGCACGTTTCACCTTCGGACACCGCAAGCGCAGGTTAGCTCTTCTATGAGCTCTTACTGAGTGTAGTTGCATCAGAGAGGCAAACACCTTTCCCAGGCACCAAGGGTAAGATAGATAGCCCTGGGGTAACCCACAGGCCTCTAATTCACGTCCTGGCAAATAGAAGTAAGCATTTCACCATCAGGAAGTGAAATAATAGCTGAGCGCCATGGAACAACGGCGCTCTAGTATGCACTATATGAATAGGCACTTTTATTTTTAACACAGATATATCACCTAAAAACATCCCTCTTCCACCCACATCCTGCCATTCAATCTGGACCAGTTAAACACTGTCTCCCAAGGGCCCCCTGCGACCTCCTGTTTGTAGTGCAGAGACGATAGTGTAGGTCACCCTCTGCAAACGTATCATGTTTGCATAGATACTGAAGAGCCATTCATCCCCTTATACAGTGACATCATCATACAATCCAGGTGGGTCACTTTATACATGATCCTAGGGTTTTGTGCACATAAATGGAAAACCACTTGTAAGCAAAAATAAGATTTCTGGTAATCTTTTTGTGTTAAACGGCACTGCTTTTGCTGCTGGTAACTGGGTCTGCGGTTTGGATGCTCTAAAGCTGTTGTGGAATGATAGTAGAACATCACAAATGTGGTCACAGCACATCACCCTAAATGTAGAGAGGGAGCAGAAACGTATGAGAAGAGGTATCTTCCGAATCCCTTTGCCTTCACCAAAGCGATTTATCAGCCTACCTACTTTGTCCTATTGCAATAAAGTCGTATTTATACCCTTATCACAAACGATCCTTCCTGGAGGTCTCAAGTTGTTTCATGTCCGGTGTGATTATGTCATCCAGTCCTATGCTTTGCATTCTGGTGCACGTTGACCCGCACTTAAAAAGGAGACGCTCCATCAATGCAAAGACATAAAAAGAGGACTGGATGAGCTACTCACTCTTGATATAGGGCGAGACGTCTCTGCCTACCGTACGCATTGGGAGCTTGTAGTCTATGCAGACCTTCATTTGGTTTTAACCCATCGTGATAAATGAGTATGTTCTGCCTCATCTTCAAAGTACCAGCTCAGTGTTATATTAAAGCTTTGGGGCAGTTTTCTGCAGTACTGGGTGATGCGGAGTATTAAGGACAATAGTAATGATTAGTACAATAAAAGCATTCTATGAAAAACTGTTTTTTTAAGCATTGACATTTGGGTTGAATATCTCCCCCACACTGTGCATTCATTTTATCCCCCTTGAAAGAATGGAAGTCTGAAACACATGACTGTGTGTTAAACACAGATCTCTGCAGTAGATAGATCAGATTACTGAGAGTTTTCACTTCATGATGTTTGAGTGGTTTTACTCATAAAAGATACACTTGCACTGTTGAGGTTCCCCTAAAAAATAAATCTAATCGCAAATGTTCTCAAAATGAACTAGCTGATCAAATAAGTTATTGTCATATTTTAAAGTTTTGAAGTTACTTAGCTGGAAAGGGTAACCCTATCTAGAGCATAGCTCCCTCTCACTATAAGGCATCTGTTTCTCTGTCGAGTGCCTGCTTTCTCTATTTGCAGTCGAGTTTAAAAACATATAATTTGTAAATGTTATTTCTCAAGAAGTCATCCAAAATATATATAAAGTTCTGAGATGGGTGATTCTGTATTCCGGCCTCAATAAAAATGATGACTACATCAATGGCCATGTCTCTGCACATCATAATGACAGGCATTCTCAGACAGGAGGGCAGTGCAAATAACTGAGATGGTTGCACCCAGGGCCACATACTGTGTCAAGTAGCTAGGCCGGGGAGAAAAACAGCATGTCCAGGACCAAGGCCCTTCATGTACAGCAGTTCCCCCCTTTAGTCCTCATGATTATAAGCAGTGCTTTAAATGCAAACAGGGAAGTGGAGGCTCCCACTCCTTAGAATCCCTGATTGCTCTTGAGAAGTGCCAGGCCTCTACCATTTAATGTACTGAGGCAGTGTGAAAAGGTGCAGGTACTCTCCCTTTCAAATTAAAGAAGTGCAGGAACTCAGTATCTGACAGTACCCACCCATTTAAAGCAACAGTTTGATAAATGGAGAAAAGTATGGAGAGAATTATGATGGATGATTTAGAGAAGAGTGGATGTTGAGGAGGATTAAGAATGGGGTGGATGGAGACTGGATGATGGAGGAAAAAACGAAGTGAAAAGGAAAAGAAAAAGGAGAAAGGATAGAAGGAAAAAGATAAACAGGATACAGAAGAAAGAGTCGATGGGTGGTTGAATGAAAAGATAGATGGGAAAAAGACAGAAAGAATTGAGAGATTTAAAAGAAAGAAGAAGAGAAAGATGGCAAACCTCTGAATGAGTGCCAGATTTGCTGGCATCATTTAATTTTTCTGGCTACGTCCGTGCTTGCACTGGGGCCAACTGCACCCTTGCTACATCACGATGTCTCTAGTTCAGGCCTAAAAAGACCCAAAAGGCCTTCTGCAAATGCTACTATGGCTAGAGATCCACCCACCTCTTACACTGACCGGTCAGGCAACAGGCTAAGAACTGGCGGCTCCTTGGGTCACGCCAGGAAGCGTCGCTAAGCAACCTATAACACAGCTTCTTAAAATGAGTGCACCGAGGCAGCATGAACACTATATAAAAAAACGAAAATAAGACACAATGGGTCGCTGGCACTACTAGACGTTGGGATATCCAGTCTAGTCTTATCTTAGAAAGAACCTGGGGTTAACTGGAAGAAGAAAACAAGTCTCTGGGTTAAACTTCCTTTTAATATCCAGAATCTGGCCTGCAGCAGCAGTGACCCAAAACGCAGTCATAACAAACATGAGAACATATTAGTGGCGCATTAGATAATCATTTCTCAAAAGAAAAAAGATAAGAGGTCAGAACGTTCTGTCTTCCGATGCTGGAAACATGCCAAGCAAATCTTACGCCCTCCAAGTAAATGCCTCTCAAAGAAGTGACTATCGTGCACATCCCTGGCCCCTGGAGGCACGAATTGCAAAGGTGCCACAGGCCTTAATGCAAAAAAAAAAAAAAACAAATACCACTCCCCTGCAATATGGCTATTTAGTACAAAACAGCCACTGCAACAGAAGCCAGGCATCTCACGCTCCTTGGCCCGGTGCAACTGCACCTGCTACACTAATGATAGCTAACCCCCCTCCTGCAGGCATCGGATGCGTGTCGCCATGGGGGGCGAGGAGCACCGCCGAACCACACACGGGCCTCTTTCGCCAGTCGCCACCGTCGACGTTGAGTCCTGCACCTCTGAATTTGCATGTTGCTGCATTCCAGGGATACAGATAGGTGGTGTGTCATGTCATTTGAATCACTCTGTGTAAAGTCATTCATGGTGCGGGGTGAGGGGCGGGGCAAAGGGTCGGGGTAGCTGAAAAGGGGTGGGGAATGAATGTACAATAAAAAAAATTCTACCTCAGCAAAAGTTTCCATTAAAATTGTAGACAAATGATCTCTGTGTCCTTCTCCCCGGGCTGCCTGGGGCTCCGTGCTATTTCTATGCAAATAACAACCTCGTGGTTTCTATCTTATTATTTCCACCGGAGCGGCTGCGACATGACCTGGGAGACGTGTGCGCGAGGCAGACAGGGGGAGCGGGGAGAGAGCGCGCGCCAAAGAGCGGGTGCGCAGCCAAGTGTGAAAAAATATTGTCAAGAGCGAACGCGGCGAGAACACAGCCGAAAAAAAATTGCAGGGATAACGTGTTTATTTCAGACCCCCTCCGCCTGCTCGGAGCCCACCGCCCCCCGCACCTTACAATCTTCCTGCCGCGCCCCCACCCTGCCGCACGAGGCAGCACCTTTGAAAATTCATTGGGCATCAGGCGGCGCGGCACAATCCATCTGCTTCCCTCTTATCATTTGCATTTCATGCCTCTTGGCTTCTGATGTGCGGATAGCCCGGCGCAGTCAGGGGACGCCGCAGCGGCGTTTCCATTTTCAGGAGGGAAAGGAAACAGGAGGGAGGAGAATGGAAGAGCGGGAAACAAAAAAAGGTGAAGGTGTACCGAGACCCCTCACGTCTTCTCGAGAGGCAACCTTTTTGGGAGGGGCGAGTAACGAAGGGGAGTCCAAAGCCTCCATGAGGTCTGGGGGGTGCGATAGATGGCCTGTAGGTCACCTGCCGGTCAAAGACCCTACCTTTGGGTGGCCAGCTCTGCTTTTCCTCCTTTTGGAGTCGATAACATGAATACCCCTGATTTGCGTGTGAGCTATACGGATGACCACTATTTTCACTCCAGAACTGGCGCAAACAGCTGCAAGTTTCTTTACTCATGTCGTACCTTCGTAGAAAAACATGATCTGCACACAAACACACACTAAGTGGATATACTCATATCTAGTACACTGAGAAATACTCAAAATCATCTACCAGATCTCATCCTAAACACTAAAACCCCTAACATGTTCCCAGTGCCCAAAGGAACATTGGTCAAATGAATACAGAGCGACCCACAGGCTTTTTACAGTCAAAACTGACTATACAACAGGAGAAACTCCAGTGCTGGCAACTGCTGGGTAGCACAGAGCCTGTCTAGGAGGCAGCGGCTTCTTAGTACAGACAAGCAAATTATGGCACAAACTGCCAAAGAATATCGCATCTATCAATAGCCCGTTGCAATTCAGCCTGTTTGTATGTGAGGCTAGCGGAACTGTCCTCCTACCTCTTTCCTCTGCAAGTATAAAACACACACCGCTGCTCCAGCAAATGTGGAGCACACACTGATGATCCCAGACAGTACTAATACTCAACACTAATAGATGGCACGATAATCATCCCCATCCACACATCTCAGAAGTACAACTAACCCTGTTCCACAGAGCACTTTTTGACCTCAACAAGAGGTAGGGACGTGCCAAAGAAAGGCTTTAATACCATACCTGTTAAAAAAGAATACATTTCAACTACTTTGCAATACTCTGTCGCTCTACTTCATAGATAAAACTACCAAAATCCACAATAATTATCAGGGCAACAAATCCACTTCCTTCAGTATGCTGAAAAACGAATCTAGATCAAATATAGGAGATACTGATCCATTTTATTCTCAACCACAAAAATCACACAGAGACAATTTTTTTCAATGAGTGCTACTAAGGGGAGAACATCGAAACGAATACTAAGTACAAAAATCCTTAAGAAGTCTGCCACAGCTTAGCGCCATGAAACATTTCAGTAAACAGTATTAACAGATCGAAAAGCGAGGGTAGCATCAAATCATGGTCACACCTTTAAGCAAAAAAAAAATACTATCAACTCACCCATGCACAGCAACAACAAAATCCACTCACTGCCAGATGCCAGCTCCATGCCCAAAATCATTTGAAAAAAGTCATATCCTAATTTGATGCAAATCACAGGAACCAAAACCACTACAGTCACAGCCCTCCTCAAAACTTGGAATGATGTTTTTAAAGCAGCCAATAACAGCGAGGCCTACCAGCTATTACTACTAGAGTTCTGCATTCTTTTACAAAGTTAATAAGATCAGGCTTTCCATATCTTTCCCAAGTAGCAGGAGTCATATTCCTCCCTCTCGTAGTTAAACTCATTTCTATCAAAATAGTTTCAGCAGCCTGTACTGTACCAGGTGCATGCCTGGGCTTGTGCAGGTCACTACCTATCAATAAATGTCTTCAAGATCTACCACTGCCTCCTACTAAGCACCACTGGTGTCGCTGACCTTCTCTATCATTCCAACGCTGATGGCACACAACTAAATCAAACTATGCATTACACATAGACAAAAATACAATTAAAATGCCTGTCTGTCTTCATAGGCTGACTGACAGGAGGCCTGTGGTATCCTAAAGGCTCAAAAACAGACATATTGTTTATCAGCACTGACAAACCACTTGGAGGTACATACTGCACTTAATAAAACTTTTAAAATCACTCCAACCACAAACCCCAGAACTAACCACCCAGGGCTCAAAATAACTCTTTATTCTCAAATCGATTCAGTGATCCAAACCCACCACTACTCAGTGGAAAACCGATCAGTCATAGTACAAAAAGTCATTAAATTCTGCCTCAACTACAATTACTCCCTCTCTGTTTACTCAACTAATCATAACCTACTCAATATCCTCCAGTAAAGAATGCAACTTAAAGGAGGCCGAGCCTGTGAAGTCTGAACATCCACTTTAAGGGGCACAGATTACATACTTTTAGTAAACGTCCACAGTAGGACAAACTACACCATTGTAGATAATGCACTTTTTCCTCTATTGAATATAGCTAGCATTTTGAATCTGTGCACTGAGAAACCACTAACCGTTTTTTGGGTGCATGTGTTTCCTTTAAAATGTGAAGGGAAATTGTAAGACTCATTATATGGTTGCTTGTAAATGCATGCAACTGCTATATTTAGCCTCTCTGCCACACGTTTCCCAGCATGTCTCCTTGCACGTGGAAGCTGCAGAAGGCTCTGGGCCTCCTTCCCCCTGCAGGAACCAAAAGGTTCCTGCCATAAAGCCAGAGGAGACAAGGGAGGAGGAGTGAGTAGCAGACTTAGAAAAATGCTGGAGACACAAGCCAGAGACACCCTCCCCTGGACCTCTGAAGCTCTGTGAACTGTACCTCCTGCACAAGGCAGGATTCTCATCCGCCCCTCCCAGCCCGACTGAACGCAAGCCTGGAGCTGGGACTTGTACGGTGCGTTTGGAATGGGGAGAATCCTCTTGTGGCGACTTCTAAGTACCGTGCATGAATATTCATTGACTGTGCATGCAGAATGGAGACTTCAAATGCAATGGAACTGTTACTTTTAAACACTATCACCTTACAGTTACTGGTCCATTTTTTGTCACTTTGGCCTTATTTTGAACATTAAATAGTTTCACAATTGATGTAATTGGGCTGGGAACCTTACTGAGTGATGTCTTGATCCCAGTGCTGTGCTGGCACTGCAAACCCTTGATATACATTCTGTGAATAAGCCATCCGGTGCGGATCTAGGCTACTAATGTCTTAGAGAAATACGTTTTGCCCAAATAGAAGCTAGTTTTGGATGGCAGTGGGAGCATTTTTGCCCCCTTCCAGGTTTCCTACTCTCACCTTCAGACATTCTCCAGACTCACAAACCTTGGCACTATAAGCACACATCTCCTGTATAGACGGGACAACAAAAACGTACTATCCCAAAACACAAACCATACACTGCATACAATTCACACAGCTTTTTAGACAACTCTCACATATGCAATACATACATACCATCATCAATCTAACACAGATTCACCTACACATCACCCGGAAACACATACCCCTTCTATCGTACACTATCCCCAGTGCCAACATGAATTACTTATGGAGATAAACCCAACAAATAAAGTTCAATACAAATCTACCATCCTCAAACAGACCCATAAATCTCACACATGCACAAACACCTTGGTGTCACAGTTATCTCTCTCAGTTTATCTTTCTTTTTCTGACACACCTCACATACCCCAAAACTGCAACCCATCTGTCTTGATATAGTAAGGTACACACAAAAAACACATCTAAAAATAGTTAAAACCACCCATCTCACTGTTTGTCTGAAGAGACACCAGGAGTCACTCAAAGTGATCCCCCCTGTGTCCCCCTCCAAAATTAAGAGATAGGAAGCAGGATTTCCAACATCGGGGGCCCAGGAGGCTCCGCTGTCAGAAATCTCTGACCTGGGACGGGGCCTGTACGTGGACCATTTATTTGATGATTTTCAACAGGAAGCAACTGTTTTGGGGTTTATTCTTGAAAAACAAACACTTTTAACGAGCGTGCACAACAAACATGGTGTCTATTCGGTAAACTCTTCAGCCTTCGACGCAACCGGCACAGCGGGGGTTGCTCCGATGGCTTAGAGATCCGTCCCATGTCAGAACGGATCTGTAAATATGGTGAGAAGCCTTCCGCCGGAGTACAGGAGGCCATGGCCCAGCTGACCTGGCAGGAAGACGGGCCATTCGCCCGAGTCTACATAAACCGGACAGTCAAACGATAAACACACACACAAATACAGCTAAACACAGCTGGCAGCTTCCAAATGCATGCAGCTATTTTTGTTATCCTGCTGAAAGCTAAGTTAAAGACATACTAGCATGACGAAAATGTCTTGAATCAAGCCAATACTGACAAAACGCTCTCTTTAAATCTTGGTTTAGAGAAGGGGCTGGTACTTGCTTTCTCAAGGCTATGTGCCCACTGGTTTGGGTCTTCCATTTTCCCAAGCACCCTCTTTTAACTTTGCCTCACCTTATTTCCTCTTACTCCGGTTCTCTTCAACTTTTAAGTTCAACTAATTTATAGATTTTATTTTAATAACATTTTATTTTTCTCCTATTTTGATAAGATTTATGCACACTTTATTCCGTTAGCTATTCCTATGTCAACCCCTTTTGTCCTTAACTACTTTTCCTCCTGGTAGCAAAAGCAAGGCCTACTTCAGGTTAGATAGTTATATTGTTGATGTTGTGCAGCCTCAATGATATGGCTGCGGCAGCTGCATCATATTGCATGCATACGCTTGACACGGGTATCATTTTTTTTTTTCATTTAACGATCCAAGATCGATCGGTAAATAAAGAAAATATGAAAATAAAAAAAGCGCAAAAGTGTTTTTATTTCTAAAACAAGAAGGTCAGCAGCAAATAGCTGCCTGTCCCTCCCAAAAATAAATAAATCATTAAATAAATATTTTTAAAAATAGGAGTCGAGAAGGAGGGGAGAGTAGAGCGAGTCAGGGTGGTGGTGGGAGTAAGGCAAAACAAGCGCACGAGGAAGGAAAGAGCTCAAGGAGGGAGGGCAGAGACGCACAGGGAAGAGAGCACGGATACGCGGGCGGGGAAAGCACAACGGCGCAAGAAAACAACACGGACACGTGGGTGAGAAGCACACAGGCGCAAGAGAGTAACCCAGAGCACGGGGGAAAGACAGCTGTAAAGAACATGCACTCTCATGGAGGGCTTAAGCAATTAAAAAAAAGTAGCTCCCACAAGTGAACAGTGGGAACAAGAGCCGTTTTGCAACCACACAGCTGGTGTGAACCTCCATTACAATTATTACCAGCACCATGTGTCTGCAAGTTGATTTGGTTTTGTTAGCCCCATATACACACAGTAATCGTACAGTAAAGTGTATCTTCTAAGAATTAAAGACTAAGGGCCAGATGTATCAAGCTTTTTTGCATTCACAAACGGTGCGAATTGCAAAATTTGTCCGTTTGCGAATGCAAAAATGCCTTTCACAATGTATGAAAGGCATTTGCAGTGCAATTTTAAGGAATCGCAAAAACAGCGATTCCTTAAAATTGCGACCCCATTAAGAGAATCACAAATTGCGATTCTCTAAATTGGAAATCGCATATAGAGAATTCCTATTTGCGATTTCCAAATCAAATATATCAAGCATTTCCTAAATGCGAATTGGGCATTTAGGAAATGCAATTACTACAAAGAAAAGTTTGGAGGTAAACATTTGCGAATTTTAAAAATGCATTATAAATGCATTTTTAAAATTGACATGTAGCGCACACATGCCCCCAAGGCATGTGTGTGCTTCACATGTCCGTAAAAATATGTTTGGAGTGCAGCAGAGGGGGCATTAGGCCCCCAGCACCCTGGGATTTGCATTTCCTAATTTCCGAATTCTTAACTGGAATTCGCAATTTGGGAAATGCAAAAACATTTGAAACAGGCCCATAGGTGCGAATGGGGTCGGATTCTCTATTTGCGATTTGGTAATAGCATTTGCGATTTTTAAGAAATCGCTATTACCAAATCGCAAAAATCATACATGCCATTTTGCATTTCTTAAATAGCGATTTCTTAAAATTCGCTAATTAAGAAACGCAAATCGTTTTTTTATACATCTGGCCCTAAATGAATATCTTTCAGACGGTGGCAGCTTTCTATTAGCATTACAAATCATATTTATATTTTGACTCACTGATATGTTATTATTTTTGCAGTTATCCTTTTAAAACTTCGTTTTACAAGATATAAAATCCCGTCCACCACAATGCATGCACACACACTGCTGTCCTCGATGTATTTGTCTTCTTAAGTAAACAGAGTGAATGGAGTAATTCGCCCATTTGGGCTGTTTCTAGAATGGGCACTTCACAGTCTTTAAGTAACTGAGGACCTTTTAGTGTAGACTCATTGGTTTACACCGGGTATCTGCCCTCGATCTCCTCTGCCTACCACAGATAGCTCCTTTGGAGTCCTGGGAAGGCTGGAGGCTGCTTTCCTGCGTCGTATCTCCCAGACTTCAGCTCATCTCTGGGGCAGGTATGGCGCTCCATCTGCAGCACTACTCTCCTTGCCTACTGTGGGATGGACGACTGCTCTGCAAGTACTGAGTGTCGGGTAGATTTGCAGACCCAAAAGGACAAGTAAAGGTCGATGCCTAAGTGCAAGTTTGTCTTCCCACTGCACGGGGCTGGGCACTGGAGGAGGAAGGAGTTTTTGATGCCTTCTGCGGCAGACCTATGGGTATGCAAAAGGGTAAGTTATTTGGGGGCCAGTGTGAATAAGCCTAAAACCCGAATGTTGCACCGTAGCGTATCAGGTGTGTCATGGGCCCTTCTGCATGGAAGGATATGTGCCTCTTGGCTGTAGTTTGAACGATAAAATACAGCTATAATTAGGGTTCAGTAGGTGCCACAGGCCTCTGGGCCCCGTCGCCACTACACCTGCTGCATCAACAGATACTACACCCCTGACTATTCTGTCATCAGTCCCACTTGATGCGCGGTCAGAGGGACCACTAGACTTAGAGGAAGCACTATTTCTGGAAGGTACAGAGCACCCTAGCGTAAAACACACACCTGAAAGCGTGCAAGCCCACCAGATAGAATCACTGTGCACTTATCAAGGTAACTGGTTTCTCCCCCGACTGTCCGGCCTGTGCGAACACTAAAGGCGCCCTAAGGTCTTCCAGTGTATTAGCATGGCACGCTGTGGGATGTTGTCGGTACCACTTTTTTTGATGGCGAGCCTTTTTGTCCTTTGTATTTAAAACGTCTCCTTAAGTAGTTAAGAGCTTTTTTTTTAACCACAGCATTTTTATTTTTTTACTGGACATGGTTGTTCTACGTTTAATCCACTTGTAGTCTTAATTTACCTGTAATTCTGTGACGACTTGTTAAGAAACCCCCCTTTACGTTTACCAATTGTATTTGGATGAGGCCTTTATTTTGTTTTGGTTAGACTGTTCGTTTGCTCCCTTTCCGCATCCACAAACACTTATTCATTTTAAGCCTTAAACAGGACGCATGTTATTGAAAGGCGAGCCGAGGAAACATTTGAACAATATATGGTTTGCCTCCATAAAGTCCACTTAACCAAGTTGTTGTGTTTTGTCAGCGCCCACCGAACCCTTCAGCCTTCCAGATAAATTTCTAACAACCAGACAGAAAGATGCAAGGACCAGACATCAAACTTGGGGGTGGGCAAAATCGCATAACGTTTACATACAATTTTGCTAAATTCCACAGAAATTTCATAAAATTATTTAAAAAAATAACATTCAGAGTGACACGTCGCTTTTTTAAAGCAAGCACCACCTTTGTTAAAAAATAAAGTCTTAGGAGATAAAAGCAGGAAACTGGTTTAAACAGAAAATGTCTTTAAGAAAGATGTTTTTTACACGGAAATCTCGAAAGTGTTTCCATGGTGCAAAAATCACACAACATTGTGAAATGCAAATTTAAAAGAGATTTCGCTAAATCCATGTAATGCAATAATTGTAAACTATGCAAATTTTGCAGATATAATTAAAATTTCACCAAGGTCTAATCAAAACGTTACAGTCACCTGTACTTCGATTTAAAGACAAGGTGAACATTTTATCATTCACATTTGATTCCTTTACTATTTTTAGCATATGTTTTCGAGGAGCAAAGTTCCCCAGTCAATAAAACTAAAAAAGAAAGAAATAATAAAATAAGCCTTTCCAAACGTGTATCAAACCAAAAAGATGCAGACATGCATATGTAGGTAAACACACACTTGGCTACCATTTTGTATGGCCTCCTGACAACAACAATGTAGAGAGGACTCGGTATATAAAGCAGAGGCACTGCACAACTGAACACAGCAGAAAAGACACACACTGCCACCATACAGACATGCTTGCACACCTTAATCAACAGCAGGTCAGCCATGTGTTCGAGCTATTGGTAATCACTGGGTATGGGTGCTTTAGAGCGAGGATGGCAAGAAAGCACAGGAAGCTAATCTGATTTTGAGTACTTACTACTGAGGAAGCTGTTGCTCGTTCCTCTCAGGAGGCTCTTGCACCCTCTGACACCTGGTCTTCCTTCTTATGGGCTTCTCCATCTCTTCCATTGTTTGTCCTTCTCTGAGGTGTGGGCGATTTCTCATAAGGAAAGTCTCACTCCCTGATTTCTCTTACAGAGATACTTACTTTTGTCGATTTTGGGCATTCCTCTTCCACAAGTTTGTCGATCTCCTATTGTCAGTCATTCATCAAACTGCGGATCTCACCAATGTTTGGTCTTTGATACTCAGTAGGCGGTCACTCTTTCTGATTCTTTTATCATTTCTCTTCAGACATCTGTTGTTCAGTCCCATTCCTGGCCATTCCCTCTCAGCAGATCCTCACTCTGATTCCAGGGCCTTACTCTTGAACAGACATTCTTGTCAATTCTTGGTCTCTCCTTGTCATGACTCCTGAATCTCCCATTCTAGGCTGCACTATAAAAGATACTTTCACTCACTCCATTTCTTTGTACATTTTCCTCAGAGGTGTCTCATTTTAACCCATTCTTGGTCATTTCTCTTCAAGAGGCTCTCAATGATTCTTGTGCTGTCCCTTAACCCTCCTGAGGATTGCGCACTGTTTGGTTCCACCTTAAGATTGTTAGACCTTCCTGCTAAGGAAGCTCATACTCATTCACGGTTGCAATTGTTTGTCTTCAGAAGGTTTCCTTGAATCATTGTTCCCTCTTTAAGATACTCCCTCCTCCCTCCAATATCAATTAGAAATGGAGACTCTCCCTGGACCTCTGATTCTTTGTGCCATCCTCAGAAGACCCTTCAGCTCAAATTCTTGGTTGACCCTCTTTAGAAGCCTTTCCCTCTCATTCATCCTCTGCACACAACTTCCGCTGAGACCTGGTCTCCACTTCTACAGGCCTTTCTGATCCAATTACTCTCCCTTTTTGCTCCTCAGGACGCACTCTATCTTCTAAAGCAGGCCCGTCCTGCTCAGGAGCTCCTCACTTCCTCTCATTCATGGCTCTTTCCTCCTAGGAAGCTTTGCTCTCTTTCTCTTGCTTTTGGCCCTTCTTTCTGCTGCGCTTTCATTCTCTTCCATTGAGCCACTCCCATCAAGACGGTGTGTCACTATATCGATTTGTATGTTACTTCTCCTTGTAAGGCTCTCACGCTCTTCTCCATTGTAAGACTCTTGCACTTGCACTGTGACCGACTCTGGACCTCCAGACCATACAAGGCTATGACTCGCTTCACTTCACCCCACTGCCAGGCTAGGACTCTCTCCATTATTCTGTCATTAAGTCATGAGAATCAAATCCGCCACCATTCTGCACCAGTCTTCTTTAGGCATTTTCATTCTATCACGGAGATTTCTACTCTTTTCAATTGCACTGCATAGCTTTAAATGTGTTCCTGGCGGCAGGTGGTAAGCACCAGCACTCATTGTTGGGGACTGTAACTTATTTTTCATCATCAGACTCTGACCCAGAACAAGAGAACAAGAAAGTCAAACAAGGGAAGAAAGAAAGATGAAGAGAAATTTATTAAAAAAGTGCCAAGGGGAAAAAGCAGGAAAGGCAAATAAACTGCAAGTGTGAGATAAAGAGGTTGGAAGCATATGATGGTTGAGGAAGCAACATAAGGAGAAATCAAACCTAACAACAACAACAATAATAATTATTATTATTACAGATGAAGTACTGGTACACGCTCACAAACATCTCTCTTCACATCTGTGCGTGAACGTGAATCCTTATTCATATTCTTACATGTGTTCAGAGGTTCACCCTCAGTCACCCACACACACACATCCCCTCATTTACATGTGTGCAAGAAGTTAATCTCATATATGCCTACATGTCTACTCACCTTGAGAATACATACACAAGAATATCTTCATGTAATTCCCTATTCACACATGCATGCACACACGTTTACGTGTAAGGATGTCCCTCTGTTCACGCTTAAACCCAAAGCCCCCTCCTCACACACGCCCAAACTCTTCTTTACCTATGCATGAACGTCCCACTTCAATGCACGCATGCACACATCTGCATGGGGATGCTCACACGCGCCATGTTTGTTCTCAGCCATCTTGCCTCTACAAAGTCTCCTCCCGGCACAATGAGAGCCAGGAGTCTGGGTTTCTGATGTGCACGCCCGTGGAATGACAATGATGGTTGTTTTGTAGTAGGAAAAAGCTTCAAGCTGTCATCAGCTTCTTCCCCCACACCTGGTCGGCATAGGGATTGCTGAGACATTCTTAATGAGTCTGTGAAATCGGGTGTCTTACGGCGATCCGACTCTGTGCTTAAAGACCAGTGACACGAAGGCTGTGAGCAAGGGAGGGGTGTGATCTGCCAGCTGCTGCAGTGACAGCTGGAAATGGCAGTGTGCTTCATGAGGTAAGCAGCATAGACAGAGCATCGGCGTACAATGCGCAAACGCAGACCCTCTAACAAACTGTGTACACTGATCACGCATAGAACATATACAGACGAACACACTTTTAACAAACCCCTCACTCTAAACAGGGTGCATACACAGGCCTCCAAACTGCATTTATAACTTACTTTCACAGACATACTACAACAATATATACACCCCATCTTATTCACACACTACACTCATATCAATTATCATAGAGTGCATGCATGCACAGACCTCCTCTCACAACACACATACATGCACCACACACATTTCTTGCAGACACGTCTCACACATTATACAGACACTACTCTCTCACTCATATAATGTAAAGAGAAGTCCCCTCTTAGCTTCTGGGAGGAGGCATTATGACTTCACGACTCAAGTGTAATAACATATAGTAGTTGCAAGGCTATGTCAGTTCTTTATTATTGGTGACTAGAGACATCACAACACTGCTATAATAAGGATTAGAGACAAGTGTTTTTACAGAAATTGAAGGTTCCCATGCATTACACAAAACGCATCTCACACACTGCTTGCTCAGACACCCCCACACACTGTGACATTAAGCTCATCTCATAGTATACATAGACATATCTACTCTTGCAAACACTGCACATTAACTGCATGCATACATACCTTGATATGCACAGGCCACCATTAAACACCCACCCCACACACATTACTTTCAAACACCACTGCACATTCATTTCATATCCCATGTGGTGACATGCAGACTGCCATTCACCAACACTTTCCATATTTGTCAATTTCATACAAAGACATTTCTTGAAGTACAATAGACACCACAATGAATCCCATCTCACACACATTGCTTGTGTACACCCTCACACATTGTGACAAATCTAAATTCTGATAGAGTACATATGTCATCCCTCTTGCACTCACTCAAACTCCAATATAAATCCATTTCCTCTCTATTACACACACACTGTCCTACACTTCCTCCTTAAAGATAGTGTCGATTTACAGTCAATGAGCCACTCATACATCAATATACTAAGTCTCACACACTACTACATAAGTACACACAGACTGCTATGCGCTGTCTGTAAATAGTCTCTCACTGTGTATATATAGTGCCCTCTCTACACAATACATAGGCACCATCACACCTCCTAACACACACTACATACAGATATCATAATTAACACTGTAAACCCAACTAACACAAACAGCATTGAAGAACCTTTAACGCACTAAAAACACACAGTGTGCAAGCAGACATATACATGTTCACTGTGCATTGATATGTTGAATATAAAGATGCCCTCTCATTATAAACAGTTGAAGAAACTACAGCAGGTCAACGAATGTAGCCACAAAAGCCATTGTGAAGCATTCTGTGCACATCCCAGGTTCGAATCCCAGCTGCCTCAGCAGAGCCATGCATCCTTTTTTGAATCAAAGGAAAGTGCATTATCCACTCAGTCTATAAAACGTGCACAATTTATAGCAATCAGACAGGGCAAAACTATGCAAACACTACATTAATCAACCACTGGCAACGCTAATAAGTCTGGTGTTGGCTGGAAGCCTACTGGATTTATCAATGCATGTACTGTTTTGTCATGGTTTATGCAAAACTTTATTGTTAAGCACAGCTGCCCTCAACAATCTAAAGAAAAGAAAGGGCAAAAAGCCATCTTTGTCCCTGGCACTAAAGGGAACTACTTTGCATGAAGCGTGCTCCTTGTAAAAAAGCAGAATGCTGTGACTCACAGTGAAGCTAGGCAATGGCTGAAGTGGGCCAGCCCACTGACACAATAAAAGACCAATGGATGAAGAGAGTTGGCTGTAAGCCCCTACAACTACAAAGTACATATAAATTTTGTAAAAGCAAAGGTCTTGGTTAATGACAGGCCTAAAAAATAGCTCTTAAACTAGCAGTGCAACAGCTAAACAAAGCAGACACACTGGACTCGTATCTAACATCCTACACAACAATTACAGCATATGCCCATCCTTGGTCTAGATCAGCTCTCCAAGAAATTACTACCGCTGCCCTTCAGACCCATGCCCTCTCCACAGTTTCAAAAAGATCCTTCAATCAATATCAGCATCTATCCCAATCACAAATATTATCAACAGCTCCTTAAACACAGGAACCTTCCCACAGACATTAAAGAAGGCATATATACGCCAACTACTTAAGAACAACAACTGTTCTTCCTAGTCACAGTAAATGTTTACAGCGAATTACCACAAATTGTGTAATTCACAGTAAAATTTTTTTACCACGAACGCCGCATAATTAGACAAAGTAGTGTAATAGTGTTTTTTTGCACAAGTGTAATGCAAAATGTCTTAAACTATGCACATTACACCGGTGTACTGTAAATTTCACCCAGGCCTACTTAAATTTTGACTAAGCTAACAAACTATATAACAGCACTCAACTATCAGAAGGCTATAAAAAAACTAAAACTCATTAGTAAGACTGCTTCTAAATGTAAATAATGTACATCTACATATCCACATTTTTTACGGCCCTGAAGGCTTTACACAGGCTCCCAGCAGCAAGAAGATCCTCTTTCAAGCTACTGTGCATCAGTCACAGAGCTAATAATGGCCCAAAATTACTTTAATTAAAAATGGCAAAATATTCCCAAACCAGGAATTTACGTTCCAGACTGGCACCACATTTAATAATTCCTGCTATCAGGAAGAAACCATTGTTGGCACTACTTTCTCCATGCAAGCGGCAAAACATTGGAATTTCCTACTAGCCAAAATCATAGCAACTGACATTTATTTAAGAGTTCAGAAGCATTGCTAAAACCTGGTCATTCCCAATGCTTTCCAACAAATATTCCACACATTCTCACTTCCTGCTGAGATCAAGGAAATTCTAAATCGCAGATTCCCTTAACAAACAACCCCTTATATCAGGGAAAACTACATTGCCAGGGGAACTCGACATCCATGCATCTTTCTCAAACAAACACAAAACAGTATATTAAAGGCAAACCCCACTGATAGTTTACTTCTCAAAATCTCAGGCACACCATACAATTTAATTATCCAGTTATACTCCTTATTTTGAAAGAAAAAAACAACAAGCACAAAGACTGACATCTTCAGTGATGTTCAAAAGAACAAATGTTGTCGGCGTGATTGGGGTTTAGGTGGAGAAAGACGGAAAAACGTATATGGGTTGCTGACAGGTAATCAATTTTCAGCCTTTTGTTCTACTCTTTAAACTTCCTCGGATTGCCTCCTACACCAATAGTCCAAAAACCTGCATGAGAGTAACCCAGCTTACAGCTAGTTCTCTCTCCTGCCTTCCTACTTGAATGATACTCTCCCCACACTCCATCCTCTACATGACTTAGTGACACTGAGTTTACGCTATCCTTGCACATGCCCCCTGCCTTATTCTATACTAAATCTTAGTGAAATAACCATACCCTTTTTTACAAAGCATTAACTTTCCTTTAGAGTAACCGTTTCTACAACACCAAATCCTGACTAAACTATTTACTCATCCCGCTCCCATAAATCACAATATCTTATGCTGTTTGACCTCCCAAGCTATCGCACAATATTATTATCCTCCACTCTATTCCCTTGCCCCTCTTTTTTTACTGACATTAACTCACTGTAATAATTACACTTAACTCCTAATAATATAATATATCACCACTGGAAAATGGAGGAAATTCTTTAGTTTCCTTATGACACAAGACTAACCGAATACCCCAAAAATCCACAACAGCAATAAATAACCACTAGATTAACTAACTTAGGGCTATGGAGTGCTGCGCTACCCGCAAAGTGTTTCAATGTCTTGTCAGGGGTAGAAAGCGCTTGACAGATGCAATTTCAATATAATATTATACATACCTCCAAAGCAGAGCAAAACCAATAACACATATTTACATCTTAAATAGAATCCAGTTTAAGGCACTGAGCTCAGGCTACATTTAAACCCGAGGTTCACCCTGTGAACACTTTAGAGTTGGCCTGTTAACCTCTGGAGACTACCTCCTCGGCAGGATGCAGACAAGTCTGTGGAGAAATATCTTGCTTATTTTGTGCAGGTCTACAATATTGTCTCCTGGAAAACAGCCAAAAATCCAAGCTCACAGAAATTTCAAAAAGGATATTAAAAAGCTCCCTGTTCAAATGACCTTTTTCATCTAAATCTTTGAATTGTGGTGACTTCGTAAAGAATGTACATCAACTATGTGAAATACATTTTCATTTGCACATAGCCTTGCCACGTCACAACACATCTAATACAGTGGTGTCACTGGGACATATAGTTCAATGTTTCCCAGTAAACATGTTTGTGTGAATGTTGTTTCCAGGTGTAGTGTCCCCTCTCCTCTCCCATGAACATGCATTTTCCGAGACAGTCTCAATTTTCTCTTTTGGTTGCAAAAAGCGCTTTCTTGAGAATGAATTGCTTGTTTCTCTTTATCCGCGACTTGATTGCGGGCTCTAACTTTCTTCGTACGTCTCAGAGGCATGGAAGTACAGCAGCTTCTTTCAAAACCTCAAGGTGTATTCACTGAAAGCTTGTGTAATAGATGCTACGGTTCTCTAATAACAATATAACAAACTAACTTAAGCTACATAACATTTCTTCAAACATTGCCCACAAAACCTCCAGTTCAAGGCACTCACACGTAATGCACCAAAACGTATGGTCCACAGCTTAAAAGCGTCCAATACGCTGCTCGTGACCTTATAAAGTATACACCAATGCAGAACGGACAGGACATGCCCTGTGCCTAGCCCTCCAACCCAAAGACACCGCATGCAGAAATGCGCTGCAGGTACTGTCATCAGCAGCCTGAAGAATACACATCAACTAAGCCGTATGCCAAGTACCTGTACCTACAGAAAATGGCCTCTAGTCAGGAAGAATGAGCAAAGGGCAGACTCTGGCCAAGCTCTGTGCCCAGTACTGCTGCTGCCAGCACATGAAGAGTACTGTTTGAAGTCACACCCTATACCAAAACACAGAATGCACATTCATTGTACCTATACCAGTATGCACACACTTCTATTTCGCACACAAACCACTTAATTATACTCTACCCACAATAAATTCCGAATTCAATAAAATGCATTGAATATCAAAGCAAAATTAAATGCAAGAAGCCTAGCACATCATTTAGTGCCACGTAAATGGATCTGCCCACTAGACCTTGAGGAACAGTATAAAAAGGATTTCTGGAGGTGAAACCTGACAAAGGACTGTACACACTCACATAATTACCTGCGATTCCACACTGTTCGGGGCTGAAACAATTGTTCACTGTTCAGCTGCACACACTGCATACCCATCCTTGCAATGTAACAGGTCTATTTGATTATCTGACCCTTGTTTGCCAAATATTTGCCAGAGATGAGCCTTTTTATTTTGCTTCAATGAGTTTCTCTGCATGTTTCACTACCTATAGTAGAATACACTGCTCGCCAACTGTGCTTGATCCCCTCTAAAACTGTGTTCAGTATATACAATAATAAACACACTTAGGGGGTCATTCTGACCCTGGCGGCCGGTGGCCGCCAGGGCTACCGACCACGGGAGCACCGCCAACAGGCTGGCGGTGCTCCCACGAGCATTCTGACCGCGGCGTTTCAGCCGCGGTCAGAAGCGGCAAGTCGGCGGGCTCCCGCCGACTTACCGCTGCTCGGGGGAATCCTTCATGGCGGCGGAGCGCGCTCCGCCGCCATGAGGATTCTGATAGCCCCTACCGCCATCCTGTTCATGGCGGGAAACCCGCCATGAACAGGATGGCGGTAGGGGGTGCCGCGGGGCCCCTGGGGGCCCCTGCCGTGCCCATGCCAATGGCATGGGCACGGCAGGGGCCCCCGTAAGAGGGCCCCGCAAAGTATTTCAGTGTCTGCCATGCAGACACTGAAATACGCGACGGGTGCAAACTGCACCCGTCGCACCCCTGCAACTACGCCGGCTCAATTCTGAGCCGGCGTCCTCGTTGCAGGGGCATTTCCTCTGGGCCGGCGGGCGCTCTTTTGGAGAGCGCCCGCCGGCCCAGAGGAAATGTTAGAATGGCCGCCGCGGTCTTGTGACCGCGGTGCGGTCATTTGGCGGCGGAACCTTGGCGGACGGCCTCCGCCGTCCGCCAAGGTTAAAATCAGGCCCTTAATGAACTGGGGTCAGTTTGTAAAGACCCCTAGTCTACACAGGGAATCATGAAAACATTTTCCATTTTGTCTGACAATACAAATTCAATAATGATTATTTCACTGGACGGTATAACCTCAGTCCAACGGGGCACAGACAGCCTTCACAAGCGCCCTCCTTCAACTTAGCACTTTGCAAAGTGTGTGAACTCACAGTGGCACTAAGCAGGGAACTCTTACTCACTTTAGTGCTAAGTCCTCTTCCTCACTATATCATTCAATGGAATGACATCACAGCGTGATCTTACTTCAGAAATACACGCTATACAATAACAGGCCATTCAACACAATTTTATAAAGTGACAGGCCATACCATACTGTGTGATGACACACCATACTATAACATACTATAAGATGACAGGCTATACCATTCCATACAATGGCCGACCATACAATACTGTAAAATGATTGACCATATCATACCAAACTACACAATGAAAAGCTGTACCATTCAATGGCAGGCCATACACAACATACTATACAATAATAGGCCATACCACACTACACAAAGATAGGCCATACCATACAATACTATATCATGAAATACCATACCATGATAGGCATTACAATACCATACAATGACAGGCCGCACAATACCATACTCTAAATGACAGGACATATAATTCATTACCATACTATATAATGACAAGCTATACCATACCATACAATGATAGGCTATACAATACAATAACATACCTTACCATAAAATGGTAGGTCACACCAATCTATACCATACAATGTCAAGCCATACTATACAATAATGTACAAAGGCAGGCTTTCTATACTACATAATGACAGGCCATACCATGGTATAATATGACAGCCCATACCATATAATACCATAATATACAATGAAAAGCCATATTGTACCATACTATACAATGACAGCCCATACTATACAAAGGCATGCCACACCATACCAAAACATATTAAACTATACAACTACATGGCATACCATATCATGCTATACAATTACAGTCCATACCATAATATAAAATGACAGGCCACATCATACTATACTATAGTATAAAATAACAGGCCATACCATAACGGGCCATAGCGTAGGCATATCATACTGTACTATACAGCCCATACCATACCATACCATATTATACAATGATAGTTCATAACAACAACAGGGAATATCATACCTTACTATACAATGATAGCCCATACCATGCCACACCATACCATACCATATAGGTTATACCATATAATTACACGCCATATAATTTCACACTATACCATAACATGCTTTACAGTGGAAGGCAACACTGTATCATACAAGGACAGCCCATACCATAGCATACCATGGCATCCCATACCACAGCATACTATACAATGTCTGGCCATACCATACTATATCATCCCATACAATAAAAAAGCCATACCATACCATGCCATATCATACTGTACGACAAGGAATGTCATACCGTATTAAACAATGAGAGACTATTCCATACCATGCCACGCTACACCATACCATGCTATACTACAGGTGAAACCATACAATATAATGACAGGCCAGGCCATACCATCCCATCCCATCCAATACAATACAATACTATACAATGACAAGCAATACTACACCAAAATATACTATGACAGGCCATAACATACCATACAATTATATACGACAGGCCATACCATACTATACTAAACAATAACAGGTCATGCCATACTCTACAATAACAGGCTAAACCCAGGGCCACTGGAATTATGCAGCAGGGAAGGGCCAAATTATGCTGTGTAATGCAACAGATGTAATGATTATAAGGCTTCATTATATTGTAATTTCTACACGTGTTAACACTGCCTGGGCTTTGGTTGAACCTCATTAGTACCAGTTTAACACCCGAATATAGCAATACGCAACAGAAAGGTGACAAGTCAACTTTTGCAGGGGGCGCTCGACTGCGCAGCAAGTCGTGTTGGTGTGCTTGGAGTAATTTCTGAAATGTTTGAGCTAAAAACAAAATTTGTTTTTGTTCAAATCTGAAGATTATGCACCAGATAATGGATTATGTGGCAAATGCGGCTAATCTATAATTGTGCAAAAAATACCACAGCCACACAATTGTGTAATTCCAGTGGCCCTGGCTATACCATACCATACAATTACAGGCCATACTCTATTACACAATGACAATCCACAACATACAATAATATACAACGACAGGCCACACCACCCATATCATTCTAAACAATTACAGGCAATACCATAGTATACAATGACAGGCCATAACATTCTACAGAATGACAGGCAATTCCATACCATAATGTACAATGACAGGTCATACCATACTATAAAATGACAGACCACAGCATTCTATTCAATAACAGGCTATACCATACCACAGTTTACGACAGGCCATACCAGGCTATACAATTACATACCATACTATACAGTGACAGGCTATTTAGTACTAAACAATACAATGACAGGCCATACCATACCATACGACAGGCCATAACATACATTACTATACAATGACAGCCCATACCATAGCACACCTTAGTATGACAGACCACACCATATCACACTATACAATGACAGGCCATACCATACCATACTAAACTAAGCTAAACAATGACAGGCCATACCATGCCATACAACACCATACTATACTATAAAGTGTCAAGCCACACCATACCATATAGTAACATGCCAGGCCATACTATGACATATCATGCTATACAATGAAAGGCCCTGTAATTCCATATCATGCAATGACAGGCCATACCATACCATATCATACCAGAGTATTTGCCAGGATATACCACATCATTACATACAATTACGGGCTATACCATACAACATTATACAATGACAGACAATAACATACTGCACATTACTATACAATGATAGGCCATACCATATTGGCAGGCCATACCACACCACACTATACAACAGGCCCTACCACAGATTACCGTACTATAGAATGACAGGTTGTACCATACCCCACCATATTACACAATGACAGACCATACCATACTATCAAATGACTGGTCATATCATAACACACCATGTTATGCAATGATAGTCTAAGCCATACCAAACTATACAGTAATAGACCATAGTATACAATGGCAGGCCATACCATGATATACAATACAATGACAGGCCATACCATACGATACAATAAGAGACCATACAATACAATAATGACAAGCCATATTACAACATAACATAATATACAGTGAAACACAATAACATACCATACCATACTATTCTGTGCAGTGACAGACTGTGTCATACTTCACAATAATATACAATGACAAGGCATAGCATACTATACAATGACAGACCATACCACATCACATCATACAATAAAATGACAGGCCATACCATATAATCACAATTCCAACAATACCATATTATATTATTCAATGACAGTCCATACTATTCAATGACAGGTCATATCATACCATACAATTCTATACAATGACAGACCATGCCCTACCAAATCATACCATACCATGACGGGCCATACCGTACCATACAATGACAGGTTGTACCATACCATACTATACAATGACAGGCCATATTATACCATACAATACCATACCATTCAATGACAGACCATACCACACAATGAAAGGCCATACAATGCCATACCACACCATACTATACTATACTATACTATACCATCACAGTCCATACCATACCCTCCTATACAATGTGTGTCTCAGGGGCATAGTTTGGTCAGTAAGATTGGAGGGAGGGGGTGTGGTGAGCTTCAGAAATTTCCCGAAAATCATGCTGGAATTTAATGTTAAAATACATTATACGACAAGCTGGGTGCATAAGAGGGGCTTAAACGGAAGTGGAAAGAGAGACAAATATGGATTGGTAGGAATACTAAGTGAAAAACAACAAGACTTTGTAAGATCAACATTTTTAAAGATTTCATCAGAGATGAGAGTGTGTGCATTTTTGTCAGTGTGTGCATGCAGAAATCCCAGGTGAAATCCAACAGACACCTCACTATACCCGACTGAAATCACCTGTTCCCAACTATTAATCAGAAAATACATTTATTAAGGGGGTGTAACATCCCAAACACCCTTTGAAGCTAGGTCCCTGAAGAGTCTATACAATAACATACTATACAGTGACAGGCCATACCAATACTTTACCCTTCAAAAACAGGCCACACTATAGGACAAGTTACTTACCTTCGGTAAAGCCTTATCTGGCAAAGACTATATCTAGCTGCAGATTCCTTACCTGTGAATTCTCTCTAGGCATCATACTGGACCCAGAAGATTTTCATGAGCAGTACTCTTCCGTGTTTGTAGGTGGTGTCGATCAGCTCCGCATCCATTGTCATCTTCGGACGCGCCAGAAATCACATCGCTGTCCCTATATAGGTGCCACCTAGTTGTGCCAACATCAGTTTCTATTCATGACTTTCCACGCCAGAAGCCTAAAAATCCATTTGCAGGATGGGTGGGTCGGTAAGGACACTCCAGCTAGATATACTCTCTACCAGATAAGCCAAAACCTAAAGTAAGTAACTTATCCATCTGACAGACTTCTAGCTGCAGATTCCTTACCTGTGAATAGATACCTAAGCAACACCATCCCCGAGGAGGGTCTGCAAACCAGTTTCGATTGAAAAGGTCCTGCAGGACCGAACGGGCAAAGAGCCCATTTCTATGGACCTGACAATCCACACAGCAGTGTTTGATAAACGTGTGCAGAGATGCCCAAGTTGCTGCCTGGCAAATGTCCAGCACTGGAACTCCAAGTGCTAACGTGGGGGTTGCGGCTTTAGCTCTAATAGAATTAGCACGCAAGTCCTTAGGGGGTTGCATCTTAGCCAATGCGTAGCAAAAGTTAATGCAGTGTACAACCCATCTGGAGGTAGTTCTCAACCTTTCTTTCAACCAACAAAGACCTGATCATCCACATGGGACTCTTTGGTATGATCAAGGTAAAATGCTAACACTCTTTTAGGGTCTAGGCGGTGGAGTTTCTCCTCTTCCTTAGAAGGATGTGGGGTTGAGTAAAAAAGTGGGCAAGGTGATGGACTGGCCTACATGGAATGGTGTAACCACTTTCGGGAGCAAGGAGGCCTATGTGCGAAGCACTACTTTGTCAGGACAGATGGACAGTAGGGTGGCTTAGATGGCAATGCCTGCAGTTCACTCACCCCGCGGGCAGATGTAATGGCCACAAGGAAGGCTGTTTTCAATGTGAGAAGCCTTAGACAATTGTGGAGAGGCTTGAAAGGAGCACACATCAGGAACGTCAGAACCTAATTCAAGTCCCATTGGGGCATAATGAATGGGGAAGGAGGAAACATATGAGTAAGGCTTTAAAGGAACCTATTTACAATAGGGGATTTAAACAAAGAAGGCTGATCAGGCAGCCGTAAGAAAGCAGAGATTGCAGACAAAGAACCTTTGAGAGTGCCCAAAGCAGAGCCCTGCTAGGCCAACGAAAGTAAAAGCAACAGAACCTCAGAGAGAAAGTCAGAGAGGGGGTCAGACTTGTCTGAGCACCATGTCACAAATTTCTTCCAACGACAGGCGTATAGCATTTTGGTGGAGGAACGCCTGGTTATCGAGATTGCGTTACAGACTTCAGGCAGAAGGTTAAAAGCTGTCAACTGCCGCCGCTCAACCTCCACGCAAGAAGGTGGAGAATGGACAAGTTTGAGTGGAAAATCCTCTCCAGATGCTGTGACAGAAGATCCACCCAAAGGGGAAGTCTGATTGGTGGATCGATGGACATGCTCAGTAGCTCACAATACCAGACTCTTTGTGCCCAGACCCGGTTGGTCGTTCTTAATATTCTTGAGAACTCTGGGCAGGAGTGGTAAGGGTGAAAAGGCATACAGGAGGCCCGAGTTACATTTAAGACGAAAAGCATCTCCAAGTCAGACCCACTCTGGAAACTGCAGCGCGCAAAACTGTTGGCACTGCGCGTGCTAGGTGGAGGTGAACAGATCTAACCTAAACTCTCCCTACTGCTGAAAGAGACCTTGCCCCACCTCCAGATGGAGACACCATTAGTGATCCGCCAGGCATGTGCGTCTCTGTCTGCTCTGGCATTCAGAGAGCTCACCAGGTGTTGAACCACCCGGGATATGCTGTGTTGTTCCAGCCATGTCCAGAGGCGCAAAGCCTTTTGGCAAAGGATCCACGACCCCTTTCCGCCCTGTTTGTTGCATTACCATATGGCCGTGGTGTTGTCCGTGAACACCTGTAACAGCCTTCCCTTGATGAAAGGTAAAAAAGGCTTTTAATGCCAGCCGGATCGCCCGGAGCTCCAGCAGATTGATATGGAATCCGGATTACGCTGAAGACCAGAGTCTGATCTCCACCTCTACCAGATGGCCGCCCCATTCCAGGAGTGACACATCTGTCACTACTGTCAAATCTAGTTGAGGAAGAGAGAGGGATCTGATTCTGACCCAATTGTGTTTTGTTAACCACCACTGCATATCTTTTGCAGTTCACTCCAAGATCTGGACCATGTCTGAGAGATTCCTCTGATGCTGTGACAATTGGAACTTCAGGTCCCAATGCAGAGCCCACATATGCCATTGTGCATTTGTCACCAGCAGGATGCAGGAGGTCATAAGTCCCAGCAGCCTCAAAGTCAGTTTAACCGAAATCCAAAATAGAGGATGAAAATCGGTATCATAGCCTGAATATCCTGGACTCACTACTCGTGAGGATAAGCTCAAAACTGTACTGTGTCCAGAACAGCACCGATGTAAGGGAGCATGTGAGAGGGAGTCAGGTGTGACTTCGGCAGATTTATAGTGAGCCCCAGTGAATGCAGGAAGTTTGTAGTCTGAAGGTGGAAGACGGCAGCCTGGGGTGAGCTTCCCTTCAAAAGCCAGTCATCGAGGCGGGGGAAGACGGACACCTCTAATCTCCACAGATGAGTTGCAATCACCGTCATCACCTTGGTGAACACCCAAGGGGTGCTGATAATGCCAAAAGGGAGCATGGTGAACTTAAAATGCTCATAGCCTACCATGAACCACAGGTAATGTCTGTGGGCAGGCAGGACAGGAATATGGAAATTAGCATCCTGCAAGTCCAATGCTTCCATCCAGTCTCCTGGGTCCAGAGCAGACAAGACCTGAGCCAAGGTGAGCATTCTGAACTTCACCTTCTTGAAGAAGAGATTGAGGGCTCTGAGGTCTAAAATAAGTTAAAGACCCTTGTCCTTTTTGAGAACCAGAAAGTAGTGGGAATAACAACTACAGCCTACTTCTGGTGCAGTAACCCTCTCTATGGCTCCCTTGGCCAAGAGAGCTGCGCTTTCCTTGCGGAGAAAGTATAGATGATCCTTTGTCATCCAGTCGTGAGATGGTGGCATGGAGGGAGGGGTAACCCTGAAGGAGCGGGAGTAGCCCCTACGGACAAGCTGCAAAACCCACCTGTCCGAAGTTATGGACTGCCAGTGGGACAGGTGATAGCCAATCCTGCCACCAACTGGGTGTCCATGGTGGTACAGAGGCAGCCTGGGAGAGTTTAGTGGCTGCTGCTACGGGGTGTGGTGGTGGGGGTGTGGGTTGTGGGGGAGGGGGAGTAGCAGACTGTCCAGACTGCTGGCTTCCTGATCCACGAGGTCAATGGATACAGCGCCCTCATTCATGCTGAGGCTGGGCAGCATGGGTGGCACATGGCAGGCCCCTTTCATAGCCGTGGAAGGCAGATTGGAGAATATGGGGGAAAGGAGCTGTGAGGCCCAAGGACCTGGCAGTAGTCAAGATTCCTTAAAGCGCTCGGGTGCCGAATCTCACCTTGTCTTCGAAGGGATGGGAGCCATCAAACGGGTTTTTCATAAGGGAATCTTGGACATCCCCCGAAAATCCAGACGTTCTCAGCCAGGTGTGGTGCCTAAGGGCCACTGTCGTGGACATTGCTCTGTCTAGTGAGCCGGTCGTGACAAGTCCGCAACCAACTGTGAACGTTGCTGCATCTCTCCTATTGGCAACAGCTTGAGAGGGTACATCCCTGGTCTCATCCGGGTTCTGTGGCAGCACTTGCGCAACCGTGTCCCACATGCTCACGGACTGCAATGCCAGGCTGGCGGAAGAAAACATATTTTTCCCAAAATAATAGTCAAAACTCTTGGATTCCCTATCCAAGGTAACAGTAGGGAAAGCATCTTGGGAAGTGGAGGAAACTTGGGTCTCCAGGAGTGGAGTGATGGTGGCGGGCAATTGTCCTATTCACAGGAGTCCCTGTGCTAGGTTTGGACCAGGTACCCAAAAAGACATCCGTAAGTGCATCATTAAACAGGAGTAGGGGTTTGGATGCGGAGACTCCCGGTTGTGGCACTTCTGTCAAGATGTTAGTCCTGACTGGCACCAAGGGTAGTTGAAGGTGTAGGACCTCAACCGCCCTCCACACCACAGCTTAAGCGTGAATTCCTCCATAGCCATGGTAAGGGGAGAACGCATACAAGTATCTGGGGAAGTGTCCAGTCCACTGGCTTCACACACATCCTCACATCAGTAAATGTCTTCCTCATACAGCTGGTATTCCAAAGGTAACAGCGACCACTCCCAGTCCTACCAGAAGCCTAGCCCAAGGGAATATGGCTCAGGATCCAAAAAAGGAGACAAATTGCCAGAGTCAGCATCGAGTGACATCCATCTGGCTCTGTGTTAGGTATGACAATGGGGATGGCGCTGCCGGTGGGTGCCAAGAGCCTCGACATCAGGACCAGTGCTGGGGAAGTTCGAGGTGGTACGAATGGATCCTTGGGTGCTCACTGGCGCAGAGGCTGAAGTCACCGGTGTGGAACCCGAGGGGGCCTTACTCTGATCCTGTGGGTCCTGAAGGTGCGTCACAGTGTCAGACTGCCCAAAAATGAGAAGCACGGCCTCATAATTTTTTTTCAATTGGCCATGGGTCACTCTGGCTTCTGGAAAGTCAGGGAGGTGCAGAGTTAGCCCAGGAGCAGTTGTTTCTGAAGTACGAGGCCTAGAATGACAATGTTCCATTGTCGTGTCAGCCGACAGACAAGGAGAAGTTGAAGACCCCTTCGACCTCTTACTTTTTTCCTTGTGCTTCAGCTTTTACGATCGCCCAGAGGACTTGGAGTGAGATGAGACAACTTTGGATTCCACAACCAGTCCCGGGACTTTCCACGCAACCGGGATCTCATCCTGCACAGAGTTGCATGCCGGGCCGCCATTTGCTTCATGTACCGCTCCCTCAAAGCCTTTGGATGCATGGCCCGGCACCCAGAGCACGACATTGGGTCGTGGTTGTGCTCCAAGCACCACAAACAGACGAGGTGTGGATCCATCACTGACATCAACCGATTACAGGCTCCGCAGGGTTTCAAACCCATCATGCGTGGTGACATCCTCGACACACCAGGAGGTGAATCTAAAAAATATTTGATAAAAAGACGAAAATGGCCAGTCAAAAATGGCTAAGGGGTAGCTCTTCTCTGGATCAGAGCAGGTTCTGGTGCAGAAAGAAAAGACCTGATGTAGGTGTGTGTGGGTGGCACCTATATAGGAACTGTGACATAATTTATGGCATGCACGACCATATAACAGGCCATACCATACCAAATAATGGCAGGCAAAACCATACCATGTGATACAATGACAGGCCACAACATACCACATAATGGCTGGGCTACCAAACAGCACAATAATGTAATGCAATGTAAGGTGAATTTCTAGAGAGCTGCTTGTCCCCCATGAGGGTATCCAGGTGCTGCTATACAATGACCACCCACACCACAGCATACAGTACAATGACAGCCATACCATACTATACATTGACAGGCCATACCGTACCCAGGGACTTGGTCAGTAAGATTGGGGGGAGTGACCTTCAGATTTTCCAGCAATCACGCTGGCACATAATGTTAAAATACATTATACGACAAGAAGGGGGCATGAGAGTAGCTTAAAGGGCAGTGGAAAGGAAGAGGAATGCTGATTAGTAGGAGTACAAAGTGAGGGAAAACACATTATTTTCTAAAATAACCAACATTTTTGAGTCTTTCAAAATAGAAAGAGGGAGAGAGTATGCATGTGCTTTTTCCAGTGTGCATGC
This sequence comes from Pleurodeles waltl, assembly GCF_031143425.1. Taxonomy (NCBI): domain Eukaryota; kingdom Metazoa; phylum Chordata; class Amphibia; order Caudata; family Salamandridae; genus Pleurodeles; species Pleurodeles waltl. Next base: position 11,746,235 of record NC_090441.1, read on the forward strand.
AAATATCCCAGGTAAACTTCTGATAGACACCTTACCATACCTGACTGAAAGCACCTGTAACCAACTATTCATCTGAAAATATTTTTACTTTGGGGTTTAACACCCTAAACACCCCCCGAAGCTCTGTTCTGACCATACCATACTATACAATGGCAGGTCATACCATACCATAATATACACTGACAGGCCATAACACACCATTCTAGACAATGACATACCATACCATACAATGTCAGGTCATACCATACAATAACGGGCAGTACCTTACCATACTATACTATACAATGACACGTCATACCATAGCTACACCATACCATCCGATACAATGATAGGCCATACCACAGAATGACAACTTTTACCTATCATAATATACAATGACCAGACATACCTTGACAGACTATAAAATGACAGACCATACCACAGTATACAAGTAGCCCATACCACGCCATTCTATGCACAGATAGGTCATGCCATACTATACAATAACAGGCCATACCATACCATAAAAAGCCATAACATATCATATCATACCAATCGATATGACAGGCTATATAATACTATAATATACGATGACAGGCCATACCATTCTATACAATGACAAGTCACACCATGCGTACTACAATAACAGACCATTAAACATCATATCATTCTGTACTATGACAGGCTACACCATACCATATTATGCTATACAATGATATGCAATAACATACCATACCCTACCCTACTATGCAATGCTAGGCCATACCACACCATAGCATTCTGTACAACGAAAGGCCATACTACACTGTACACTGACACGCCATACCATATCATAACAGGCACTGACAGACCAAACCATAACATACTATAAAATGACAGGCCAGACAACACCATATCATATAATACCATATTAGAAAATGGCAGGCCATACCATACCATCCTATACTATAAGGTGACAGGCCATACAATACCATACCATTCTATACAATGACAGGCCATACCATCCCTTGCAATACAAAAACAGGCCACCCTATCTCATGTTATTCAGCGACAGACCAAACCACACTATACCATACCATAAAATGACATGCCATAGCACCTATAATTCTATGCACTGACAGGCCATACCACACAGACCATATCACATAATACCATATTATACAATAACAGGCCATACCATACCATAATATACCATGTTATATAATGACAGGCAAAACCCTACCATACAATTCTATATGACAGGCCATACAATATCATACTATACATTAACAGGCCATACCATACAATTGCAGGTCATATAGTATACAATGACAATACATACTATACAATGACAGGTCCACCCATGCCACACTATAAAATGACATGTTATACCATAATATACAAAGACGGGTCATACCATACTATTCTATAAAATGACATGTACCACCATACTGTACAATGACAGGCAATACCATACTACATACAGTGGCAGGTCATACTATACCCTACTATGAAATGACAGGCCATAACATATCAAACCATACAATGACATGCTATACCATACTATTCAATGACAGGTCATTCTATGCCATATCATACAATGTAAAGACAGCCCAAAGCATACCCTGCCATACTATATAATGATAGACCATACAATATCATACGACGCTATAAATGCCAAGGAATACAATACTGTACAATGACGGGCCACAGCATACCAATCTATGCAATGACAAGTCATACAATACCATACTATGCAATGACAGGCCATGTCATACCACACTATACAATGACAAGCCACACCACACCATACTATAGCATACTATGTGATGATAGGCCATACCATATCATACAGAATAAAAGACCACATCATAACACACTATACCACATAATGACAGGCCATACCATGCAATACAATGACAGGCCATACCATGCAATACAATGACAGACCATACCATACCATAGAATGACAGGCCATAGCATAACATACTGTACAGTGGCAGGACAGATACAATGAAAGACCATACCTTATCACAGAATGACAAGCCGTAGCTTAACATACTATATAGTGGCCTATACCATACCTTACTATACAATGACAGGCCGTACCACACTCTACAATACAATACATACAATAGCATAACATAGTATACAATGACAGGCCATGCCATAACATTCTTTACAATGACAGGCTACACTATACCATAATTAAAACTGTCTGTTTTCCGTTTCTACTGATTTTTTATGGATACATATAGAGAGAAAAACATTTATTTTTCTGTCTGTATTAATTTTTAAATATGGAAAAATACAGAAAATGTCTTCTTTTTGACTGTTCTCGCTAATGTCACTCCTTGGTGCCAGGTCAGTAGCTGTGCAGACTGACAGGTAGGAGAGTTAAAAAACAAAAAGTAAAAAAGGATTTCCTAATGGAGTTTAAATAACTGTAAATGTACAGATTTCTCAGCTGTTCTACAATATAAATGTTTTCAGATGATTGCTTTGTACTGGAAAGTTCTGGAACTCACTGGACATTAAAACGCGGGTATACTTTTATTGGTTGAATAAATAAATGTGAAAATATTTCATTTGCAGCTTCATGTGTATACTAAACACAAAATAAATACATTTAAAAAAAATGGATAAATATGGATAAATACAGACAGAAATGTAAAAAAAATCAATACCATGTACCTAGGGCTCCCGGTTTTATGGTATTGACTTTTTTAACATTTCCGTCTGTATTTATCCATTTTTAATTTTTGGCCATCTTATTGGTATTTATCCATAGTTATTTTGTGATTTCAGAGCTAAATGGACCCGTAAAATGTTATATTTACACATTTATTTAGTTCTTAAACGTGGGCTCATGCGCAAATGCCTGTAGCGTTTTAGCATATTAACTGGCCACATATATAATAAAACACTACCCTCACAGGTGCATATTAGCAATTTACTACAAATGTATGCTAACAGAGGCTTGTATTTAAGGAATTCTCATCCTATTTTTTTTTAACTTCCCATGCTGTCTAACTGTACAGCTTTTGCCTAGAATTTATGAAAGACAGCATGGAGAGTCTGTCATAAGAAGCATGATTTTCAGTGTTTTTCCACTTTTAAAAAATATATACTGGAAGGAAATTCATTGTTTTCTGTCTGTTTTTTCCTTTACAAATCAGTAAAAACGGAAAACACATACCATACAATACAATGACAGAACAGACTAAACAATGAAAGTTAATACTATAAGAAGTGACACTGAAATTATGCGCAGGAGAGAGCCAACGTATGCAAGTTTGAGTAAATTATGTGGCATGAAAAGCCAAATTATGCGGCTTAATGTGGCATATTTTGTGATGGTATTACTTCATTATTTTGTCATTTTGAAACTTGTTAACACTGTCTGGGCATTAATTGCACTTCATTAATACCAGTTTAACACCCACATACAGCAAGAAGCAACAGACCAGTCAACCGTTGCAAAGGCCCTTCTGCTGCACGGCAACACTTCACGGCGTTTTTAGTAACTTTTGAACCGTTTGAGCTAGAAACAAATTTCTTTTTGTTAAAATCGGCAGATTACGCAACAGATGATGCATTATGTGACAAACCTATATTTATCTGAAAATCACCACGGCCACACAATCACATAACTCCAGTGGCCCTGACCATACTATTCAATGACTGGTCACACCATACATTTCCCTACGACATGCCATAACGTACCATACCATACAATGACAGGCCATAGCATGAGGTACTATACCATACCATAGCATACCATGCCAGGCTATACTATACTATATCATAGTATATGACAGGCCATACCATGCCATACTATATTATGACATACCACATCATACCGTGCTATATAATGACAGGCCATCCCATACCATACAAACTACACAATGACAGGCCATCCCATACCATACAATGGCAGGCCGTATTGTACCGTACCACACAATGAGAGGGACTAGTTCCACTATGTGACTGTGGCCAGGGGAGGAACCACACAGTGAATGTAAATGTAGCTGCAAGCTCCACTTAATGTACCTTCATATCAAGTCCTTTTTATTGTTGTACTTATTCGTCTAAGGGGCAAGGGCTGCAATCTTGCCATTTTGCAAATGCAGTGATGGGGGTCTGCAGTCCCTCACAGGTCTCCATTTATTCATTTGCAGAGGTAATCTTACCTCACTAATATACACAAGGCAATATTTAAAAAAAAATCCTATCGAAGGAGTGTTTTGCTCCACAATGGATTTCTACATTGTTTGTAGCGCATAAAAAACTGAGTGCTAAAATAGTGACTGATTTGCAGCTCAATCCTTAGTACGTTGGCACATCAGTTTCTTAAACACAGGACCTGCCCACGCTGCCAGGGTGTCCCTAACAGGTTCACTGGTACGCTCACATAGGGACAGACTCTCCCACCAAAGGCATCTTGGAACAAAGAGAAGGCATACACACTTGTCTAACTTCCAAAATTAGTCTTAAGTCACTCACTTTATTCAGGGCACCAGCTCCTGTCAGGATAATGTGTGAATTTTCCACCTGAATTGTCCGCTGTCCCAACCTGACAAGATAGGCTCCAATACCGATAGCCCGGCATGTCACCTATAAGAACAGAGATGAGGTGAGCTCCATAAACATTTAAAGGATCAAACATCTGTATATATACTTCTTTTACAAACAACTGAGAACTTATATTTACTAAAGTACAACGTGTTTTCTTATAGACTTTCAATACGTGATGACAACCACTGTAATATATATGTATGTATAAAATATATGTACAATATAAGTTAGACAAAGGGAAGTTATGGCTACTTAACACAACTGTATAAACTTCAGTATAAAAAAAAACACATGCGTCCCTGTAAAAACCATCAGTAAAACAAATGTTATGGTGACAAGTGAAAACATAAAACCACATGAAATTTACCATTTGTGGCGAGCTATGTAACCACAGCTCAGTAATCATGACGACACATGACCTCACACAATTGTACCACTAAATATCGACATTAAGAATAGCGACATACGTGAACATCAAGGACAAAATATTGAGGGACAAAATATTGAAAGGTAAGTCCAATTAGTGAGGTATAAATTTACTATTTCTAACTCCATATCTACGTACTTTGAAGTACAGTGTAGATATATATGTATGTGGAGCTAGGTAGAGAAAATCTAAACTTACTTAGCTGATGAAACTTATTTAGATATTTTGTCCTTGATATTTACTACCATCGATTTCCTGACTTTGACGTTTAGAATGTACATCACCTCACACCTATAATAAACAATATCACAAATTATATTAATATGATTAGATATCACATTACCATTGACATCAAAGAAATTACTGAAGCAGCAAAACTACCCATTGTTTGAAAAACACACGTCTGCTCCAAAAAAAACCTCCAACCATCAAATCACACCTCTTCGTTAGGCATCATATGCTTCATGCATCATAACCTCTCTACACCACATCTTCCTTTTCTTGTAACATATCTTGCAAAAGCAGACCTGCAATCTAAACGCTACAGAACCATAGCCTTGATCTCTCTTTAAACCACACCACCCCATCCAAAGCCACCTCCTTTTCTGGATTTACTCCCCCTCTGCAACTCATCTTACATTACCTCTTCTCCCTGAATTAGACCTCTTTCCATTTCCACACCCATCTCCAGTAGACTGTTAAAGCATCTTACCCCACATTTTCTTCACTGACCACACCTCCGGCACCCACCACATTCCAAATGTAGATCATAGCACCAGGCTTTACACCATGTATTTTCTATAGACCACTAACGTCTCCTCTAGATAGAATAAATCTTGCCTTCACCAAAGTTCTCTCCTAGACCACATCTCCCTACCTTAAATCACAGTCCTCTCTTTACTCAGTACTGACCCCCCGTCAACCAACGACACCACAGACTCACCACTCACCAGCCTCCTGCTCTCCTGGACCCACATCAATGACAACAACACCATCGAAATCATGAACACTATCCACTCTGGCTCACTATCCGACCCCTGCCCTCACCACATCTTCAACAAAGCAAGCTCCATCATCGCACCCCAACTCCGGAAGATCATCAACAGTTCCTTCGAGTCCGCCACCTTCCCGGAGAGCTGGAAACACGCTGTGATCAACGCACTCAAGAAACCCAAGGCAGACCCAAAGGACCTCAAGAACTTCCAGCCCATATCCCTGCTCCCCTTCCCGGCAAAAGTAATTGAGAAAATTGCCAACAAACAACTGACCCGTTTCCTTGAGGAGAACAACAATCTGGACCCATCCCAATCCGGATTCCGCAGCAACCACAGCACCGAAACTGCCCTCATTGCCGCCACTGACATCAGAACCATACTGGACAATGGCAAAACCACGTCCCTCAACCTCCTGGACCACTAAGCCGCGTTCAACACCGTCTGCTACCACACCCTACGCACACGCCTCAGCAACACAGGAATCTGCGACAGAGCCCTGGACTGGATCACCTTCTTTCTCACTGGCAGAACTCAAGAGAGTCCGCCTCCCTCCATTCCGCTATGAAGCCATCAAAATCATCTGCGGCGTACACCAGGATTCGTCCCACAGCCCGACCCTCTTCAACATCTACATGGCTCCCCTCGCTAACATCGCCCGATCTCACAACCTCAACATCATCTCATACACCGATGGCACCCAGCTGATCCTCTCCCTCACCAAGAACACCACCAAGACCAACCTCTATGAAGGAATGAAGGTCATCACCGAATGGATGAAGAACAGCTGCCTGAAACTGAATTCCGACAAGACTGAGGTCCTCATCTTCGTTTGAACCATTCCCCTCCGCATGTGAAGACTCCTGGTGGCTTGCCACACTGGGAACCACACCCACACCCACCGACCACGCACGCAACCTGGGATTCATCCTGGACTCTTCTCTATCTATGACCCAGCAAGTCAACCCCATATCCTCCTCCTGCTTCAACACCCTCCGCATGCTTCGGAAGATCTACAAATGGATCCCTACTGAAACCAGAAGAACAGTCACCCAAGCCCTCGTAAGCAGCAAACTGGACTACAGCAATGCCCTCTATGCAGGAACCATGGCCAAACTCCAGAAAAGACTGCAACGCATCCAGAACGCCTCTGCGGGCCTCATCCTGGACATCCCCCGCCACTGCCACATCACAGCCCACCTGAGAGACCTGCATTGGCTCCCCGTCAACAAGAGAATCACCTTCAAACTCCTCACCCACGCTCACAAGGCACTGCACAACACTGGACCAGAATACCTCAACAGACGGCTCTCCTTCTACACCTCAACCCTTCGCTCCACGACCTTGCCCTCACCACCTTCCCACGCATCCGCAGAACAACCACCGGCGGCAGATCATTCTTGCACCTCGCTGCCAAGACATGGAACACTCTTCCCACCCACCTGCGTCAGACCAAGAACCTCCTTACCTTCAGGAGACATCTCAAGATATGGCTGTTTGAGCAGTGGCAGCCCCCCCACCCCTCAGCGCCTTGAGACCCTCACAGGTGAGTAGCGCGCTTTACAAATTCCCTGATTGAGGCACATGCCCTCCAAGACTACACATCATACAGAGATAACATTTCTTCAAAAGGTAGATTACCCATTAGACCACACATGCTTCTTTTAAACATGCAGCACTTTCTAAAGCCTTGCATGTGCTTCCATAAACAACTGGCTTTTAATTATAAGTACAATGGTTTGTAAATACCAAATTTATGGTGATGATTTCTTCGTAGGCCAGTGATGATTCTCCAGCAATCATTCCAGATCCCCTGAGGTTTTCCACTCCGATCCCTTCTTCCTTGCCAATGATGTCTGTTATTTTATACCTGTTGATGAAATGGAGCATAATATTCCAATGTGACCTAGATCATGGAATGATGGTACTCTGAGGGAGGGTGGAGGATGTACGTAGGTTAGACAAGCACATGTGAGAATACTGGCACCATGAATTGAAATTTGCTCTGTTGTGATTCTTGTGTAATATAAATACATAGTTGGAGTTCTGGGTCTTTATCATGGGTATAGTTCATTATATTCATCAACATAGACTACCTCTGCAGATGTGCAGGATCCCAGAACAGTTTTTTTCTTATTTTGTCATCCCAGAACATTTTTTTTTAAAGATAAATATGCATTTCTCGAAAACATTTTTAAACAAACGTCTATTAAAGACATTCTTTACTGCATTTTTACATTATCAAAACAAGACTTAAAATAAAGCTTAGCAAGTGGCCACACTGACAATACCCTTTTAATTTTTACCTTTAAAAGAAAACATTGTTCGAAATGGTATCCGGTGAACAGCAATATCAGAGACGATTGACACTGTCCCTTTAAGGTTAGAGACTCCTCAAGAAATCATAGGCTAGTTAATTTTAACAGCACAGGTCTTGTTCTTAATCACTACTTCCATGCTCATTTTTAAAGTTATGTCAGGGAGGGCAGAGGCTTATTGGCAAATTTAATTATGGATAAGTAGGATTCTTTCTTCATAATGAGATTTTCAACAAAAAAGTCATAAACATATAAATTGTTATTTCCTACAGATCCTTGCAGTTCATGGTGAGAGGGGCATGCTCAACTTATGGTTAGTGTTAGAACTGTATATCCCCCCCCCGGCCACACACACACAATCGTAAACATGCTGAACTCCAACCAAGATATTTCGAGAAAGTGAAAATATGCATCTCCGTGGTCCATTGGAGATCCTCAGTCTTTCTCTAGCGGATTGACTATATATCGAACTCGAGGCCATGACTCACACTATTCTCTTTACCTTTTTATTTGCAGTTTTCAAACCAGGGGTGCCTCTGAACTCCTGCTCTAGGTCACTCTATTCTTAGTAGAAAGTAGGGTAATTGGTACTGTTATTCCGTTAATATGTTGGAACTATTTCTGCTACTTGCTTTCAAGCCAAGTGATAACCTTCATACCAGCCAGTCCACACAAAGAGGCTTAGGGCTTCGGATTGGAAGAGCTGGCGAAACCTTCCAGAATGTGTGAGTGTATTCATTCTGTATAATATGAAGACTTGTGCTTAGATCATCTTACTCAGCAGAAAAGCTGTTGATGGAATGCCTGGATTATTCTGAACTACTGGTCTATATCGTGTTTGTTTGTATCATTACAGAAGGTGGCAAAGTACATGCAAACTGGCTCTGGTCCTGCTCCAATAGGAACAGTCCCACATGAACGACTACGCTACATCCCCTCTGAATAGAAAACCAACAACCAAAGACATGTTTCTGCCCCGTTGGGTTTTATCAGAGAGTTGCAGCTTGAGGCTCTACAGCACAGCAAGCAAAGAATTCAAGTGTAGCACAGCTGTTAAGTTTGGACGACAGCTTCTGCTGGATTAGGAACAATGCCGATTTCCATAGGGTTTGCCCCGTATATATTGGCACTGTGAGCAAAAAAGCAAAGAAACTATGCACTAGAATGCTACCCACAGTAATTATCAGCGGTTGAGATTATTTTATGCATTCAATCTGGCACTTTTTTGTTCCTCTCTATACAGCCTACACCATCAAGACTTCGATATATGATGTAAGAAAACACATACCAGATATCTAATAATGAAACAAATGAAACAATTATTCTAATGTCAGAGTTCAAATCAAGTGTTAAAAAGTAAGCACAACTATAAGGGAACCAAAAGTGGGAGGAAGCAAATTAAGAATGGTACTCATAGAGGAACCTCATGTTCAAAAATCACTCTATTGGAATTAAATTACATATATTAATATAGAATAAAGGTTACTAATGTGCTGCTTAGCAAATGGCAAATGTTTTCAGAAGTTTCTCATTTTCCAAAAACCAACAAAAATATCACTGTTCTTTTTGTGATATGCTTCAATCTTGAGAGGCACGGGGACCTTAAGTAGGGTGGGTGTGTTGCAATGTAGGAGACAGCCACCTTGTGTTTGTCATACAAAAAGTGACCCACCCTTAATCATCATAGAGATTATCAGAAAGGAAAGCCATGTTATTTTAAGAAATAATATTATAGGGAATTGAAGTCTATTATACAGATATGATTTCAGATCTTATATTGATGCTTTCAAATGTTTTGATATAGCCATATTCTATTAATTATTTGATGCTACATAACACAAATTGAAGCAGTTAACTGAGAGTCAACATTGTGGCTCAGTACGCATGAGAGGGATGAACAATCTTAAACAGCTTGCAATTTAAAGTATGGGTGACTAATACTGAATTTAACATTTATCCAACAAAAAAGGTCTTCATCTTAAGTGCCACTTTTAGAATGCTAGAAATTTAAAATGTGTTGTTCTAGTGAAGACGCACCTGGATTCTCCTTCATCCTCGACGTGCTCACAATGAACTGAATTCAGAGCACTGACTTTCTTGTAGTCTTGCGGTGTCAAATACAAGTACTTGTATCCCTAGAGAACACAAAATCTGTAAATTTTCACCACAGTAACTAAGATTTCAACATTACACACACGTTATTTTCAGTCTGGCAGTAAGGTGACAATAGCTACAAACTAGTAGAAGTGCAGATGCAATAATGTCCTAATTTTGTTCAAATGATTAACATATTCAGGTAAAACAAAAATAATAACAGAATTCATGAGTAAGTACAGAATTGAAGGAGTTGCACCCAATGGAAAGCATAAAACACATTTTAAACTGTGCTCTAAACAGTGCAAATGTAGCCAACTTTTCATCTATCTCTCTCTCTCTCTCTCTCTCTCTCTCTCCTCCCCCCAACGGTAGCCCTCTATGACCAGTAGTATGGAAATATGATGGCAACAAATATATGAGAAAGGGGTGCTGAGATAGTTTAAGTACACTTCGAGTATATTGATTGTCAGAATATATCAGCATGTACCACTCTGCTCTAGGCCACAGGGGGTGAGTAATGGAACGGACCACACCTCCCAGGCACACCGGCCGGAGGAGGCTGCCTACGAAGCTCTGCAGCGCCCAAAGGTGCATAAACTTGACATCCGCGTTCCGCTGCGCGCAACACTCTGCTCTTGGCCACAGGGGGTGAGGGGCTTGAACAGACCACACCTCCCAGGCACACGGGCAGGAGGCCGCCTACGACGCTCTGCAGTGCCCAAAGGCGTATAAACTTGACACGTGCTTTCCGCTGCGTGCTACATTCTGCTCTTGGCCACAGGGGGAGAGGGGCTTGAACGGACCACACCTCCCAGGCACACCAGTGGGAGGAGGCAGTCTACAACGCTCTGCAGCGTCCAAAGGCGCATAAACTTGACACGCGCTTTCCACTGCGCGGAACGCGCGTGGGACACGCAAGCCAAGATCGGGCCAAAAGCGGCCCGTCCGCGGCTGAACGAGGCTGGGCTGGACCTACTTTCTTGGCTTTAAGCTATAAAACGGTGCATGTCCACAAGGTTTGCTGGGAACGTATAGGAGACATTTAAGTATTCAGGTATGTTATTATTGTTTCCCTATTGGATGCCCACCCCTTGCAACTGAAAACTGATTTATTGAAGTGGGTGTTAATATACATTTCAAACTATGGGTAAACGGAAAACTATAGTTCAGAAGGCAGATACTGAATCATGCCGTTCAACAATCGATTCCTTTTTGGTACGGGCGGTGGGAGTTATTTCTAAGGAAATTGATCTTGCCGAAAGGCGCCTTTCCCTGGGGGCAGTTGGACTGAGTGAAGGTACAGAGGGACCCCTCAGACCAACAGATCTAGTAACTGATACTAATCACACCCTAGAACTGGAAGACACACGGAATGGTGTTGACCATACAAGGTGTATGGACACAGTTACTGCTACTCCTGTATCAGTTAATCACTCACCTGCCATGAAAAGGAGGAAACAATGTAGAAAGGGGGCTAATAACGAACTGGGCCCTATAATGATAGCTAATCCTGAACCCACGTATCAGAATAATTTTATATTCACCTTTAATGATATCAGCAGGTTTGTGTACTACAGCAAACACAGACCTAAAGGAACATATGGCAATGACTTTTTCAGGACTTTACAGACCAACAAACCACAGAAATTACCCAAATGGTGAGTATTACTGCTAGGATCATTTAGCGCTAAAAATTTTAGGTCATAGGTTTACCCAGGGAGTCATGGCTGTAAGACAAACTTCTTCATAAATTTAGAAATAAACGTTCAACCTTAAGCGACTTACGTAAAAATAATTCACATGCACAAAAAGTGCCTGTGCTAAATCAATGTATCCTCTAAAGAGGCACCACAAAAGCAAATATTGCACTTCAGAGATCCAAGTGGTTTCCTAACCCTTACCTGCAATTTATTCCAAGAAATACCTTTAATTTTTTATAACGATCCAGTTTTACCTCAATTATGTCAAATAATGGTGTAATTCAACTTGTTGACTTCCATTTCTTGCTTATGGACGTTCCTGGTCATTTGGAAGAGTCAGTAGTTCAACATGAAGTCTTAACCAAGGTTTAGGGTCTCCCGGCTACATGAGTTGTGGCAAATATGAGATAAAGGGAACGGACCTCCTCCCCAAGTCGATCAATGTAATATGATAATATTATGCAGTGGAGGTAGCAGAGCAGCAAATGCAGGTCTTTAAACTGTGCACTAGACACAGGAAAGACAAAATACCCTTCCCATGTATAGCACCTAGTTTATGGACATACCACTTATGTAACTCTTTTAGTTTAGTGTTGCTGTTGTACAACCGTTACAAGAGTCTACAACAGATTGCAATGAGAGCAGGACTAATATAGTATTTGAAGGTGAGGCACTGCAGCAACCGCATAGCACCAACCCAAGACCAAATTTGATGACTGACAACATCTCACAATGGATGTAATGTGCATTTGCCTTCACAATGTTAAGATTTGGTAAGTATGTTTTATTGGAATATACAGCCCCATAACACAGCATTTGCAGGTCAAACGTAAAAACGGAGACACTAATTTCCTTCTGCATTCAGGACTTTCTCACCTTTGTCAATACCCTCTAGTTCCTTTCAAATGAGCTGGTGCTCTTATTATGACTCGTGGTGAGCAGGTGTCAGGCTGACATATGTGATGGTCATCTCGGCAGAGAGGAGGCTTAAGGTGGCATGGCATTTCACAAGTCTTCACCCACAACAAACCTGGGTTTTTGCCAAAAGAGATGGTGAGTTTTGGGAGAGTATGTTCGGAAATGCTGGCATTGCAGCTGCTCATTTTGGACCTGATCTGGGGGTACACACACAGCTTCACATTCCAGTGATCAAGCACACATAACTTTCACAAGCAGCAGAATTACACCAAACCACTGCTAATGTAAGTTGAACAAACCATTCACTTACTTAAGACAGTCCTTGCATAGCAGTTTTGGAGCAAATATAGGTATTTGTGAAGGATGTCTTCCTTTCTACTGCTAATACAGGAGGCTTGTGATTAAAATCAGCACTCATTGCTCTCAATCCAACAGCATTTCTTAAGTGCAGCCTCTCAACCCCCAAAACATAGGTAAAGACAAGCATCTTGTAATAGATGAAAACATGCAATAAGCCCTCACTTTATAAGGGTCAGCAGAATCTTCCCAAGCAACATGAAACATGTGGCGGATCTCCTCGGCCAACCCGATTCTTGCTCCACTATTGGCAGCCACATAAATTCGTGGGATCCCCTCTGAGCGAGCCAGCTCTGAAGCTCTCAGATAAAGCAAGTCTTCCTGAGGACCGAAAGAACCAATTCTGTAAGTGATGTCATTGCCAATAACCACAATGTCTCGGCCATCTGAATATTCGGGGCTCTTCAGGGTCATTTTCCAGGCCACCATACCAATCTGCAAATTGAAAAATAAGATCATATTAGTCTATGCCTGCAGGTGTCATCTTTTTATTGACTCGATTAGTATTACTGTGACACAAACAAAGCTTAGACCTCCATGTTAGTCACAGCCACACAAGAACATTGAAACCCACACAGCAATTAGTCAACAATGTTCTTTCATATGAACGGAAATATTAATGCCAATCATAGTTGAATTGAATAGACTAGTTTTCAACTATCAGTACAATTTCAAAGTGACCCCATCACAGGACTGACTAGATTACTGAACTAAGCAGGGAAAGCAATGATTAAAGCAACACAAAAGAAAGTAAGAGTCTAATGAGAAAACACATCTGAGATTATACCAATCTCACCTTTTACAAAATAAAAAACCTTTCAACACAGGCGACCAGAAACATTGTAGTTTGTGGTATGAGTTAAAGAAAATGTCACTCAGTGTAATCAGGAGTGGGGACACAGTATGACTTAGAAGAGAACTTATACATTCAAAGATAAAATATTGATTGTATATTGAAAATGTACTTCTTCAAACAAATATTTGGCCTAGCAGAAACAGCTAAACACTTGTTTTAAGTTACTTGAGTGGAAAGGGGAAATGTTTCTGTCACAGTAACTATGTTGTTCTGTAATTCACAGTAGGTTAGGAATGCCTGCATTGTAGTCAGGATCAGAAAAAACATTCTATTAAATGCTGCCATTTTCAGACTTTTAAAGAGGGTCCATGAGCAAGCATCCTCACTTTGGGCACTGCCCAACTGTGTACTGTGCATCACCAACCATCCCAACTCAGTTGGCACGTGATGCTTTTGTATGTAAATTTGGAGCATGGTATAGGCAGTGAGAGCCACATTAAGAGTACTGCGATCATTATATTCTCTTATGCTAATATTCTTGCTATCTTGAGGGACATGGCCAAGATTGCATCGGAGTTGGACGCATTGTAAGAAAGCTCCAACCCGGCCTGAAAAAATCCTGTTTTTATCCTGGTCCCGACACCCCTAAGATGGAGGACTTGAAGTGTTAATGAAGGTTATTAGAGCCCTGAAGAGTTCAGACAGGGAAGCACCGGGACTTGAGTGTTGCCTGCACTGCTTGGATTTTGCTTGGAACTCTGTCAGCCCTAGTGGATGCCCTGTGGTCCTGTGCCACGAGTAGGAGGACACAAACCAAGGGGGCCAATGGCTAAACACAAAGACCACAAATCTTCCTCCCAAAGGCGACTGGATCAATATGTGAGGGTGGTGACCCCCAAAACCCTCCTGCCGAGACTGTGTAGCCCTCCTCTTGGCTATACAATCTTCCAGAGAGGCACTTGAGGGTAGGGTAGGCGAAGTATGCTTGGAAGTATCTCTGTTGTGCCTGGGTCTCTGTAACGTGGCTAAAAGAGTTTCCTGTGCGGAGTCACCGATCTCAGAATTGGAGAACAAGGTCGCAAGCCTCTGCAAAGACATTACTGAGGATCGGGCCACAACCAAAGATGTGCTGTGAAGATTAGAAGATGCCAAAAAACGCACTTGATGTAACAATCTAGGTATTGTAGGCTTTCCCGAGGGGACTGAGGGCCCCAACATGGCTCAGTTCCTGGACAAGTGGTTACGTTCTATCCTCCCTCCAAGACAAATTCTCCTCTTGCTTTGTTATAGGAAGGGGACACCATACATTTGTGGGCAAACCCATTGGGCCCCCCCAGGACTGTGATTGCACAATTTCTGAACTTTCGAGACAGACATATGATCCTTTTAGAGGGGCACAATTTGGGGGGACGTCAGCCATGACAACTCAAAAATCCTGATATTTCCAGACTATACTAGGGAGGTAGAGAAAGAGAGGCGTACCTTTGATGAGTTGAAGGCTAGATATCTGGCCTTCCACTACAATGCATGCCTATGTTCCCAGCCAAGCTTAAAGTCTTGTTCCAGGAAATATCCTACTTTTTTCTGACACCAGAAGAGGCCTAGACATGGTTGGAAGAGTGCCCCAGATTGCTGGGTGAGCCTGACCCCCGCCTCTACATTGTGGAGGGTGCCCGGCCAGAAGACAAACGATGACCCAGAAGGAACGGTTCGTGACAATCACAGAGGAACATAGACATGCCGTGGCAGAGACAGGGTACTTTGGAACACCTGACGTTATCTTTGGACTCAGATGGGAACCAGTCGATGGACACCAAGCGAAGTAAGCAGAGGAAGCGCCCTCGCATGAGGAACTGGGGGAGGAACAGGAGACGAACACAGAGACCCCCCCCCCACCTCTTGCAGGGGCCATCAATGCTTTTGAAGATGATACAGAGAGTGCCCTACCAAACAGTATGACTGCACAACTACAGGCAACACCTTAGCGATTGATTTGGCATAGTATCCAGGGCCAAATGGGGGTGAATTCTTGTCAGTGCCCCCCTTCACTGCCGGCCCTAGGAGTAGGAAGATGACCTTGTTTGTTCTCCATCGCCGAGTCAATGTTATCAGGGACAGAATTCTCTGCTGTTGTTTGTGGTTGGTTGGTGTGACTGAGTTAGTGGGGAGAGTGGGGAGCTACAGATCTCTCAGTCTTCCCTGTTGAGTAATATATATTCAGTTATGTGGGGTTTCACTTGCGGCTGTCCTTGTGGGGTGGAGAGGGGGTGGATTGGAAAACTGGTTTGCGTTTTTTGGTGTGTGAAGTTTGGAGAGCGCAGATGCTGTTTTGCTAACTAGCAACTGTGCAGGTTATGGATACTGACTTAATTGAGGAATGGACTTCACTGACACATTGGTCGTTGCCCGACTCTAGCCGGGGGCAGATACCTTGCCTCAATCCTTAGCCACCAACTAGACAGCTGTCCTGATCTTGTTTCTTTCAGTTCTTAGTTCCATATACAGGATGAGTGTCCCACAGGCGGATGATAGGATGATTTCAATCCTATCCTGGAACGTGACTGGCCTTGAAGACAGGGTCTAGAGGACACTAGTGGACCAATATATAAAGCTGATTCATCCGTCTGTGGTATTCTTGCAGGAAACACATCTTAAGGGCATACAGTGTAGATTTTTGGGGAGGGGAGCCTACATGACACTTGCACGCTTGGGATACATGTCTGGGTCTAGGTGAGTGGCTATTCTTATCAGGAAAAACACTTCCTTTACAATTATGAAGCAATGGGTAGACCCACCAGGAAGATATGTTGGAATTAAAGGGTTTTGGGGACGGACAGATGTCACACTGATTAGTGTATATGCTCCTCTACCCCAGAGAAACTGGTTAGCATTCTGCTAGGAGCAGGCTCCTCACTCCATGTGGTGGACATAGATTTTAATGATGTCATGGTACCAGACGAAGATAGGACGAACCCAGATGGTTTGATATCTCACCCTACAACTTGCATGTTTTACGAATGCCTTGGCCTTTCAGATCTGTGGAGGTGGGCTCAGCTCCATTAAAGGAGCTACTCCTGCTTCTCTGGGGCCCACAGAGTCTTTACCCATTTAGATTATGTCTTTGCCCGAGCGGGTGAAGTTAGCACAATACTACAGACTGACTACCTCGCCCAAGGCATATCAGACCATTCACCCTTGTTACTATAACTAGGCAGAGAGGCTAGTGGTAGGACAGTCTGGAAATGAAACACCTGGGACCTACAAGATCAGATGTAGCAGTCAAAGTTAGGGTGAACACTGAGATCTACTTTACGGAAAATGCTAACTCAGTCACATACAAAATAGTGCTGAGGGAAGCATACAAAACAGTCCTTCGTACAGGGCCCAAAACCTGATTGCACAGAAAAGGAAGAGAACACTCAGGTCCCGGGAGCGACTGGATGGTCAGCTGCTGGAGCTTGAGAAAACTCTGGGACCAGCGCCTGAGCCCCCTGTCCTTAAGACGACTAGCGCTACTGAGGAAAGAATATCAAGCTCTGGCACAAGACAGCGCCAAAAATCAAATGTTAGCAACCTTAGGCAGGTTATACGATGCGGGTGACAAAATTGGAAAACGTATGGCCTGGTTGGGAAGGAAAGTAGTAGAAGCCAGGTGGGTTCGCCGAATAGTCAGACCCTCGGGGGAGGTCGCAGAATCGACACCTCAATCGCTGATGCCTTTGCTCGTTATTACAAAGACCTCTATAGAGCCAGGCAGCTGCAGGCACCACCCCAGATAGCTTCCTGTCTAGATCCGATCATGACTCCTGGACTAGCAAAAGAGGCTTAAGAAACACTCAAGGCGGAGATAACATTGGTGGAAGTTCGGGCCGCCACGGCTAAGCGCAACTCAAATAAGACCCCGGGTCCCAATGGTATTCTGGTGGAAATCGACAAGCGATACATGGATTTGCTAAGACCCCATCTTTTACACGTTTTTGGAGGCTGATCAGCAGGGGACTCCCCTTATGACCTTAGGATCGCAACTATAGTAGTAATAAACAAAGATGGCAAATTAAGGGAACACTGTGGTTCAAAGCGTCTGATTTCTCTACTCAACATCGAGGTGAAAATACTGCCCTCTATTTTAGCCACTAGACTTCTACAAGTTATTGTACCACTGATACATTGTGACCAGTCGGGCTTTATGCCCAGCAGGTCCACACGGTATAATCTTACATGTATGCATAACTGGATGAATGAAATAAAGGATCACATGGAGCCACATGTTTTTCTAGCACTAAACGTTGAGAAGGCCTTTGATGCTGTACACTGGCCCTTCCTTGAATATACATTGGTGAAATTTGGGTTTGGTCCCCACTATAGGAAATGGGTTAAACCAGTCGTTCCCAAACTTTTTGTCTTCTGTGGACCCCCACTTTATCATTACTTGAACCTGGGGACCCCCACTGAATAATTATTGGAATCCTGGGACCCCCTCCCTGAGTCATTACTTAAGCCAGGGACCCCGGCCTAAATACTGTTGGTCTAAGCCGCAAAAAAATACACAATCAAGCATTTGCAATTCAATAGGTCTTGCATTTGCTTGAGTTAGAGATATTGGCATTGTAGATTGATAATGGGGCTTTTCTTGTCACATAAATTTGTCAACCCTGCCTCATAATTTCATCTTTTCCTGCCATATAATTCCGATGGCCCTGCATTTAACTAAATCACTTCCATCTACCTTCTTCCTCTAGCTGTAGCAAAAATTTAAATGTTGCCATTTAGCATCCTAATTTAAATCTACCATGCTGATAATTCCAATAGAATACCACTTTCGCCACAACCACCATCAGAGGTGCTGGCTGGCTAACATAATTCCCCCAAAAAAGACACAAGACAGCCACAGAGGAGACATATACTAGAAGGGTCACCCAAACATATCAAGAGTGTTCAAACAGTAACGGTGTGATAAGGATGTCAAGTTGGCCTGAATCATGGTCATAATTGTAATAAGGAGAGGGTATTAAAACATATACAATTATAATATCAACCTTTATAAGAAATAAACTTTTGGCATTAGAGTGTAATGCTCAAAACGCCATAGCAAAAATATAATTTGGGACGGATTGGAGGGTGAAAGGAAAGAAGGATTCAGGAGTAAAGATGGAGAGGACAAGCGGCGTAGTAACAGAGGCATGTGCCCTGGAGTAAGAAAGGAAAATGGTTGACAGCAATTTTGGTAGGAAAATACAGCAATAATTAGAGTTGAGTGAGGTCCATAGGTCTCTGGGCCCCAGTGCCACTGTACCGGTTGCTCCATTGATAACTAGGTCTCAAGAAAAATAGCAGATGGGGAAGAAAAAGAGAAGCAAAAGGAATACAATTGACAAAAGGAAGAAGAGAAGGGGTAGCAAAGAAATAAAAGTAAGAAGGGGAAGAAAGAACAAGAAAATGAAAACACAACTAAGAGAAGAAATAGAGCAAATGTAAAAGAAAAAAGGGAAGGAAGCTAGCGAACGAAAGATAAAGGGGAAAAAATAGTGAAAGAAGTGTGAAAGAAAAACGAACATTAGAGAAAAAAGAGAGATGGTGAGAGAAACAAACAGAGAAAGAACCATGACATCTGTGTACTGACACATTTCCCACTGACACAGAATGAGAAAACCACTTTGACACTTCGGCTCCCGACAAGTAACCTGTGGCTTCCACACACAGATGGGAAAAAGAGGGATTTATAGTAAAACGTGAATTAATAGATAAAGATAAGAAAAACACCAGAGAAAGGAAGGAAGAAAGATCTAAAAAAAACAAAGTGAAAGGACACATCCTGAGTAAAAAGAGCAAATAAAAAAGACAAATAAAAAATGAAGGGAAGAGAAAACAATAGCGAAAGAATGAACGCCTGATGAAGAAAAAAGGGAGGAACAAAACAAGGTTGCGAGTTTGAAAGAGAAGGTAGCAAGAGGAGGAGGGAAATAAAAAAGAGAGAAGGAGGAAATAAACATTGGAAAGAAAGAGCGAAACTGTTAACGTGTGGATTTTAAGAGCTGGAAAGAGAAAAGTGGGGAGATCGAAAACATTGAGAGTAAACCGAGTAAAGGAACAAACGGAGTGAAATGGGTGAAACAGACCTTCCCAAATAAAGATGGTAGCTAGGAATATATTTAATTAGCTCCCCCACATCCTCAAACATAAGTCAGAGTGTGGTACAGCAGAGGGAACTGCAGAACAGCAGGAGGCGCATTATCAGAGTTGTATGTGAACCCCAATACAGCAATACTGGGGTGCTTCAAATCAGGATTGGGGGTATAAACAGAGCTGTGTCCCGGCCCAGTGCCGGAATAACAGAAAGGCAGCGGGTGAGGAATGAGAAACAGAGCGCCGTGTAATTCCTGGTATTGGAATAATGGGGCGCTGCAGGTTAGGTTTGAGGTGTACTGACAGAGTTGTATGTGGGATGCAGTACTGGAATATTAACGGGCACACAAGGCCAGAAGGGAGGTATGTTAATGGAGCTATGTGTGGAACGTAGTATTGGCGTGCCAGTGTTGCTGTGTGAACCTTAGTACTGAGAAGAAATGTGCACTGAATGTTAGAACTGATGGATTCTGGCGGAGCTGTGGTGATTCACATAAACAGTGGCACTGAATGTTAGACTTAAGGTGCACTGGCTGTGCTGTTTTTTGCTCTTTTGTGTCCAGTTTTGGCTTGGCAATGGGACTAAATATTAGAATTGAGGTGCTGTAATGGAACTGTATGTGAGCGGGGTCCCAGTATAGGGAAGGAAGAGACCTTGCCGGGGTGGAACTGAGGTGCACTGATGGAGCTGCGCCCAAAGTCCTAGTACTGGATCAGCAGTGTACTGGCTGTAAGAACTGAGGTGCTCTGGTAGACGGTGTGTGTGGGGTTCTGGCACGGACACGGCTGAGGGCTTGGCGTGTGTAAACTGAGGTGCACTGATGGAGCTGCACCCGAGGTCCCAGTACTGGAGCAGCAGTGTGAACCGACTGTAAGAACTGAGGTGCTCTGCCAGGCAACGTGTGTGGGGCTACTGGCACGGCAGAGGGCTAGAACTGTGTGAACAGAGGTGCACTGATATAGATGTGCCCGAGGTCCCAGTACTGGAGCAGCAGAGTGTACTGACTGCGAGAACTGAGGTGCTCTGGCAGACAGCATGTGTGGGGTTCCTGGCACGGCTGAGGGCTTGGAGTGTGTGAACAGAGGTGCAATGATGGAGCTGAGCCCGAGGTCCCAGTACTGGAGCAGCAGAGTGACTGACTGCGAGAACTGAGGTGCTCTGGCAGACAGCATGTGTGGGGTTCCTGGCACGGCTGAGGGCTTGGAGTGTGTGAACAGAGGTGCAATGATGGAGCTGAGCCCGAGGTCCCAGTACTGGAGCAGCAGAGTGACTGACTGCGAGAACTGAGGTGCTCTGGCAGACAGCATGTGTGGGGTTCCTGGCACGGCTGCGGGCTTGGAGTGAGTGAACAGAGGTGCAATGATGGAGCTGAGCCCGAGGCCGCAGTACTGGAGCCGCAGAGTGTACTAACTGCAAGAACTCAGGTGCTCTGGCAGACAGTGTGTGTGGGGTTCCTGGCACTGGCACAGCTTGAGGGCTTGGAGTGTGTGAACTGAGGTGCACTGATGGAGCTGCGAGTGGGATCGCAATATGAAGGAACAGAAGTGGGCATTATCTCTAAGGATTGCAGAGCCCTGGTAGAGCTGGGTGCCTTGGCTTTAAGCAATTACAAGCTCTCAGCACACAGGCAGTAATTATACAGTAGTTGGTCCTTGCTCCCACACAGAAGGAGGAACAAAGAAGCATGACTGACCACTAGCAAGCAAGGATTTTTAAATGATACTGAAACTAACAAATGAAATAGCTGGAAGCCCACAGAAGAAGTATACTTAAAAGAATACAAGTGGTTGTGCGCTTATGCTTGACCTAAAAATGCAGAAACAAGCATTCATCAAACAAATACACAAATGATAACACATTCTACTTAATTTGCAAACAAATATTAATACAAAATACAGCATTTAATTTTAATAGGAAGGTTGGAGCTTTTCTAAATTCAATTGAAGCCACATGTTGCCCATACTATATTCTGTTTGATGCACCTGCACTGCTTCAACGAATCAATCTAAGGGTACTAGTTTACTTTTATCCTTCAATTTCAAATTCTTTAACATTTACAGCAAGTTTTAATATTTTCAATTGGACATGTAGCCACTTTATTTAGATACACGTTATTAATCTGTTAATACTAGTTAATTTTCTCAACAGTCACTGACCCCTGGAGGAGGCTTGGTGGACCCCCAGGGATCCCCGGACCACAGGTTGGGAACCGCTGGGTTAAACTCTTGGACCAGGCCCCAGTGAATGGGAGGATGTCCTTGGAATTTCTGATCAGTAGGGGTACGAAGCAGGGTTGTCGCCTGCCCCCTCTCCTGTTTGCCATCACAATAGAATCACAGGCATGCAGGGTTCGTGACCATCTAGGAATCAGGGGTTTTCATATCTCGGGCGAGACCACATTTGATGAGAAGGTCTCACTTTACTTGGATGACATCCTACTTTATATCACAAAGCCCACCCAGTCCCTCCCTCTGCTTTTCCAGCTGTTTGAAAATTATGGGAGCTATTCAGGCTACCACATTAACTGGGACAAGTCAGTACTTCACCTCCAGGAGGGGGAGATGAAGACGCTTCCTCTCTCCCACTGAGTGCTGCATGCTACTGTTGGGTTTAAGTATCTGGGCATATTTATGGTACTACGAAAAGAGATATGCTTCAACGTAACCTCAGGAGAGTGATACACACCTCCCGGGAGGACGTGGAGAGATGGAGGGGACTGCCCTCACACTGTTAGGGAGAGCAGCCATGTTTAAGATGGCGTCATTATCTAAGTTACTTAATGTCCTGCAGAATATGTACTATTCGATCCCTCTAGAGGCCTTTACCACAATAAAAGGGGATATGCAAACTTTGTTGTGGGATGGCAAGAACCCTAGAATAGCCCTAAAACTCTGCAGCACAATCAATACAATGGTAGAATAGCTCTACTGGACGGGCATGCCTATTATTGGGCGTCCCACCTCATAAATGTTAATGATTGTTTTTTTTGTTTTTTTACCCCCCACCCTAGATCACTCCACATTAAGACTGGAACGGTCACAATCGGAATCGAGGCCTTATCTACACTATCTGCATGGGGATCAGGGGATCAAACCTCCCCTTCCTGCCATTTGGTTAGCAATAGCAGCCTGGGTTAGAGCTACTAAATCCATCGGGTAGTATAGCAAACCCACGAAGGGAACACCATTGTGGAAGGGGTGCTGGCTTCTGGAGCTGCGATAACTGAAGGGATTTAAGGCCTGGGATTTAATAGGAATCTCCAAAGTGGGTGATTTGATTGAAAATGACAACATTGTGCCGTTCTCCTCGCTCCAGAGAGAGTTTGGAATGCAAGAGAATCAATTTTTAAAATACACGCAGGTGCGACATGCATGGAAGGCAGAGGGGCTCCTGGGTGAGGGTATCCCAGACATTGCCCCGCTGTAGGGGAGGTTGCTGAAGGAAGAATCAGGGAGAGGTGCTATTTCTCTCACGTAAGGAGCCCTTAATAACAATATGCCTGATATCCTGAATGGTCTGCGAGCGAAATGGGTGGACGATGTGAGGGTCATGGAAGTCAGTGATTGGGAGGCAGCCCTATTGCACCCTAGGGAAGTAGGTATAAAAACACAGCTGCAACTGGCCCAATCTAAAATCTTACACCAATTGTACTACAATATGTGTCACATCCATGCCATGGCGAGGGCTCAAGACCCACACTGTTTATGGTGTAATTATGATGAGGGCTCCTTCTTCCACACTATCCGGAGCTGTCCCCAAATACAGGCTTATTGGAGCGCAAACACCGGGGAACTTAGTGCCAGGCTCTCGATACACCTTCCATTAGACCCTAGTTTCTCCACCTGGGGATCCCTAATGACACGGATCTTCCCCGGGCCCAACTACTGTTTTGAAGTCTTGGCCTCGTGGTGGCTAAGAGAACTGTGGCTCGCTACTGGGAGTCAGGAGAGTGCCCCACATTACAGGAACGAAAAAGAGCTATGGACATATATATGGTGGCTGAAAAGGCCACCTATGCCAGTAGAAGTTGTCCCCTGAAAATTTTGCAAAATATGGGGCAAATGCACAGAATGTTATTCTTAGAGGTGCTGGAGGACAATGGGTCATAGAGTTCGGGATGGGCTTGGTGGCAATAAATGCGTTTTTATCAGATGTACTCGTCATTTATCAGCTGGTACTCTCATCAGTAAACCTGTATGAACTAATTCCTGTTTTGGGTGGGGGTGGGAGATGGAGGAGTAAGAGGTTGTTAATTGTTACTATAATAGACATACGGATAATGGGATTGACTCACCGAACTGTTGTCTATCATTTGTCTATGCTATGTTGCCCATAAAAAATAAAAATATATTTTAAAAAAATATTCTTGCTGTCTTCTTTCTAGCCTTCCTGGGGATCTAATTTCACAGCCCCAAGCATGTACAGAGTTGAATACAGAGTATGCCAGACAAGACTTCCTGGGCAAAAGCTGTATCTTCCTTACTGAGAATATGCATCCAGTGAGTCATGCTTGCAAAAGGCCTGGAGGGCCAGCCAAGTGTCTGCACCACATATTTTACATAGGTTTCTAGCCTCTGGAAAGCCACCAGTAGATGATGATGATAATGATAATGATGGTGTTTGTTCCTATGCCACTGGCAACCGAGTCACTGTTGCCCAAGTCAAAATCTAAGATTTGCCTGGCTATCGTGAACAGTTTGTGCAAAGGAGTTATGGAGGTTCTTCTTCAGCATGGACAAATCCTCACATGGCACAACCAAAGGAGTGTGGCAATAGCAGACCAAAAGCAAGAAGCAAACAAAGAGCATACAACTAGATTGCCTGAGAAAACTTTCTTGCCTATTGTATCAGTATGTTATGACTGTCTGCTGCAGCAGATGGAAAAAATGTTGAATTGACCTTACAAGTAGAAGCATGCACCACCAGGGTCTCAGGTGTAGGGTGCTAAGCGAAGAATCTGGGGGGCCCACGCACTGGCCTCTGGTGTCTAGCAATAGGGGACTCACTGCAGGGCTGAAAATGGTTTTGAACAGTCTGCCAAAATAAGGGCAACTAAAGACTAACAGAATGGCAACAGAGGCTCTGAAATAGAAGCTCAAGGTTGATGTATATGTCAAGATGTTAGGTATGTTCTCATCAGTCTAAAGTGGTAAATCCAAAACCTATGCTGCCCTATGAACCACAACATCAAAAGGGGCACTTTACTTGGTCGGAGGCATTAAATGTGAATCTCACACAGAATCAGCCGAAGTATCAAATCCACTGTATGTATGCATATGGTATTTCAATAGTGCAAACCTAGCCAAAAGGCAGTGCAGCACTGGTCAAAGACAAGCAAAATGTCAACGAGTAAGAGGCGAGGTAGCTGTGCTGTTGATGGGTAATGCACTGTGATGGGACACTGGCATTTAGTGATATCCATTCATATTTTGCAAATAAAGATACAGACATCAGCAAAATGAGGAGAAAGCAATTGTTCTAATCCTGTTCATCCTCACCATCATGTTAGAATGATTTAAGACTTTGTACCACATTTGATTTTGAAACAGCTTTTATTACCCAGAAATACTGATGTTGAGGGAAGGAAATCAGAGGGGAAGCCTCCACAACTTTTGGATGTGCTTTTGTGATTGAGTAGTGACACGGACTTTCTCTCGCCGAAGACTGGTCGAGGTCCAGGGCCAGGACTCAAGTAAGATCTGAGATTGACATAATTGGAGCTGGCAGTGATACTGGTGGAACAATAGCCAAAGAAGCCTGCAGAACAGGAGTTGAGGCACGGCCTGGCACTAGTGGTAGAATAGGTAGACTTTGCACAGATTCAGTCAATTGCAGGGCAGGCCCACAAGTGGAAAATCTACTGGATGACCTGAGGAGTCCTTGGGGCCAGAAGGCACACAAGAGAGAGACTGAGTGTAGCTATCTACAGTATAGCTTCCTTAAACACCACAAATTGCTGCAAAGTCAACAATGGCCCTAGAACACGGGCCACATCAGCTCCATAATCTGCATCTGAGAAAGAGGAACGAGAAGCCAGAGTTAGGATCCTCAAATGCTATGAGATCTCTTCCTGAAGCTAGAGCTTGTGGACATCGATGAGCTACGTTTGTGTTTCTTGTGCCTTTTCTTTGACCTGTCCTTCAACTTCAGCTTCGATTTACCTGACTAGGGCAACGTGGATGTAGACCAACCTAATTTCTTGTGTTCTGCAATGTAGAGTTTAGCTTCCTGCTCTCTGAGGACCTCCATGTGCATCTGAGAGCATTTGTTGCAGGACTGAGTCATGCTTGGAACAGACACTATAAACAGATGTCAAGTGTTACAGAGATCACACGAGCAACAATAGTTGAAGCTTGTCATCTTCCGGGATGACATCCTTGCACGAGGCAAAACATTTAGGAATAATAAAATTGGTTAAAAAAACTGGTAGCAGTAGAGCTCCAGATATTTGTATTAAGAATGTGGGGCAAAAAGGAAGGGATGTCAACATACAAGGATGTCTCGTACATGTTGCTCTAAAACAAGGGGACACTTCGGTCACAAAAAAAAAAATAGAAGAGTGAAGACATTTACGGAGTCAAAACTTATACAAAATAAAATAAACCCAAAGGGGACTAACATAAGGGCGTGCAATGGAAGCCAACTACAGCTTAATATACAAACTGTGGGGAGAGAGGAACTACCAACCCATGATAATAAAAAATGCAGTTCAACGTAGATTTCACAGTGACCAGTGCATACCATGTGTCAGTGACTGCCACACTGTGAAAAATCCTGGACTAAAGTACTTATTTAAAAGTAACAACATCTGGGGAGGAACTGGATTGTGGCAGTAAGGGATGAGGAAGGGGTAGCACACAATACATGGGAAGCAATAGTAGAAAGCCTTGCCAAATATTATGAACGGCTTTACACGTCCTCGACTGTACACACAGATGAAGACTGTGTAGATCTCTTGAGGGATATCTCCCTCCAAGTTCTCTCTCGGGATGATAGGGATGATCTGGAACAGGATTTGATGGAGAAGGAGGTGGGGAATGCAATCAGGGAACTACAGTCCAGAAAAGCGGCCAAGCCCAATGGACTACCGATTGAGCTGTACAAATGTGTGGCAAAAGAAGCGGCAAAGCATGTGCTAAATATGTTCCGAGATGCCAGAAAGGAGGAAACCCTCCCACTGCACCAGAGAGCAGCCACTACTGTGGTGATTCCCAAAAAGGGTAAGAGGCTGGAGATGTGTAGTTCCTACCAGGCTCATATCCCTCTTAAACGAGGAGGCCAAGGTCTTGGTGAAGGTTTTGGCAAACAGATTGAAAAAAGTAATTATAACATGATCCACCCAAACCAGTCCGGGTTTATGCCCCACAGAGGAACAAGACTCAGTCTGAGACGGTTATATGGGGTTATGCATATGACCGGGGCATCCAGACATGTGTATGCAGTCTTGCTGTCATTATGCGCATGGATGGCCTTCAACAGTATTGAATGTTCATACCTCTTTGCAGCTCTTGCCTGATTGGGATTTGGGTTCACGTTTTGTAACTGATTAAACTCCTTTTCTGGGCCCCGTTGGCGAGGGTGCAAGTAAATGGCACGCTTTCCCACTCCTTCACCATCCATAAGGGAACACAACAGGGATGTCCCCTTTCCCCAATGATTTTCACTCTGGTACTAGATCCTTTGTCTGTCTGGATATGTCAAGACCCTCTCGTGAAGGGGATAGCAGGAGGGGGTTTTGGGAGGAGCGTATCTCCTTTTAAGCAAACAAATTCTGGGTGGGGAGGGCAGGCTTACAAGCAGGACTCCTATATGGAACAGCAAATTATAATGCAAGGTTGGGAAATTACAAGGCTTTCGAAAATGGGGACTGATCGGCATAGACCATTTGGGGGGACATCTGGAGGGGGGGGATCACTATTGACGTTTGCAGACTTGGAGAAGGAATATTGGATGGACGAGTCTGAGCACTTTACGCATCTGCAACTGGGGCACGTGCTGCGATGCCATATACCAGAGGGGGAACAACTTCCGGAATCAACTCCGTTAGAAGACAGGCTACTATCAGATCCCATGACGAATAAGGCCATCTCCCTAACGTACAAGAAAATCAGCAACAACTCCCCTGATCTACTGCGGTCACTGCGAGTGGCCTGGGAGGGTAATATAGGGCTAATTGAGGATGATGACTGGACAGAGGCGATTCAGAGCCCAAGCAAGATTGCAATAAGGGCCCAATTCAGATTAATACAACTCAGAATCCTACACAGAGCATATTACTCTAGATCACTGCTTCACAGATTGAGGTGTTGTGACTCCGATCTATGTACTAGAGGATGTCGCATGGCGAGGTCCTTTTTTCATATCTTCTGGGAATGCCCTGCAATTCAGCAATATTGGGAGAAGATAATGCAAATTATGCCCAAGGTCACAGGTCTCCAGATACCGTTGGAGCCCAGGTGGCTACTTTTACACATTACTGGAGACGAAATATGGCCCAAACACAGGAAGCTCTGGCTGTGGGTGACAGCAGGGATAACTAAGCGGAATATCATAACAACGTGAGGAGCGAGCGGGCCTTCGGGGATCTCCCGAGCGAGATGTGGACTGTGCCAGAGGGCGGGGCAAGCAGTGTATCAGAGTCGGGCTACCCGAAGAAACATGAGAGAATATGGACACAATGGACAACATACAGAGACTTGGAGTGATAACTGAGGACAGAGGAGTGAGTTCTACCTGGGGGAAGACAGATCAGAAGAAGGCTATAGTACTGATAAGAACGAAATACAGTATTAAATGTAAAAACATTGTAACTCCATACTGTCTATATCAATGAGGTTGTTATGCAACTAGACAGTGAAAGCTCACATTTTGTAATGTCTGAGTTATGTTTTGTACGCTGAGCAACTGTTGAAATAAAAAGATCTCTAAAAAATGATTTTAAAAAGTTACAATATTAACCGTTTACTTAGTCTGCACCTCAAACTAAATGGTCTCTTGGTATTTCACTCTTGCCCATTTTATCGGCTTCAGAAGGATGAACGAGTCAGCCCCCCACTAGACTTCCTAACTCAAGAGTTACAGCGGTCTCCCCCGCACTGAAAGGCTTTTACCAAGAAAGGATGCAGAAGTGATTATCACTTCGAAGGTACAACTGCAGAAAGGTGATGCCTCCCAACTGCTCGTAAGTAAAATCAAACGCAATAACATGGTCATTTGTCACTGCAGTGGCAATATTTTTTTATGATTATCCACCTCGGAGCTCAGGTATACTGCAGTTAGTACCTCATTCTTTCTTAACTAAAACAATAAATGTGTATTATATTTACTCCATTTACCCTGGCCAACCATTAATTTCCCTGAGACACACGGTAGTTTTGATTCACCTTGAGAACGTGTATTCCAAATAACTAGACTACCCAAAAACAAATTAACAGAGAAGAGTACATCCAAGCAAAGCATTAGTCAGCCTCAAAAACAAATGCTACACTGTCTTCAGTGTAGTAACGGCCTGCAAACCAATATTCTCAGTAGCTTCTGTGCTCTGCAAGGCTTTCACTAACCAGTAACTGCGCCTCAAATACTGCAAAGTCAGTCGCCTCCCTAACAGCTTGGAGGGTTAGTCCTCACCCTGTAGCTCTCGGTTGGCTTGTTTCCCTCTGGCTAAGGTGCTTCTCTAGACCTATCTGACTGTCATTGCTCTGTTCCTGTGTATGCCGCTGTTCACTGCAGGAGCTGCACGGTGCCCCTCCTAGGAATAACGCTGTGCTAGGCAAAGACTTGAAGTAAATTTAACAAACGTGCCAACTGCAAATTCTTCCATCAAGAAACAGAAGACCCACAATACAGTCAAAATGTAACTCAACATGGTTTATCAGTTTATTTTCATTCACATGGATCTTTCTTTTGACTACAGCCAACACGTGTTTCATCCTTATGCTCCTAGGACTTTTTCAAAGCCTCTCATTAAAATGTTTTAAATTGTCCTATAGAAAAGGGGCCAATATCCAAACAGCACATTAGTAGTCAAAGGAACAATGGGCCACAGAAAGAGGGACATGTGCCCGTCAACATGGCTGATTATAATACTTGGTTAAAGACCGAATAATACTTGTGATAATATTTTCGTGGTAGCATCTGATGACTAAGGTGCTCCTTTGACGGCTGATGTAAAAGTCCCTTTCTGATTTTTCACATTAAACACTTGTGATAAGAGCCTTAGAGCACAGGCGGAAACACATGCTGCCCTACTGAAATGAAAAATCAGCTTGAAAGAAATCAAGGTGATTAACTACTTTTGCTTATATTTTGAGTATATTAAGGACCTCTTTTTAATATCAGGATATACAAATGGTGCTGCTGTTAAATTTAGGTGTGTACCAATGGGTTTCCTTTAGATCTCCGATTGTACACCTGGGACGACAGGGTGTGCGCCATTTATTCCACTCCTTGTTGAATACTTAAGTACTTTTGGCAATAAGCTACACAAACGTTTTAATTTATTTCCTATAAAAAAAAACGGTGGTTTGTGCTATGTTGACAAATGTTGCCGTATAAGTATTTCCTCTATTGACAAAAATTTGTGTTGACTTTATGTCACTCCCACATACATCAGCAGGCGTTCAGTTTAAGTACTAATAGTTGTCCAATCCAGAATACACTTGGAACCTTGCATGTGAAGTTGCCGAAAACGTTTTTGTAAGAACTACATTTCCCAGAACACCCAGTGCCAAGCCAAATGACGAGGTATGTAGGCTTTGGCAAAAGGAAATGTGGTGCTACTAGACGGAGACCCTAGATTTTATTTACTTGCAGACTTGTCTCTTCGAAGTCTTGCAATGCTGGGGTTTGCTGCTGGCGCTACCCAGGCTGGCTAAAAGTAACTGCATGACTATTCTTATTCTAGTGCCTCTTTTGCCGGAAATCAGCACAGCCTGTTGTCAGAGCCGATTATCTTTCTTCTGTGGAGCACCTTACCAGTACCTCCAACCCTTTGACACTGAATATTCACTTATCTTTTACTACTGAGGCACCTTAAGGGTGACTGCTGCTCCTTCGCTAACAGAACACCTTCATCCTGCCATCTACAGCTGTGTTCCTGGAATTACTGGCTAAGCCACCACTTTGCCTATCTTCTTCTCACAGCAAACCCTATCGCATCTTCCGGAAGGCCTTTGTCACACGGCCTCTAGACAGCTTCTAGACGTAGAAACACACTAATTTTACATTTAAATGTGTTCTTCCCTGAAGTGCAGATGATATACAGTAGCCTTGCAGGTAGATTCTGTACAACTGTGGCACAACATTCAACAGCACAGATCAAAGAACATTCATCCAAGCACTTAGCCTAGGGTACAAGTGGGAGAGGTAGGCATGGTCTTGTCCCGGCCTTCGAGCCCTCATTCTATTATGTCGATGCTCCACCTGTCTGCCAGTGCATCAGAAGGATGTACTTCTATGACTTGGAAGAAGAGTGGCAACCACACCAAGTAGGTGGAGAACTCCGTGCCTTCAGCAGAGGTGCTGTCATGACAGCTCAGCTGAAGGCACAGCAGCTTTGTTGGGTGGGCACCAAACTTAAAGTTAATATTTTTGTTCTTGAAACACAAACTCCCAAAGCATGTATAGGTATTGCAAAGCAGAAATGGCGATTTCTTTGGTTTCTTGTTTAGGACCTGACATCCTTTCCCTAGAGGTCCAAAATAAAAAAATGTACAATGGAACGCCTGCTGTGTTTCTATTTTAATGTTTAAAAACGATCACTTTTAACAAACGTCACTCAATGCAATTATATGAATTAAAATATACTAAACTGAAACACAGGTTGAAGAAACATCTTTTTATTTATTTTTTATTTTGAAGAATCTTTATATTTTACATGATGTCTAATGTATGACTTACATACCACATCTTTCCATGCTTAGAAGTGGCCTTTGGCTGCACAGTCAAGCCGGACACCTGCCTCGACTCGAGCTCGCTGTATGAATTTGATGGCTTGCCCACCACTTAGGCCATCATCACAAGTGGCAGAATTCCACCTAGAGCGCTAACTTTGGGTGGAATTCTGCCTCCCGCAAATACAAGTTCATCCGGGTCCACAGTTATTGGGTCCACGAACTCCAGAGCGAATAACTCTGAGCCCGGAGACACTTGACCTGTTTTTGCAAGCAGCAGAAGAAGCACAGCCTGGACCCCGCCTGACCGGTGCAGCAGCAGAGGGGAAGCAGACAATGATGAAAACATCTCCACATACAACCAGCCTAACCTAAATATATCATTAACTTGTTATAAAGGCATCTACCAGTCCTTGCTGGCATCACCTACTACCCACAATATACTTCTGGCGGCAACGGGCACTCGTGCCAAATCAATGAAATGCGTAAGCAGTTTGGTATAACTCTAAGGTCTCCCCCACCAAAAACGTTGTTATTCATTGAAATTGGCATGCATTCCCTATTGACTTATCCACGAAACCAAACCAAACCAGACACCGGTCTGCGATCTAAATGTTTGGAAATGTATACCGCGGACTACCGACATGTGCTGCAATCACCTTCCAATAGCACCTTTTGTAACATGCAGAAGCTAGCTGTCAAATTAACAATAACTGGTAACAGGCCTGGCGATACCTGTGACCGTGGGAGTTTGGAGGGTGCGAGGACAGCAGCAAAACACAGGCCAAGGTTGCAGGCCAATCACATTTATTTCAGATCGTTCCTCTTTTTGCCCTGCGAGGGAGCATGAAGCTGCGTATTAGAGCTGCCTCCACACAGCCTGTTCGGCAGAGTGCGATTCGACTATGAAGTGGTAGACAAGCAATTTAGATTTTATAGAAGAAAAAAAATGGATTGTGAAGCGACATCCGAGGCTGTAAAGTATGGGTTGGAGGTCGTCGGAAGGCCGGATCCGCCGAGCTAATCACGCCAGGGCCTGGAAGCACGAGGGTCGCCGCAATCACGCTCTTCGGGGGGACGGCCGGGCTCGCGCCGCCGCGTCTGCGGCGCGCGGAGCAGCGCGTGGCGGGCACTCAGGCCGCCGCGTGCCGAGCCCTGCCTTCATTTGGCAGAACGATCTGTGTTATTTCCATAAGAAGTGCCGTCATTATTTACCTGCCGAAAGCAGCACGGGCCCGCAAAGTATCACTAGACACGGCTTCGCATCAGAAAAGATGAATTATTCACCGCCTCCCCGTCGCAGGCCGTCATTATTTCTGGCGTGCCAAATTGCGGACAACATTCTACCTCCGGAAGCTATTTTCGCAAATAACCCCGGCGAGGACGCGCGGGCTGACAGGGATCCTCTGCCGGGGCCCGGGCTCCCGGGCCCTGCGGTGGGCCGCACCGGAGCGCGGAGGTTGAAAGCCCGCCTGAGCGGACTCCAGAGCGACGGCTTTTGTTTCCCGCCACTAAAGCTTGGCAGAGCGTCAGAGCTGATTGGGAGCCAAAATTAAAAGAGAAATTATCATCAAAGTCAATGGCGCCGCTGCCGTTAACCACAAAGACGCGGCCCCAGAGACCTCTCGTGGCACTGGCGAAAGGCCGATTCCCGGCGCGCTTTGTAGCACCTGTTGGTTGTGTCGGCGCAGAACAGGGAGCCAAACATGGAGGAAAGTCAAAGACGATGGTTAGAACCTAAATATTTCATCAGCATACTGATTTGGTTTAATTTGTTTTGGAAACATTTTGTGCAACAATTCTCATCAAACTGTCCCACGTGGTACTTGATCCAGAATTCTATGGCCACAACCAAGGAGAGAAACGAAAATTGAAAAATATCGCATTTCCAAAGCTGGGCCTGCTCAAGAACCTGAGGCGCAGAGCTAGCCTATACTATGAAGCTAAGCACTCAACCACACCAAGGCTACCTGGTGATTCTACAACATGGAGGCACAAATCTTCAACCAGACCTCTTTTTGTAAACTAATGGAATCTGGAGGGGCAGCCTGGCTGGTTCCATTGATGTGAACCAGCATTACAAATTCCAATATGTATTAACTTCATGAATTACCATCCAGGTGGTGTGTTCTGTGCCCCTGGTGACTACAACTAACCACAACTGCAACCTCTCCATGTACTGCATGTGAAAACAAACCCACTGTTGACAAATACTTCAATGGCAAAACATTTCTACCTCTAACAAAGGCTCTTAAATTGTAATTCTCAAATACTCTCAATTCAGTTATCAAAGATCACCAAGAAAACCTACAAACAGCTTTTGCGCCCCACCCCGATAAACTGAAGCAGCAAATCCTCCTCACTGTTGACAGCAACACCCGGAAATCCTCTTAACAGTACCATTTAGAGGAAAAGTTGTTCCCACCTCCAAAAGCAACTAGTCCACCTTACCTTCCCAAATCATCAGACAATCATCAGAACGCATTTCCAAATATTCATCCCTAATAACAACTCTTGCATTTCATTACACGCTGCACATCCTCAGTATTTATCCCTAGCACTTAACAATGTCCTTTGTTCTGCAGGATCTCACTCACTGGCAAACGTTTTCCTCTAAAAATACAGCAATAGCAGTGCCCAATTCTGGGGAGCCGCCATTGGTAGTGCTATGAATTCACCTCTTTTTAGCTCTTAGTTCTTGGGATATATGTTGAAATTAAAAAGGCTTATGTACGTCATCCCCCATTCTTTCTCAAAAGACATGTAACCTCTTCCCTTCTCACCCAAGTTCCTTCCTTCCGATTGCATTTTTTCCTCCCCCTTTCATGTTCTGCATCTTTGCCCCTTGTCTTGACTTCAGCTCCCATTATCTCATTCAACCGAGTACATCTCTCTCAGAGTCCATCCTAGTACACAGTCATATGCCACTTGTTAATCCCCAACCATATACTCTCATTAGCCCTTCACTCCTCTGGTGATCTGTAGCTAGATTTGCTCTAAAAAAATCCTGCACATCCATACAAGCAATTTACAGGGAAGTAAGTAAAAAACAATGCATCCCAAACTCCATAAATGCAGAAATCGAGACACATCCTTATTCTGCATGGAAGACACACCTCCATAATAAGTCGCAGTACAAGGCACAAGACCTGTGACAGCCTTACCATAGCAAACCTGTGCCTGCTCATCTGCTCAGAGCAGGCAATAAATACAATGCGGGGATCAGAAATGGACTGGAAATTCAAATCAGTCCTAGCAAAAATGTTTAAACCAGCCCCACACTGCAGGAGGTCACAACTTAGACTGTGGCTATGGGAGCCTGGTTGGGTCCTTGCAGGAATGTGGGGTATTATTTAGTGAGGCTGGTTAGGCTTCAATATGCAATACCTTCACATTACCCCAAATAGGATCCTAGCTCAGTCCTGGTAGTGTCACACAGAGCAATCAAGCTTTACCAGAGGAACATGTGGTAAGCATTTCAGAGTACCAACATGGAGGATAAGTAATAAACATGACTCAAAAGAAATTTGATACCAATTTATAACAAGCATTTGCAATGCAACGGGTCTCGCGTTTGCTCATGTTAGAGCTGATAGCGTTGTAAACTCCTTACCCGACTTTTCACCCATCGGCAAAAGTGCATTTATGTACGTAACCCGAAAAAGTGCAATTAACTATGTAAAGCGCTAGACTTTTGCCAAGCAAAATCGCACTAGTAAATTAGAGAAAAAGTAGTCCACGAGCCGGAAAGAAAACAGCGAGCCTCGCATGTTTTCTGTACTTGGTCGATGCGCTCGAGGAGGGCTAGCCACCAGAAAAGGCATGACGTATGCATGCCTTCGACTAATGAAAGCAAGCAGATTTTATTAGGCAAAGCCACGAACCAATGAAAAACACTGACGTGACGTCGACAGGGCTCCGAGCCCTTTTCTAAACACTAAAGCGTCTCGCTGCGATACGCATGCGCGAGCGCATGCAACGCAGGCTCGACCCTAAAAATAAAGCAGGTTTTTATATAATGTTAGGCACCAAAATGAAGACAGTCAATCAGAGGAGTATAACCGGAGTTATGGATTATTAATGGAAAAAGAAATCAGTGCATTTCACGCTTGCAAAACTTTAATGTTGCATTCAATGGGAAAATGCACTAGTGACAATCAATCACTTGCAGGTTGAGTTCAGTAGAAACCACTGGGTGGTAAGGTGAGGTGGGTCCCAGGATCAGGCTCAGTCAGTTGATATTTACCTGGCTCGTATGGTCCAGGCACAGAGTAGTCCTTGCTGTCCCTGGTGCTGGACGTGGGAGCCGTGGGTGCTGGTTTTGCTGCTGGACTGTGCTGGTGAGAAAGGGGATATATAGTCGCCACAGCTGTACTACTAGGGTGTAGGGTTGAAGATGCTGCAGGATTCCCTTGAGGAACAGCATCGAAACAAAGGTAGTGGTAGCTTGGCTGGCCACCAAAGCCTTGGTAACGGCAAGCTCAGCCTTTAGTTACTTTGACATCCTGGAGTTCAAGGGAACAGAGTAGCCGCCTGAAACTTGCTGGAGGTCAGGACTACATTTCCCACAATGAACTAGACCATTTAATTTTGGGCAATCCCTCGGAGGGCCTGATGGCCTGTAATTATTTGGCTCCGGGAGTGCGATTCTTGCCTGCTGCTGCCGGGGACTATCACTTCTAGTCCAAGGGAATTCTACAATTGCCTTTGGTTTGCAGACGGTTCTTCTTTGCTTTGAAACCCGTCTCTGGTCCAGGGCGAGTTGCAGTCGTGCAGCTGCAGGGTGGTAGCCACAGGTGCAGTCTTTGGTGCTTTTTCCTTTAGGCAGGTCCTTAAATCACAGACTTTGGTATCTTCTTTGTTGAAAGTGACTAGATCAGAGGTTCTGGTGCCAGGGGAGCTCCTTAAAACCTAGATTTAGGGGCGTTCGGGGTGTGGGTGTAGCTGCTAGTAGTCAATGAGCTACTAGCCTCAGTGGCAAATCTGCTCGAGGTGACCACTTCTGGAGGAGTGTGGCACTTTTAAAAATGGCAGAACCCATCCTCGGCTTTACAGCCTAGGTAGCCCACCTTAGGGGTGTGGCTATGCTTCTGGGGGTGTATGCCTCCTGACTACCTCATTTTAGCACCTGCCTGGGCTGCAAATGTGCTTGGGGCCTCCTCTGGGATGTAGTCCACTTGCGAATCAGAGGAGGTGTGGCCTTTGAAGCTCTGATGCGCCACTTCACTAGCCATCTTGTCAGGGAGGGAAGGCGGCACCTCCCAACCAGGCAGGCCTTTGTTTCGGACTCCCGGGAGACTTCACACCTCTTGGCAGGGGGTCAGATTCCTGTCCGGGCAGCAGCAAGCTGTCACCCAGGGTACAGGAAAGGCTGGGGCAACCAGGTGGACATCTTCTGTTGTAGCCACCTTGGTGCATGCCACATCAAATCCAACATGAAGAACAAGTCGGGTTTGACGAGACAAGTTCTTTGATACCAAACATGACACCTTTCAGTGGGACCATAATGGAGATGGTAACCTCGGGATGCTCGGGTACCAGCCCATGTTTTCCTATGCCCTCCCTGAACACTTATAGTAGCCCTTAATGGAAAAAAGGCACTTTAAGGACATATAAGCTTACATATATTATGTCCACACTTTTAATATAATGCACCCTAACTCCTGGCTCAGGAGGCCTATCTTAGGGGTGACTGACATATATTTAAAAAAATGGTGTTGTGACCGTGCCACTCATGGTGAGGGTAAAGTTGAGTTTGGGCAATTTCCACTGCTCATGCAGTCTGCAATGGCAGGACTGCTGTCACCCGTTAACGTGGGTCACTTAGGGTGTTACAATCAGTGCTTCAGGCCCTGGTGACCCTTTATATTTCCATGTCCCGGGTACCAATGGTACCACATACCAGGGACTTATAAGGGGTTAAAGTCCTTACAAGTTGGAATTTCCAATTCACATGCATAGTATTTTAGGGGGAGAGTACTGGCACTGGGGTCTGGTTAGCAGGCTTCAGTGCACTTTCAGAGTGAAAGCCATCAGCATTGGAAAAGAAAAGTGTGGGGGTGACTACACACAAAGGCCACTTTCCTACAGGTATAGTAGCTGGTCCTGCTCTATAAGCATCTGTCCAACTGTGCAGCCTACTAGGGAAAGGCTAGAGAGCTGAATGGCCAGCACGACCCTACCCAAGATCAGTGGGAAAAATAAAGTTGATCACGAGTCTCTGAAGAGTTCGTTAATGTAAATGTTTTTATGAAAATATATTTTTTTGGGACGCAATGAAAAAGTTGCTTACTTTTGGATTTGCTCTTTTTTGTGGATACTCTATTAAATTGCAAATTCTTCACCTTTACAATTTTCCCAGGTACCAGACTGGCTGGATCTGGGAAAGTTTAAACATTAAGGCTCCAGCAGGTGGCACCATGTGGTTCCATGTTGACTTTGGTCTGTCTGGAATGGTCAAACAGAGCAGCAATTAAGCCCTACACGGTGACGTTGGTTTGTTTCTTGACTCTGTCCAGGTCCTCAGAGCCCAAAAACCAATCTGATTACCAATGTGCAGATCTCTATCATGGGACCTTTTTAAATGGAAAAAAAGACCATTCCACAAATGAGGAGGGGGGGCAATGAGGAATCTGTGGTTAAATAAGAGTATCCACTAGAAAGAGCGTTACCAAAGATACTTCTAATCACAGATTCTGCACCTTTAGATAAGATATCAAAGCAGTACATCCCAAAGTGGGGGTCTAAGGAATGGTCTCAAATCAAAAGGTCCTGCAGAACCAAACAGGCAAAATGTCCTTCCTGTCAGAACTGGCAGTTAAGGAAGTAGTGCTTCTTGAATTAGTGGACAGATGCCCACGTTGTGGCACCACTAAGTTCGATAACAGACATTCCTGTGCAATGGTAGCAGCCTTAGCTCTGGTGGAATGATTTCTCATTTGTTTCGGAAACTACGTCTTGGCCTATTTGTAAGAGATCTTGATGCAGAGGGTTATTCACCCTGACAAAGTTCTTTTCTGGACTGCCTTGTCTTTCTTTGCTCCACAAAACCCCACAAACAGCTGATCGCTCACCCAATGGTATTTGCTGCGATCGATGTAAAAGCTCAGGGCTCTCTTGGGGTCCAGGTGATGGACTCTCTCCTCCTCCTTCTAGGGGTGAGGTGGAGTAAAGAACTTTCGGAGGGCAAAAGTCTACCCAACATGAATTGGGGTCACAACTTTTGGCAAAATGCCACCTTCACCTTCAACACCAGCTGTCTGGAAAAAAAGCTGTGTAGGGTTGTTGCACCAAGAGAACCTGAAGCCTACTCAGGCAACCAGCTGAGGTAATCATGAAAAGGAGCACAGGCTTCAGTCAGAAGGCGCAGCGAGTAACTGTGCATTAGCTCGAAGGAAGTACACACAAGGAAAGGCACGACCAAACTGAGATCTCACTGTGGCATCACAAAGGGATTAGAGAAAAAAAATACGCGTTAAACCTTTTAGAAATTCCCTCACAACAGGTGATTTAAACAATGATGGCTGGCCTGGCAAATGCAAAAGTGACAAAAATAACTTTTAATGGTGCCCACTGCAAGCCGTTGCTGGGCCAACCACAAAACAAACAATAACACATTAAACAGTTGCAATGCATGGTGAACAAGACAACTTGCTTAGGCTCACCTGCCCCAATAACCAAGCATCTGCCCCGTGCCAGGGATGGTTGTTAATCGATTTGTATACTTTACGAGTCAGTTTTATTGCCCTTACTAAACAGAATGTACCAATTTTGATCTCAAAATATACATATGCAAAAAGCACTGTTCTTTCTGATACGTCTAAAAACAAGAAGATTTCACTCTAGTGGCTTAAACTGAAGACTGTGTGACGGGGAAACCTGGGCAGAAGCCCAGATTCCATACTTAACCAAAATGTATGATCCTAGGGAAAATGTATTTATATCACTGACCATCAATGGCTTTAAAGAAAAATGTGAGGGCGCCTCAGCCGAGAGTTAGTGTTATAGATAAAGCACTGGCAGAGCCAACAGGTCTTGTCTATGCAAGAGCTATTTGCTTTGCCAATAGGTTTTACCCATGTTATACACCAGCGTGACTGCTGTTTAGCATGGGTAAAAGTGAGTGGCGTGGCATGGAATAGAGGTGAGCGGCGAGATGTGGAGTTTTGTGGAGGGAGTAAAGTGTCACAGAGTGGAATGGTGTAGAGTGGAATAGAGTGTCGTACAGTTGAGTGGCACAGCGTTGGAGGGAGTACGGTGTTGAAGAGTGGAAGGGTGTAGAGGGGAGTGGAGTGGCACAGAGAAGAGTTTAGTGGCACAGAGAATGTTGCATAGAGTGGCACAGAGTAGGGCAGGGTAGATCGGAGTTGTGCAAAGTAGAGTGCTGTGGCATTGAGGAGTGGCGTAGAGTGCAACAGTTAGAGTAAACTAAAGTGGCATAGAGTCAAGTGGTGTAGAGTGAATCAGAGTGGAGAGAAGCAGCGTAGATTGCAGTGGCGTAGAGTGGAGTGGCACGTGGTGGAGTGGAGCAGGGTAGAGTGCAGTAGAGTGGTATAGAGTGCAGTAGCGTGGAGTGCAGTGGTGCAGATAAGATTAGAATAGTATAGAGTGGATTGGCACAGAGTGCACTGGCGCAGAGTAGAGTGGTACGGAGTATAGTGCACTGGCGTAGAGTGCAGTGTGCTGTGTTGCAGAGTAGAGTGGCCAAGAGTGGAAAAGTACAGAGCAGACTGGAGTGGCCTAGACTGGAATGGTGTAGGGTGCAGTGGCAAAGTGTGCAGTGGTGCATAGTAGAGTAGAGTGGGATGCAGTGCATTTGCATAGAGTATAGTGGTGCAGAGTGGAGTAGAGAGAGTGGAGTGAAGGAGTGGTGTGGTTTAGGTTACAGTGCAGTGACAGTGTTGAGTGGTCAGAGTGGAGTAGTGTGGAGTGGTGCAGAGTAGAGTGTAGAGTGGCATGGTGTGGTGTAAAGTGGAGTGTGTATGGTGTGGTAGTGCACTGTCATTACAGACAAAGCATCTTCAATTGAAAAGACCTTTACATTTGCACAGACATTCAATTTTACTGATAAAAGTATGTAGGACACAGGCAATGTGTAGAAATGTCACCACCTAGTGTACTGATTTGTTTTTGGTGGTATTAAAGCATTTATTTGCATCACACTTCAGAATTACCAAAAATGTGTGCCATTTGTGCTTCCCTAATTCCTATACATCTGCACAGTTCATTTACACACATTTAAATTTTGTTGTGCTCGAACAGAAAACTTCACACACCCTTCTGTCCAGCAACAATACCCCCCGCCCCAATAGCCAGCATGACTGTCACATAGATCCTGTCACTTTGAAGTCAGAATAAGAAAAGTAAACACCAAGCTCTCTCTGAAGACAAAGCCTGACATTTGACCTCTGTCTCTGAATGCACAGCAAATGTGATAAGATAAGAACAAGATTTAAAGACCTATTTACAGAAATCGAGCACTGGTGGAAGGATACAGTAAATAAAGTATGGGCTTTGGAAGGGACAAACTCAAGCTGGAAAGCCTAAAATAAACAAAGCCAGCAAACACAGAGCAAGCACGTGTGAGTTACAAACCACAAAGCCAATGGTAAGCAATGGGCGGAATGCATTCCCAGGGAAGCTTCCGAATGTCCCTAAGATGTTGTTAGCAAACTAGAACAGATGTGCTGTCTGGTAGCATTCAATCTAAAAACTAAACATGGTAAAAAGGGCAAACCATGTTCCACTCCCTTTAGAATAGGTAGCTCTAATGAGGGTGATAAACCTCATGTTGCTCCAATCTGTTAGAGCTACCTCACAATGTGTGACCTGTAGTTTACTGAGATAACTGTGCCTGTTACAAAGAGTTGTGTATAACAAGAAGGCCACAGGTTACATTCACATTAAA
Organism: Pleurodeles waltl; assembly: GCF_031143425.1. NCBI lineage: Eukaryota > Metazoa > Chordata > Amphibia > Caudata > Salamandridae > Pleurodeles > Pleurodeles waltl. Next base: position 11,788,298 of record NC_090441.1, read on the forward strand.
AGAGCTTGATTAAGACTCTGGATAATTCTGTATGTAAACTGCAGGCCATACCGAGCTATTCCTGAAAGGCCAGCTCTACCGTACATGCTTTTGAAGTGGAAAAAATAGTATCACTTTGTGTTATAGTAACTTTTATCGCTCATTTATAAATTAAGCTAAATTAAACTAAGATAATTAGCTAAGTTAATTAAAAATAAGCTAAGTTATGGGAATTTTTAGAATGTGCTTAACTCCAGAGGGGTATGCAGGCGCTGGAGTAGGTGAGTAGGCAGATTGGGCTGCAAGTCGAATAGCCAAGTCTTCAGTTTCTTGCAGAATCTGAGAAGGGCTGGGGAGGTCCTGATGCGGTGTGGAAGGTAGTTCCTGGATTTAGTAGTGATGCAGTAGAAGGAGCATCCTCTTGACTTGCTCCAGTGGAAGCAGGCTCGTTGCACGAGGAAGAAAGAAGCTGGGAGCAGTTGCATGGTGGATTGGTGGAAGTTGAGGCGGTGGTTGAGGTAGGCAGGTCCGACATTGTGGAGAGCTTTGCTTTTGTGGGTGAGCAGTGTGAATTGGCATCACTTCTGGATTGGTAGCAAGTGTAGCTGTCTCAGGTGGGGTGTGATGTGTGTGTTGCGGGGATGACAGAGTTGAGTCTGGCAGCTGCATTCTGGATGGTCTCTAGCTTTTGTAAGAGTTGATTTGTGATGCCGGCGTAGAGTGCGTTGCCGTAGACCAATCGGCTGGTGATGAGGGCCTGGGCGACTGTTTGTCTGGTGTCAATGGGGAGCCAGCGGATTATTTTGCAGAGGTGGAGGTGACGGCATTCACTTGTTTGGCCATCTTGAGTCTTGTCGTCCACAGTGGGGGTGGGCGTGGGCCCCAGGTCCGTAGGCCACCAGAAGATGTCCCAAGGAGAGCTTTTGTTGCAAATATCAGGATTTATATTGCATCAAAACAGCAACAATTGCAAGCACTATATGAAACCACAATGTTAAATATAAATGTGTTAATGAAAGGAAAATCATTTTTTCAAGAAACCGCAAATAGCCCATGGATCGTTACAAGTAGAACATGTATAGGCCTTCTATGTATAAATATGGCAATATGCCCTTTTCAAGCAGGAGCGTGCATCTTTCGAGGCACTCTAAAAGGTGTGAGAAGCATATGGGCAGATCGTAGTAAGATTTAGTTACGGGTGCTTTACAAGTCAAAATGTGAAATTCGCTCGACATGCACCAGAGCCACAGTAGATCAATGTTTTGTAGACTCATAAAAGAAACTTAGTCATTTTTGTGGTTTGAGAGCAAAAGTCAAACATGAAAAATATTCCAATTAAGCAGCAGGGTTTCATCCTTTAGGGCAGCAGAGCGTTGCCCCGCCTGCCGCGAGCGCAGCAGCTGTAGCAAACGTAAAATGTATAAAATGGTCAATGGACATGACCATTTTAGTAAAGTGCACTTTGTGATTCATCTTGGAGGCAGGAATGACTTAACTAAAGCCTAAAATGCACATGACTGGTTGTCCGGCTGTCTTAGGACGGCCAGCCCAACTTGCGTATTTCAGCCCGCACCAATACTAGCCGTGTAACAGCTTGTCAGACTGCAGGCACAGGCTTCTAGTATGAAAATGAACACTGTGTTAGCCTGCTCCGACCAATCATGGTGCTACTCTCATGCTGAAGACAGCATGAGAGCAGCTCCAGGATTGATTAGGTTTTTGGGCGCTTCACATCACTGTCTGCCCTGGGAGGGGAAGAGCTGAGGGGAAGAGCTCAGGAGAGCGTCTGCAGACCCAAAAGGCAGCCCCCCGAAGGTGAACGCACATGATTCTAGGGCCCATACCAGCGCGGGTTCACAGCGTGGGGCCTTGGCACTGCGTGCAAGGGATATCAAGGCAGGTTTATGGGGCTGGGACTTGGGTATAGAAGCTGCCCTGGAGAGGAGCAGAGAGGCATGCCCTACATACAGGGACACGTCCAACAGAAGTCCCTGCGCTGAATACGAAACTGAGGCTCCTTACAGCAGGGAACGGGTGAGTACAGACAACTCTTTTACTGTAACCTCTGGACACAGTTTGCTTGCGGCATTAATGTGCTAAGAAACTTTGTGACCTGTATAGCGCCCTGTATAAGATTAAAGGTGTCTAGGTGCTGCACCAGGCATATAACACTACAATTCCAAAGTAAATGATTGTCTTATAGACAGACACACACCCAGGTAGTGTGCAGGAGATACGAAAACGCTGCAAAGGTTGAGGGTGAGAAACTGTAGGGAGGGAGAGACTGTCCGAGGCATTCACCTTAATCCCAGAGCACGCATTTCTTGTCCTCCGCAGTGTGCGACTCCAGGAAGATCCTCTCTGCCCCCAAAGTACCCTTTGTTTTTGAGTTCAGCCGCTTCCATCATGTTGTTAACTTCTATAGGGCTCCTTTCAAGCTTAAGCGCTTCTAGGTGCCACAGCAGCTAACAAACATTACAACTTCACAGAACGAAGATTGCCCAAAATACAGACAGACACACAGATAAAGGAATAAAACTGCTGCAAAGGTCGATGTTGAGAGGACTAAATGGACGGAGGAAAAGGGGGGGACAGCGAGTGGCGGCTGCGCCAGAGCCTCGCTGTCTGACCCACTCACTGTAACCCCCGACACACGTGCACTCCAGCCGAGAGCTCTCTGCTCAGGCGATGCAATCAGGGAGATTGTTAGTTCAGTCCTTGCGCTTCCATGGCACGCTATGCACGCTTAACTGCTTCTAGGCGCTGCAGCAGCTAAGAAACACACGGACAGTAATAGCGTGTCCACAAGGCGGAGGTAGGGGGCTATTATTAATTTATTCCCGTTAGCCGTCATTTAGCCCCTAAAGCTGCTGCTCTTTTGAGTCGCCCCACAACTTTCAAACCTCACTAGTCGCTCCTGCTTATGAATATTTCAGAGTGATGTCACAGTTTGGCTTTCAGATGGCTCCATATCATCAGGGGCACGTGGCCAACCTAGGCTTCACTTGCATCCTATTGCATTGTGGGAGATGTAGTTGGCTTCAAATGAACCAACACCCTAATGGTTGGAACAATGAAAGCCCAGAGCTGAAGATATTGTGTCCCCACTACATGGGACCAGTTGGCAACCTTCAGCAGCGTGGCCCTTCAAATCACTGAGTGAGAAGAACAATTTTCATGCCCGTAGTCATTAGCGGGATAAATGAAATAAACGTGTGGCCTTTACCTCATCATGGAGTTCCTAAGGGAAAGGTTAATAAGTGTAACAAAGAGCAGGCCGGTTTGCCACTGTCTGCCTGACCACTTCCTGGGCGAGTCAGGAGGCCTTGTGATAACATGGCACTGCCAGCCTCAGCCCGGGGGGCATCAGGGGCAAAGCAAGAGCCACACCTAACGTGCTGCCATTTCCTTGCTCCCTCGGTTGTGACATTTTATAGTGCTGTAAACCAATGCTTCCCAACGAGGTGAATGGTTCACTCAGTGGTGGGGGGACCAGAAGCATGGGGTGCAATGAGTATGATGGAGGAAAATGGCGACCGGAAATGACTGTGGAAGTTAGTGCCTCGCCTGATTAGGCCCTGCTTTGTGATAAGGCGCAGATATTCATTCGCCTGTGGTGCATCCAGTCAGTGTTTCCGACCACAGGCTTGGTTTCCTGAGGGACACATATGCGCCTCGCTGCTGCAGAAAAAGCATTCCCCTGTAGGGTACCCATAAGTAATAACGGTGAATTTCCGGCTTTAAAAACCTATGGCTTTTTGGCCAGTTTATTATAGAAGGTATACTAACTAGCCTCATTTAGGGGGAAAAAAAACTTCTGGGGACGTGTGGCCAACCCCCATGTGGGAAAGATTGATACTGCTTGCTCCATTCACCCATGTTTCCCCACGCTGGGATAGCGTTTGCTCACCAGTACCTACTGGGTGAGTGGTGACTGAGAACAGATATTTTTTAGGCTGACTGATGTCGAAATATTGTGGGTAATACTGCTTTAAGAAACATGTCATTGACTCCCTTTTAAATCGCAAGCAATTTAATCTCAAAACGTCCTATCTTTCGACCACCGATGATTGTGAAGAATGCTGTGGTAGGACACAGACCCTTCCTGGGTATCGTGTCTGCTGCCTGGGTATACGCTGGTGTATCCCTTAGCCCACAGGTGTGCCTCTAAACGGCCTCGGTGGCGTGTGTTCTTGCCCTTGCGCTCTGAGCGGAACTGTCTCTTTTGTGGCGGGGCCTAGGCTGATTTGTGCATGGATGGTCCTTGACTGGAATGGCACAGCGTAGGTTAAAACCATGGAATGGAAGGTGGCACCGAGAAGTTATCAATGGCTGAGATTAAACCAAGGATTCCGTCAGTCGCCTTTTGTGCCTCACTGCTGTGTTCTTAACATGTGGCTGCATCTCTAGGGAGGATGGATTGCTCGCCCAACTCCCTATCCTTTATGCCCGCGCCCCTCCGCCCCTGCTCATGAGGGAGGGCATGTGCCCCTTCCCGCCTGGGCATCCATACATTGCCAAGTCCCACTACAGGCGCATTACTGCTGACGGGGCGTCCCATTAGGCCAGTTGCCGCCTCTCCCCTTAGGTTGACAAAACCTGCTTTTGCAAGAATATGTGTCATCGCCGTACGCATGAGAAGATTGACAAACAGAGCGAGAAAGCCCCTCGGAAGCACACGGGGCGGCTGGCCTGGCCTCCGCAGCCCGTCACCTGCTGGGGCTGGAATACAGCCTGGCACGTCCCATTATACAGCAGGCCGCGACCTCCCGGAGTAGCTGTGAAGTGGAGTCACCCCATCGAGGAGGCGGCTCGGCGTCCCTGCGCCTCTCGTCGCCACTTTCAAGGCGACACAGTGCCATCTAGTGCTCGAATGCACACACGGCACCTTGTACTCGCCTCGGACTTGGTCGACATTGTGTGTGTATATCCCTGTTTCTATTTATTTGGAGGTTTCATTTCTGGCAACATTACTGTTGTAAACAACAACCTTTCGGTACATCAGGATACCACTGTCTGGGTCGTTGGGGTGGGTGGGTCGTAGACTAATGCTCCAGGAGCCGATAGAGATCGGGTCGCTGAAGTTGGGTGCAAATGACGCACTGACAGATATGCAATTAAAAGGGTTCGCAAGTTAGTGGGCGTACAGTTTGATTTCAGTTACATGGGAATGGAGTATGAAAGGCAGAGGAGGGCGAGCCAACAAACTAGCAGGAAGAACCGAGCCAGAGTCGAGCCAAGGGTCTGATCTTCGAGCCCGTGCACGAACCGAACCACTGAAAATCATGGAACAAACACGATCTAAAATATGATACGGCCTCCTCAAAATTGAAAAAAGTGTATTTATTTAACAACGGAAGCTTTGACTAATAGGACATGTGCATTGCACTGAGAAGTAATTACTAAAAGTGAGTTTTGTACAACTGGCAGTCTTAGCTCACACGTGAAAAGGTGCTTTCACACGTGCGATAATGAAGAAAAAAAGCGTTTTGGGGAAATATTATTTGACTGAGATCACACAGCTTAAGGGGGAAGCCGCGATTTATCCTGGGTTTCTGGTTTCGCCTTGTAGTAATCGGCCAGGAAATGGCTATCGCTTTTTCTTTCCTTATGTTAATGCTTTGTTTTTACCTCAAATTGCAGTTTTTTTTATTAAATGTGCCGCGAACTCCAGCGGAAGGCCCGTTACATTACGCACGGCGAGATTACGTGGTTTGCCCAGAATCGCAGGATGCTGAGCCGATGCGGAGACTCTAACCTGGTTCCCCAGCTCCACCGCCCACACCTGCAGCCGCTGCGGCACATTCCGGCCAGAGGGAGGCGGGCAGAAGCCACATGATGGCTCGGCTGGCGAGGGACTCGAGGTTCCAACATGACCTCGAGCTGAGCTAGGCCTAACTAAGCTCGAGCTATCAGCGGCTCCCCATCCCTGCTGTGGTCCCCATTTGGACATACACGGACCCCGCATGTGTGCACTCTGCTTCTGACCTGGGCACAGTCCAGCTGGCTGTCATCCACAGGCACCGAAGCAGTTTGTGGACCCAGTGTAATATAGAACTTTGTGCTGAACACGTGACTTGAAGCTCCTTCGGGATCGGGCCCTTAGTGTTGATATCACACTGGCGAATAGTATATGTCCTAGAGAGAACGCATTATATAGACAGCAACACTACAAAGACGTGGAGTATATTTACGCATATTATGACTACATATTCACCGTTTGGGTAGTGGCTCGTCCTCCGAGAGCAGTGAATGAATCTCGGCTCCGCAGGTCGCAAGGCTTTGATCTTGTTCATCTGTTTACAGGTTTACGTGGCTAACAAGAGTCGGAACCGCCCTCTCGGCTGCCACCTGGATGGGACGTCCGCTTGCTGCTCCCTCCTCGCATCCCCGCCTAGGAGCTCCGAGGTCGCCCTGCTGGATATTCCGCGCTCTATTAAACATGTACCAAGTCTATAAAGCGCCTTCTTGGACTGGGAGTCGGACGAGAAGGCTGCACCTGATTCAAGGGAGAGGGAGAGTGCACGAACCGTAGGAAGCCGGTGGGTGGATCAGTCGGGATGTCTGATGTAGGAGTTTGGTAGTGCCAGGGGCTGGATCCCTGAGCATTGGGCACAACCCGACACATGGCGAGCGAGGCGCTGCTGGACGCGGGCATGCAGTGGGCAAGGGAAGAGCAGTTTGAGGATGGCTCCTGGCTTGGTGGAGAACCTAATGCTTTGACTTCCAGAGCGAGAAGTAGCCGAGAGCCAAAGTGGACGCGCGTCTTAGTAGAATCACTTATAACTTTATTATTCAGCGCCCTAATTAAGAGCCATTAGCTTAAGCCATTAGGACGAATAGCTGGGTTCGAAATGCTAAGGAATAAACACTGTGGCTAAGAGCACGTGTAAAGCGCTGCTACGCCACCAGGACACCCGGTCTGCTTGGGTGGCCTGAGAGCCTGTGGGCTCCGAGCTGGAAAGCAGGGAGCACGGCTTCTGGGGGGAAGGGAAGGCAAGTGGCAAGGGCGGGGGGCAGGAACACTTCTTTTCTACATTTCAGACAGGTAGGGGGGCCATGTCACGTACGGCGCCCCCATTACTTCTTTGTCACTGCATAGTAGTTAAAAGCAGATGCAGAAGATGTTGGGGGCCATACATCACCTACAATTAAAGATGGGTAAAAAGTGAATTAAGAGGTGCTTTTTGCCGTAGGGTTCTGAGTGACATCAGAGAACACTGGAGCTACGCTCTCGCCTACCTGATGTCACTCAGAGCCCCTACGTAAACAACGTCCCTCCAATTCACTGTTATCCGTCTATAATTCTATATGTTATGCATGGCTTCTATAGGGAGCGTCTATTGGTTGCTCCAGATTCTACGTCTGCTAACTCACTGCTATGAGGTAGCAACAGTTGATGACAAAACCCTTTACCCATGTTGCTACTTCATAAAGTACCTCTGTTAGGGCCTGTCAACAGAGCGCTGCCTGTCTGCATTGATCGATAGCAGAAAGCATATCAGGAGGAGGAGGGAAGGCAGGGAAGTTAGTTGGGGCTGACTATGGATGGCAGGTGATACATTGTTTCAAATGTGGGACAGAGAGGAGAGGCCACATTAAGTACGGCCCCTCCTTTGCCCAAGCCTACCTGTTAAAAGCAGGGGCTGAGGATTCTGGGTGACATACATTACATAAAATATAGATGGGTAACTGTGCGGTATACGGATATTTTTCACCTCTGTTTCTGAGTGATATCATAGACATCTCGAGCTTTGCTTGCGTTGTCTAGTTTATGTTGCTCAGACCTCTTCGGTGAATAACATACTTGTAATTCACTCTTAGCCATCTATAGTTCTATATGTCAATGGGAGAAATGATTTAAGTTTACTCAGTGGGTTCACCTGGGTTTTGGCTGACTGAGAAAGGAGGTGTAGCTAAATATTGTAGTAACTTAAGAACTGGTAGGAGTTGCCATAATGGACACCTCATGTTTTTGGCAACTGTATAGGAAGGTTATTTATTTATATACTTTGACATAAGCATACTGGCATTTCAAGCAGAAGGGTCATACATAAGGGCCAGAACAAGAAAGTGTACATTGCTGGAACTACAGTTATGGTAGCACACATAAACCAGGTATGATGACTGAGGCACACTTAAATAGATGCTGATTTGTGAGAGATGATCAGGAAAACATAAACAGAAAGACTATGAAGTACAGCCTTAAGAGGGAGCTGTTGCATCCTGGGGATGATGGGCATCTTTTGGTCTTTTTTAAGCAACGGGTGTGGGCAGCCTCAAGGGCATACGCTGCAGGAAGATTCATTATCTCTTGCAGACCTGAGCATGAAGGAGTCAGAAGCCAACAATCCCTAAATCCCTGGAGGCAGACAGATGTTCTCGTCCGAGGGTGAGGCGTGAAAGAAGGACAAGAGAAGACTGCGTGTTCCCTGTGTGGAAATGATACAAGTGAAATGAGAGAACCCAAGAGTGATGAGTACAAAGAGATGCAGAATGAACAGTCTGAGAGATGAGATAACAGTCTTTTGCCAGCCACTCCTATGCCAAGACAGGTGCATTTGCAAGCACAATCTACTGTCATGGATCCAGGAGAGGTGCTAAGGAGCGATCTCAATGGAAATGGGCCCGCTGGGGCGGCCTGATTCTATGAATCTACTCGTACACAAACTTGTACCTGCGTACATGTGTACATTTATGAGTCTTGGGGATTCGCATACACTCCCAACAGCACACCTGGAAAGTTGCTCCAGTTGCAGGGGAATGTCATGTGACATTGGTCTGAGTTGCTATTGCATACTGTGGAGACAGAAACCCAGTATAACATCGCACTGCGTTAAGGCAGCTGGGCCCACTGTGCAAACGAACATTATTTTCAATGTCTTTTTTCCTAAGGAAACCATTATTTTCTGGGGAAGCGGGGGCCCTTCCCTCCCCCGCCCCCAAAGTTTGAGGTAGTTCCATTCCCCTTCCTGCCCTATCAAGGGACGCACTCTAGCTCTTTGGTGGAGCAAACCTCTGCATTTTCCAGGGAAGGAACGTGTCGGACAGGAGTTCGTAAATGGCTACAAACTCCTGTTTTTGCGGGAATTAACAAACTTTCAAGAAAACCGATCTCACTGCCACTCCTATCATTTGTGCGATGGTTTACTCCTTCCTAAATATGCACAGTCATGGTTTGCAATTACACAGCTGTAAAAGTATTCACTCCCATTAGGTAGTCTTGTGTCGATACCTCACTGGCCTAAATGGAGCCATTTCTGGTCATACATGTAAGTCCGTTGTTGAAAATGGCGTTTGAGAACAAGGCCATAGATATCCACGGATTTCAGAGATGATGGAGACGTTGCACCGTGCAATAAGTAAATGGACAAAGAGCATCAGATGTTTTAAGCAAGGTTCGTACTGCAGTGCTGGTGTTGGCTGGATGTGAGACAGCCAATGAAATTTGAGGTGAGATTTCAGAATATTGAGTTAAAAAACTGCTGTGCTACCACATTAGCTTGCGATAAGACAACAACAGAAGAACTGTAGATGTGCTAAATATTTAGTAAGCATGTTGCAATCTGACCATTGCCTAAATTAGGAGAAAATGCTTGAATTTTCATGAATGCAAGTGATGCAAGTGCAGTCTGCAGTACTTGCATCTGCAAAGTGTCCTAAGTGTCCTACCACACACAACATAACATTAGATGTTCAGGCTAAGAAATGAGAGTCAAACAACTGCTCCTCATTTGCCTACCACCCTACACAAAAAGGTACCCAGAGGATAGCTACTTCTCATACTAGCTATCCGACCCAGTATCTTGCCATTTAAGTTATTTTGAGAGGAAATCTGTACCTCCTCCGAATTTAGCTCCCCAAAATCCGGTAGTTCATTTTGTGCATTACCTATGTTGTAAGAATATAATTTTGCGTCTATCAGAGGAACCAAGCTAATGTGTGATATGTTAATAATAAACACACAAAAATGATAAAACTGCTCCATACATACAAAAGTAAAGATGTAATCACCAAAAAGGTGTAGGTAAAGCTGTAAACTAGGATAACAGAGAAAATCAGATTTGAAAACTAAGAATATGTGCGAAAGTTAAGGCTTCTCAATACTAGGACAAACATCAACAGTGTGCGGTGCTACAGCGCACCTGGGGAGAGGTAACTGAGGTCACAGCTGGAATCATGGAACACACACTCTTACCCGGGACTAATTCTTGTGAGTTAGGGATCCATCCCGAAGCAAAGAGGGGCAGGTACGTCCATAATTTAATAGACCTGGCGTTTATCCTGTTCAAACGCCAAATTGCTATGACATGGAAGACGTCCACGCCACCAGACATTGTGGGGTGGCCTGGGGACGCCCCTCACAAGGGCGGGAGCCGAGTCAGACGCATTTGCACGAATGAGCTTCTAGGGCGGGGTTGCAGGAGGAGTAAATTGCTGGGACAACTATATTGTGAAGTTTGAAGCAAAGAATGATGATCGTCCACCCTCAATTCAGCACACACGGCATGGAGTACCCACATGGGAGGACAAACGGGAGAATAGTGGGGGTGGCTAGATGGCAGGCGCTTACCTGTATGACAACCTACAATGAGATGGATGTACTTGTCCCACTACTGCTGTCACTGGCCCTCTGGTACTACACCATGATGACCAATAGCAAGGAGATTGGTGGGAGGAAATCCATGATTGTGGCTGCATAAGTGAAAACTACCCATATGCCTGATAATAGTGTTTTGTTGTTTAATTTTCTTTGCTGGACAGACAGTCACCCATACCCTCTTTTGCACTTTTTTACTTGCCTAGATCCTGCACTGTTACCAGGACTGAACATGACAATCACACCTAATACACTACATATGCTCCCCCGGAGATATGGGGGCTATAGATAGCTTGCGATAAAGGTTGACTATGCATTGCTATTCCATCCCTGATGAAAATTAATAAAATAGAAACACCACATCTATGCACACATACCTATATATAAGGCACATGGTAAGAAAAGAAGGGACACAGAAGAGTTAAGGAGAGAAGAGACTGTTAAGAAGGGAAGAAACATAAAGGGTAAAAAGGAAGAGACAGGCTGAATCCGAGTAATAGATGCAGAAGTGGGGAAGAAGATTAGATGAGAAGAGTTAAAGCCCTAAGGGTAGGTGAAACAGTTTGTGATAAGAGATACAAAAGGGCATGAGAAAGCAAGACATGTAAATGAGCTAGGAGGGGAAAAGACAAGTCGAGTAAAAGAGGAAAATATGCAGAATTAAATAAGAGGTGAAGCAACAGAAGGAGTAACAAGGGATGAAACACATTAAGGCAGGGCTTAATTTGAGCCAATGTTTGTCGGGTACTCTGAACCAGCACTTAATTCTTAACACTAGCATTTATGACAGTTCACCACAACGTGGCACTGTTTGTCTATTTTTGAAGTGAAAACATCAGCAGAGTGTTTAACAAATATACAATACAAAATAGAAAACACCAACACGTGTAGAACAGCTTTGGGTGGCCTGGAGTAATCTAAAGTGTAGCACAGTAAAAGTGTGAACATTAGCAGTTGTGTTGGGGCTGTACTTCGGCAGTGCTGTCTGCGGCATTAAGTGATGCAAGCTGAGGAGGCCTCCCGAGAAATACCTTGGGCCCCGACACTAACGTTTTTACAAATTAAGCACTGCATTGTGGTAAGGGAAAAGACAAATTAGGGGTCAGAAGCGAACAGGCACAAAGGTGTTAAAAACAAAAGGAATATGGCTGGGGTAAGTAAAAAGACAAATGAGGGGTAAGAATCAAAGAGTCCCAGAAAAGGGTAAAAATAAAAAACACAAAAGGGATACGCTGATGGAGACACAGGAAGATTAAGGAAAGGAAAGACAGAGAAGGGTTAGGGTAAAAGGGGAAGATTTACAAAAACAGTAAGAAGTGAAGAGTCACAGAAGGGTACATAGGTAGGGAAGAACTAGTGAAAGAGTAAGATGAAACGTGACAGAAAGAGCAGGAATAACAACAATACATCCCTAGCTTCAATGTTCAATCTACCTTAAAAGTATTGCAGTGATTCCTTTTCTCAACAGCCTCACTGAAACCCCCTTGAGGCCTGCTTTTTGTGGTGGTTGTTGCAGCCTTCCACCACAGACCATGTACAGTAAGACTATTTGTATTCACGTGGGCAGAGCAAACAGAGCATGTTCGTGCCCAGTCAGCTCTCCGTGTGTCATTTCAGCGAGCACAGCGTCCTGTCCCTTGGGGATCTCCTCCAGCCCCAAGGTCTTCACCAGCTCACAGATGCAATGAGAGCAGGCAGAGAGCGGGGAGGAGATGGTGGAATTTCGTGTGTCTGCTGTGGAGAGATCTCAAGATTGAGGCAGACAAGAGAAAGAGGAAGTATTTATGGTCAGAGGCAGAAAACCAAATAAGCCGAGAGAGATGTTTTTCTGTTACGGAAAGAGGAAAGAACGGTGATTTTGCCCTTTCCAAGAGAAAAAGAACACCGTTTATTCATTAGAAAGATTAGGAAAATGACAGAAAAGACCAAAAGTAAAATAGAAAAAAAGAAATATATTAAAAAAGAGAGAAAAAGAAATAAAGTGTGCAAAAAAACACCACCAACTTAATAATTTAGTGAGTGAGTTGATAAACCACTCTCTAGTGGTAGATGAGGAATAAAAAATGGCTACCCTCCGTACTGTTTTTAAATTTGTCTCAACATCCATGTGTGGGCACCATTCACAGACACATTTAGCACACCTAAGTTTTACTTTGGTGCATGAAACGGTTTGATATATGTTTCATAGAACACAGATAGAGAGCCAACGAATCAGGAAATGAGGGCATTAAAGCTTGAGATAACATACTACGGCCACTAAACCACAGTTTTTTCACAGTCGTAAAGTTTGATTTGGTGTGGGAACTTGGGAGTTGTCAAATGAGGACAAGGAGGTGGACACAAGGAATCAGGAGAACTTTGTGGGTGTTAAGAAACATTACCACTGTATTTTCACACCCAATTATTACACTTAACTTTAGTGCTAAAAGTGTGGAATTTTGGTGTGAGACAATCATTCCCATATTTTCAGAGACTTTCGGAAAGAAAAATAGTTTGTACATGGAGAACAAAAGGTACTTGTGTCTATTGGTAGCCGCACAATTATTGCTTCTGAAGATTGTCTCTAATGATTACAACCATCCAGTGAAATGTAAGAAAAAAGGAGCACACATGAAAGCCAAAGGGTATATAGACCTTTACAGAAATATACAGAGAGCGTAGGCGAACACCTGCAAACAAAGATGTTCATATACTGCGTGTGTAAATCAAGCATTACATGTATTTACTGCCTCTATGAGGTTCACTTCCCTCAAGAGCACCCAGTATCTTTACTTGTCACTCGCTCGTCAACAGGGGAGAGGATGCACTCTCTCTTCCAAATGGTGCCAATAGGAATGACAAAGCAAAGGCAGAAAACCAAAAGTTAAAGGACGCTCTTTAACACAGTTGAGATTGGGACCTATTCCTGTAACGTGCTCTATGTAGTTTTTGTAATTTTTGCAAACGTTTGCACCCGTCCTTCCACTTTTATGATACTAACGAGATAAATAGTTTTATCTGAAATATCTGAGCTTTTATTCAGATGACAGACTGAGATGAAAACTTAATTTCAGAGAAAGTGAAATGGGACAATCTGCATCAATCTCGAATGGATTGACAGTCAAAGTAAGGCTGAACTGAAAGAGAGAAATGAGTGCAATCCAGAAATGGAATGGACCTAACAAGCCATAGAAGTAAGCCATGGGCAGCAGGTAAAAGAAATCATGACATAAAAGAGTGCAGTACAGAAATCAATGGATGGGTCATGAATCGAAAGGAATGCGAGAAACACTGGCTCACCTCGTTCCCGCCTGGAAGCCGATTCATGTGGACAAGCTGTCCTTGGTCGTCCAGCACCAACTCAGTGTAGGTGAGTACATCCGAAGGTAGTGGGATCTTTGGCAAAACAGCTGTAGTATCCATGGATTCCCAAAGTTTTATAAGAGCCTAGGAGGGAGGGAAACAAACCAGACACCCCTAAAACATCAACATCAAAACATCCAATAACATTGTATTCCTTCCACTGGCATCAGACATGTGAGGGAAAGCCCTTCAAATGGGTTGTGATGAGAAGTTTATTTTTATTAACAAAGGTAAGATGGATTCTGACACAAAGGGCCTGATTTACATCTTGGCGGGGGGAATACTCCGTCGCAAACGTGACGGATATCCCTTCCGCTGTATTACGATCCCATTATATCCTATGAAGATTGTAATAGAGGCGAGGAGCTATCCGTCACGCTTGTGACGGAGTATTTCATCTGCCAAGATCTAAATCAGGCCCCAAGTTCTTACTAGGCCTGCTAACAACTAAAGAGATCTGTCATTACATGAAGAAGCATTTATGAATGAAGGACAAGCTTGAGAGAAAAAATAACTTATTTTAATATTTTCTTTTTCTATCTGATTTTCTGACTATGACTACATTTTCTAAATTGGTGTATTTGTCTTGAATAAAATTTGTGTGCCTTTTTCCAGCACACCCCTCTATTTACAACCTCTCCACTCTGCAGTGATGCCATAAGAGCAAAGTGTAAGATTAAGGCTGACTCAGAGGCATGTCACCTACAGACAAAGACCTAAGGCATTATACAATGTTATCAGGCGATTCCATGACACTGAGGACACTTTTCTTTTCCTGGGCTTTGTTTTTCTACAAAGTATTAGACTCAAGTACAAGTTGAAAAGGTTTCAAATAATTGTGAGCACGACCACGTTATCAGAAGGCATTATCAAGTTAGATTTCAGTCCCGACCTCGAACACTGTCTCTTAGTTGAAGTGTATGCATCATGCAAACCTAAAATGATGACACAATAAGATCTGCCATCACAGCAGTTTCTCCATCATGGAAGCATTATGAAAACCCCGATTCCTCTCTAGAAATATGAGTGAGATGGCGTACAACACAGTTTTAGATAGAGCTCACTTTTGCATACTGTTAATTGTGCTTTCATAAGAAGTGCAATGAATGACAGAAGAGAAGATCTGACGCGGCTGCATGCCGGCCCAATTTATAGCACCCACTAAATTATGGGGACAGTCAGCACTAAAGGGATGAGATGTGGAAGCAGTGTAGTGGAAAGCTAGGATTAGTGTTCTTGGAGGTGTGTCTAAAACCAGACAGTGTCATTTAATGTAAAAGAGAGGTATTATTTAGCTAATTACGTGAAACTCTAAAAGAATAACAACAACTATCAGAGGGTAAGAACTTCAGACATAGAATTGCTTACCTGCCGGAACATCTCAGGGATGTCATAAATGTAGGTTGTTCCCAGGGACTGAGCTTGGAACCTCTTGGATTGTAGCAGGTCTTTGGTGACATATGGTGTGTTGATCAGCATTCCGTGCAGTGGTCCTTGCTTGTCCCCATAGGCCTGAAACATGATCTGCAGACAGAAGGTGAAGAGGAGACATTGCTGCTGTGTAAAGACATTGAACACCCTAATCTCCCTTTACATATTGATCTAGGCTTCGTAGACAAAACACTTTCTTACACCATACATCCTTAACATTAGACTAAACGTCCTCACTTATTAACCACACTTTATTGACATCACCTCCTGTTGCACCAGACCTCATCACTGTTAGACCAGTCCTCCTTACCATTGGTCTCCTCACTAAAAGCCTTCCCCTCCTTGCGGGTAGACCACACCCTGTTATTGGTACATGATGCCTCCGTTCCACTAGACATCACCGTCTCACCTTTAGAACACATTTGTTTCTGGTAGACATTTCATACTCCACCTTGACTATACTTCTTCATTGTTGCACCCATCATCCTCTCCATCACGCCCTGCCTCCTTTTTGATTACATAATGTCACAGAGACAAAAACTCACCTTTAGCTAAACAATCTCTTTTATAGGATACCTCCTCCCTAACAGACCACACACCCTCCCCACTGAACTATTTCCCTAAAGGAGGGAAAAAACCCTCTTGGACATTTAGAAAAATCCTCCTTGTGTTACGTCTCCCTATTCCACTTTTGAATGTAACTTTTCTTCATCACAATGCTTTTTCCCTTTGACCTCTTCTCTGCCCTCTTAGAAGTTATTTGGTCCCTGAGGTATTTACTACCTTTGACAACATCCCATTTATACACATGACATCGCACAGCTCCTCCCTTTGACCAACTTTTCTGTCTGGGATTATAACTTACTTTTACCACACACTC
Source organism: Pleurodeles waltl (assembly GCF_031143425.1). Lineage (NCBI taxonomy): Eukaryota > Metazoa > Chordata > Amphibia > Caudata > Salamandridae > Pleurodeles > Pleurodeles waltl. The sequence goes on from NC_090441.1 coordinate 11,804,530, forward strand.
TTCACTTCATAACACCCAGGGACCGCAAGACACGTCCCATTCAACCATATCTCCTCTCCATAAATTTAGATCGCTTCCAGCCTGGTCACACTTCTCCTCCACGAGGACACCCATGCTTCATAAATCCACTTCTGTTCATGCACATTTTCTCCAATTTAGGCAGCACCTGCCCTCTAAGATATATCCTTCATTTAAACAGATCCTACTCTACTAACCATGTGCTTTCCCATAGACCATGTAACTCGTCAGAATCGCATTCTACAAGCAAGAGGAGTCAACACTAAACTCAGCTTAGACACGCTTCTCTTCTCTAGACCACGCCATCGTCACACTTGTTAGACTGCACTTAATCTGTACACTTCACTTAGGCCCTCATTACGAGGCAGTGTGCGCCAAAATACCGGCAGTGCTGGCGGTATTTCTGGCTCCCTATTTTGACTTTTCCGCTGGGCCAGCGACATTAACAGTGTTACCGTCTGCTGGCCTAGCGGAAAAGTAGAGCCGGCAGCAATGCTGATGTGCAGCTGGTGCAGTAGCACCCATTGCGCGTTTCACTGCTTGTAATTCGGGCAGTGAAATGCGCGATGAGGCTATGCCTGGGGGCCCCTGCACTGCCCAGGCCAAGTGTATGGGCAGTGCAGGGGCCCCCAGGGGAACCCCAAGTCCCCCTTACCGCCAGACTTTCCATGGCGGTGTTTACCGCCGTGGCCAGGCTGGCGGTCGGGGACTCATAATCCCCAGGGCAGCGGTGGTTGAACCGCTGCCCTGGGGATTATGGTATAGTGGAGGGGCCGGCGGTATGGCTGTGGCTATTGCGCCACAGTCATAATAGCTGGCGGAACACCGGCAGCCTGTTGGCGGTGTTACCGCCAGCTTACCGCCGGCCGCAAGCGTCGTAATGAGGCCCTTAATGCCTTCAGACTCCCCATTTAATACATCAAACTGCTTTCCATACATCTCACTTTCACCCTTTGGCACAGATAATACCAAATTTCAAACTTAGACCACACCTCAATTATAGCTCACTTTTTGCATTACACCCATTTCAACTATAAATCGCATGTCTTCTCAGGTTACATATTGTGCAATGAGAACATTTCTCTTGAAAGACCACTGGTGCTCCTGCAGGGACCGGGTCTTTTCACTAGAAACATCTTCTGCCACGATCACAAATTCTACCAATCAAGAACGCAATGAATAAAACAGTCACCATAAAAATGACCACTTTTTCTATGACACCTAACACTGGGAATAAACACTTTCAATTATGTAAGAAAACAAAGGAGAGGCATGGAAGAAAAATTGATTTGCCCACTATCACATGGATATGGTGTAGTAGACCAATATTCTGATAGTAAATCCGTTTATTAGCAGCGCCAAGCACCTGCATTGTTATTTTTGGGAGCGCTGTACAGTAATATACTATTAAAATACCCATTGACCGAAGATATTTTCTAAGCAGCACAGCACAATAACAATTCTCTAAGCATAACACTACCTACAGAAGACTGCTAAAGCCTCACAAGCGAACCACACTTAGCAGAAAACTCAGAACGTATCACCTTACCACATACAGATTTAATGGCAAGGTATGGAAAACAGGTTTGTCAATAACACACATCCCTCTCGAGTCTGTCTTTATTTTAGAGAAAGAATGGGCCTGCCTGCGAGACACTGTGTAAGTTAATTAAAACAAACCTGCCTATGGAAGGTGTTTGATGGAAAATGTGTTTAAGTCTGCCCCCGAGAACCTCGAAAATACATCACGAATTAAATAACCGCTTTCATGTAAATGTTTTAGGCTTTTTTCTGTTTTTGTCTCCTGGGGGCGTGCAATTGTGAGCGCCACCATGGAAAGTGGCATTTAAAGAAAAAAGGTCACCTTGAGAGAATGGGAAAAAAGAGATTTTACGCTCTGTCTTCAGAGATTAGTATGGCTGGGCATTCTAGTTTAGCGACTGTGTAGAATTAAACAGGGAGCCGCTATCTCTTGTGTGAGCGCCACAGGGCAGGGGAAACACTGAAGGTGGAAGAGGGCTTGTGAGTTATGGCGAAGCCAATTAGGAGATGCAAGCTGGATGAAGCCCAGGAAAGCACAAGCTCAAAAATGTGGTACATGTGGGTTTCAACGGGCAGGATTTTACATTTGGACCAACAGGCCCACGATCAAGTTTCAGTTTCAAGGCAACAAAGGCATTGCACGAACACAGTTAAGGCCAGCTCAAGCTGTGAGCTACAGGGAGGCTGCTCTTAATGAAGTTCTTCCAGAAAGTCTCAGGCTGGAGGCAGACTAATGACTCACACTTGTCCTTCGGTTAATGAACCAGTCCCATCCTTGATAGGACCCTTTCCATTGACTACCTTACTAGCCATGCTTTCCTACTTCAACTGTGGTATGACTAAAAACACTGCAAATCCTGAACGGAAGGAGGTTGCTGGATGATCAACCTGTTTCATTAGTCTATTCTGTAAGTCTTTGTCATTACCTTTGTAAATAGGAAATTATTGCAGATTTCTGACACGTGCAGGCACACACGCAGTATGAAGCACTATTTAAAAACAAGCCAGCATTATTTTATTTTTATAGAGGAATGTCTTGGAGGGCATTACATTTTTTCCTACAAATACTAGAAAATTCAGAAAAAGGATTGGTTTAGTCATGATTTCATGGCCATAAAAGTAATGGTTTGCTTTTTTGCTTTTTCCTTTGGATAAACCTGTAAAAACCGCAAAGTTTTTAAACATTTTTGAGGGCTTGACACTAAGGGCCAGATGTATCAAGAATGCATTTTGCGATTTGGAAATAGCGATTTTTATCTTGTACTACACACAGGAGCGGTATTGTCACTTACACTATTGGAAGGCATTGGGAGGACCCTGTTAGCTGCCCTTGGGAAGTGATACACATTTGCGGATCTCACTTAACTCCCTAGGCATGCACGCCTGAGGGAACGCAGGGGAGGACGGTGGCACAACCCGAACAAGGACTATCTCTGACCTACCCAACACATGCAAGATACCCAGCAGATTAATTGCACTGTGTAGGGAGCAACATACACTCCAAGCGCGGCCGGGAACCCTTGAATATGACGTCCTATAGTCCCTTATCTCATCTAAATTTGGACTAGAAGCTGCTCAGCAAGATCTTGGCTAACTGGCTAGAAGAGGTGGTGGGAGCTGCATTGGTACACTCAGAACATTTTATGTCAGGGCATAATGTGTTTCTCATCCTGAGACAACTGTTTCATGCCATGGACTGGGCGAGACGCATGGGGACAGCGGGCTGGGTAACATCCGTGGACATAGAGAAGGCGTTTGACACTTTTGGGTGGCCTTATCTTATGGCCATCATGCGGCACATGGGGTTTGGACAGCTCTTTCTCAGATGGGTGGTGCTGTTTTACACTAGGTCAGTCGGCCAGTATGCACCGGTGGAGTAATATCAATCCGTTCCCAATAGCCAGAGGGAAGAGATACGATTGCCCTTTATCTCAGTTACTATTTGCCCCGGCATGCCTATTACGAGACTGAGCACCACAGTGGGGCACACTGGGGCCTAGTGGTACTGGGTTGTCCACAGATTATATTATATCCCTCTTTGCAGACAATGCATTTGTATACTTGAAAGTGGACCCCACCACGCTGCTGGTAGTCATGTTGGTACTAGATGACTTTGGAAGTATATTGGGAGTCTGCATTAATTGAGAAGTCCTGCCAACTACCTCCGACACCACTGAAAGACTACCAGAGAGAGGTGTTGCCGGTCAGTGATTTGACCTGACAGTTTGGCTCTATCAAGTACCTGGAGGTTCAAGTATATTACAGGGAGGATGCCTTAATGGAAAAACATGGTAAAGGAAATGACCTCCATTTGCTAGTCACTCCCTTTCTAGAGTAGCATACTACTATCACTGATGAACAGGATTGCCATATCTAAAATTCTGGTGTTAACCAGACTGCGGTACTTCTTTGTGTCAACACAGTGGTCATATAGAAGTCGTTCTTCAGGGAACTGCAGGGCTTATTAACAATCTGATATGGACCTGATATGGGGTAACAGCAGATGACATGTGGCCCTTAACAAACTATACTCCCTGTTAGACAAAGGTGGGCTGGGTGCCCCCAAGTACGAGCTGTATTATGTGGCAACCCAGCTACAGTGGTTGGCCCATGCTCCACAACTGGAACACTCAGGGGTGCTGCATGAACTGGGTAGATAACTCCTTCTACACAGACTACTGTACACCACTCCCTTCAGCGTCTCAGACGGTATTTTATTGCAAGTGGCTCTAAGCACACAGAGGTGATATGCCTGTGAAGATGCAAGAGCCACGTCCTATGCCCCTAAACTTCTGAAATGGGCAATGCCAGAATGTGCATATGGGCGATGCCAGAATGTTCGGGCCTGGAGGTGACTTACAGGACTAGGGACTGGGAGGAGGCAGAATCCATTCCTAGGCAGACATGATGTCTGACGAGGATCTACATACATTCAAAGAACTGTTACTAGATTACAGACTGGGACTGGAATAGTTTGTGTTCTACTCGGCCCTCAGTGGGGTAATATGGAGGACACGGGCTCTGATTGAGAGCTTCACTTGAGGCGGTAATGACCGTGGGATTGCACCAAGGCCATTACATACTTATATACTGCATTGCGGTGGCACCCCGCTGGGAAGACAAACGGGTGGGGGACTGGTGGAGGACTGCATTGACAACCGACATCCCAGATAAGGTATGGACCGATGCCTTCAATCAGTCAGGCAGATGACACGAAATGCTTGATTTAGAAGTATACAGTTTAATTCTTACACCACACATACCTAACCCCAAAGAGGATCAGGAAGATGCATCCAGGGGCAAATAGTAAGTGTCCTAGTTGCGGGAGAGAGGAAGCAGACTTCATGGTCCTGTGTGGTGATATTCCCCTTCTGGCAGAAAGTCACACAGACGGTGACAAGGGTAATGGGCTGCTTGTTTCCACTGGACCCGTTCCAGTGTATTCTTGACATAGGGTGCGTTACTAAGAAGACAAAGAGCGTGATGAGGTTTCAAATTTTAGCCTTGATTCTAGCAAAGCAATGCATAGCCATGGAAATCACCCACAGCACCTCCAATACAAAGATGGCGTACCCAAATGTATAAATGGGCCGCAGCTAATATAACAGTGCACAGAATGCTGCGCACAAGGTGACAGGATAAAAAAAACACCAAGCCGCTGGGACGTCTACCAGGTAAAACTAGAAGTGAAATCAGATGACCGCCCCACATGATGGCACCGTCCTACAATTTAGGGAGCTGGGCGGAGCAAAGGGGGCACTCAGCCCACCCGTCACCCGCTACCTAGAGGGATATGAGAAGACAGAGACATGGGGACCAGAGGTTGTCCATGGGGCACCGCCTGAATCACTGAACAAGAGAGTATTCTGATAACAGATTGAGAAACCAGTGGGACATTGAGAGGCGGGAGGGGCGGGGAGGAGGAGGAAACGGGCTGTATATACACACACACAGGTCAGGTTGTTGATTACTTTTCTCTTTTGCATTGCACATGTTGGAACGTGAAAACTGTAGCTGACTTCCCTTCTCTGACCAGGAGTATTGTCATTGTACGCGATATGTGGATTTGTAATACATACAAAATTCAATAAATACATTTTTGTAAAGTGCAACCCTTCCATGTCAATGTAAGTTTGTTGCTTGACTCTTTCTGCACTTTCAGACATGGTGGACAAACCAATTCTTGGTACTAGGGTGCAGATCTCTAATTTGGGACCTTTTTAGATGGTAAAATGAGACCACTCCACAAAACATGGAAGTGGGAGGGCAGTGGGGGATCAGTGGGTAGCTACAGTATCCACCAGAAAGGGCGATACCGAAGGTAAGTGATTTGTTCTTCTGATGAATACTTCTAACCACAGATTCCTTACCTTTAGAATTGATACCAAAGCAGTACCGCCCACGGTGGAGGGCATGTGGAGTTGGCTGAGGCAAGAAAGTCCTGCAGGACTGAACAAGCTAAATGCTCTTCCTGTCACACAAGGATGAAAGGCAATAGGGCTTCCTGAACATGTTCAATGACGCCCACATAGCACTCTGACAAATGTCAAGAACAAGTAATCCATTTGCCAACGCAGTTGTAGCAGCCACTGCAATGGTGGAGTGAACCCTCTGTCATTCGGAGGCTGCTTCTTGGCTAAAGAGTAACAGATCTTAATGCAGAGGATTATCCACTTTGACAAAGTCACTTTCTGCATTGCCTCATCTTTCTTTGCCCCCAAGTACCCCACAAAAAGCTTATCGTCCAACTGATGGTCTTTGATGCAATCAATTTAAAAGCTGAAAAATCTTATGGGGTCCAGTCGATGGAGCCTCTTCTCCTCTTTCGATGGATGAAGTGGAGCAAGGAACATTGAGAGGGTAATGGATTGCCCAACATGGAAAGGAGTCACAACTTTTAACTTTGTAGAGGGCCACATGGCTGCAAGGATGACATCCACAAATTCAGGTGGTAGATCGAACATAAGCAACTGCGGCTGCTCAATTTCCACGCATGTAGGTATAGATTATGGGGATGTGGTGCCCTGCTGCTACGACAGACAATCCTCTTGAAACAGCAGCCTGACTAGAGGACAGTTGCACAAGTCCAAGAGTTCCGGATACCACACTCACCTGGCCCAATCCGGAGCTGTCAGGATGACTTGGACCTAGTTGTTCATGATCGTCGCCATAACTTGGGGCAGAAGAAAAGGTAAAACGTCATAAAGGAGTCCTGTGTTCCTCTCTAATTTGAATGTGTCTCCTATAGAGAGCATTCTTGGGAATCTCACTACACAATACTGCGGTGAAAAGGTCAAGCCACAGTTCGCCCCCCCATAAGATGCCCTGGGCCACTTCAGGGTGCAACCGACATTTGTGATATGGCAGGCATTGCCAAGTGAGTTCGTCCATCCTGGTGTTTAAAGATCCCACCAGGTAGTTCACAATCAAGGAAATGCCCTGACGGTCCAGCCAACTCCAGAGGCGAAGGTCCTCCTGGCACAGGACTCAAGACCCCCCATTTCTATGCTTGTAGCAGTACCATATGGTGGTGTTGTCTGTGAGTACCTGTACCAGGCATGCCTTGATGAACAGCAAGAAGGTCTTCCACACTAGGTGGATGGCCTGTAGCTCCAACAAACTGATGTGGGGCAGGGTTTCCGCTGAAGACCAGAGCCATCTGATGTCCACCTCTCCTAGTCAAGCAGTGACGCATCCGTCATCACCTTCAGCTCTGGGTGAAGAAGGGAGCGGGGTCTGCTGCTGGTCAGTATGCGGTCGAGTTGCCACCACTGCAGATCTGGTGCATTCTCTTCTGCAACATGTATGACGTCCACTAGGTTCACTTGGTGCTGGGCCTATTGAGGCTTCCTATCCACTGCAGAGCACACATATTCCACCTGGCAAGGAGGAAGACCTGGATATACAAAGCCAACAGGCCAGGAAGTCTCAGAGTTGCTCTCACCGAGATCCAGGACAGAGGTTGAAACATAAGGATCATAGTCCAAATGTCCTGGACTAATTGCACTGGAGGAAACCCAATGAACAGCACCATGCCTGAGACCGCTCCTATAAAAGGACGTTTTTGTGAAGAAGTCAGGTGTGTCTTCAGTTCATTGATCGAGACCCACAATGATGTCAGGAGATTCAATGTAGTCTGGAGGTAGTCTACAACTGATCGTGGCAAGCCTGTCTTCAACAGTCAGTCATCAAGGTAGGAGAAAAATGGTATCCCCAACCTCTGAAGATGGGCAGCATCCACAGCCATCACTTTCGTGAAAACAGGAGGGGCATTTGTAATGTCAAAGGAGGGCACAACAAACTGAAAATGCTTGTCTGACCTTGAACCACTAGTAACGTCAATGGGACTCCATAACGGGCACATTAAAGTACGTGTCTATTGGATCAAAGGCTACCATCTAGTCACCCGGATCCAGGGCAGACAGAACCTGAGCATCTTGAATTCATCCTTCTGCAGGAAGGAATTCAGAGGGCAACGATCTAAAATAAGACATAGGTTTCCTTCTTTCTTCAGCACAAGGAAATAGCGGGAGTAACAACCCATCCATAATTCCAAGACCAGTACCCTCTGAATGGCCCCTGTGGATAGGAGAGCCTGCAACTCTTGTGGTAAGATGTATAGGTCCTCTTCTGAGAGCCACTCGATGTGGGTGAAAGCTGTAAAAGGTCAGAACAAAATAGTACGGCATGGCATTGCTGGAAGTTCTGGAGTACTCTTTTCTTGGATGTGAAGGAATGGCCCCTTGGGAGAAAATATCAGATCTGGACACTCCCAGGGTAGTTGTGTACTGCTAAGGGCAAACTAAATCTGGTTGGAGACTGATGTAGCAGGGCAGGGAAACTGGGCAGAAATGTTCCCCTGGTGGCCTGCACGTTATCTGCCTGATTCCTGTCCTGGACACAAAAGGGATGAGATGCCACAGCAGAGGATGGAGGGCGGGGTGGGGAGAAGGGAGCAGCCACCTTCTATATGCCAAACCTCTGGAGTAGCCTCAGAACTGCAAACTGATGAGGGAATAGTCTGGCAGGGGGTGGATGGCACAAAGAATGTTACGAAAGGTATGGCTTTTTGTGAAGCGATCCAGGGCAAAATCAGCTTATTTGCAAACAAATGGGATCCGTCAAAAGGCATGCCCACAAGGGATACCTGTACGTCTCCCAAAAAGCCTGCGGATCTCATCTCTGCTTGGTGACAGAGCACTGCACTAGTGCCAACTCCTTGTCCCAAGAAAACAGTAGTGTCCAGACCTGCATGAATCACATATATGTAGCTGCATCCTGACCATCTTGAATGGTGTGAGCCAAGGAGGCGCTAAACTTTCGGGACCGTCAGCAAAACCTTGCTGACCATATCCCATAAGGCATGCATAGAAAGGCTCAGAAGGCAACTGGCAAAGACTGACCTCAAGCTAGGGTGGCTGAAGAGAACAGGTTTTTCTCAAATGCCTTAAAACGTTTTGACTCCCTCTCAGGGGGCATTGTGAGGAACACGTTAGGATTCACCTTGCTGGTGGAAGCTTGGACCACCAAACTCTAAGGTTAAGGGTAAAAAAATCAGAGTTGCGAGGAGATGATCTGCCACGCAAGCCACCTGTCCGTTCACAGGTGGGTAAGTACAAGGTTTAGAGCAAGTGCCTATAGAGATGTCAGTTAGGGCTGCATTGAACAGCAGTATGGGCTCACAACAAGTCAGCCCAGACTGAAGGACATCCGTAAGCGCATCTGTTTGAACCACAACAAATGGGTATTGTAAGTTCAGGACATAAACAACACGTCTGATGACTATCACAAAGGAAGCACTCTTTTCCGTGGACGGCCGAAGGGGGGATTTCAACCCCGTTTCAGGGGAATTATCAAGCCCTCTGTCCTCTCGCAAATCTCACTATAAGCTTTTATCATCATAATGTGGTGGTAAATGGTCCCCATCATCTCCATTGTCGTTTCCAAGTGACACAAATCTGTGGCCAGAGTCAGAACCGAACCACCAGTGGAACAAACGCAGTCGTCCCATGATAGAGATAGGGTTTTGTCTAAACCAGACTGTATGGGAACTGGTTGCACTAAAGTGGAGTTAGAATGGCCTAGGTCAGGGTTGAGGAAAATTTGGCTCGGAATCAGAAACCTAGAGTCGGCATAGGATCCACTTCCGATGCCAGCGATGTTGGGATCGGCATGAAAGGTGAATGGATAACTGCAGGACTTGGAACAAGAACAGAAGTTAGTACCAGAGTTGGTGCGGAACCCCAGGTTTCCTGGGGCTCAGACGGTGTAAAGGATGGATCAACCCACAGTAACCTAACTGGAGGACCCTGTGCCTCCTTGTGGCCTGAAGGCATACCAGTGGGAGCTGGAAATGTGCTACATGGCCTCTCTAAAGGTCTCGACTTGCAGAGGTGCTGCCTATGCCCGGAACTAATCGTGGGATAGGCTCCTTAATTGGAGGTGAGGATCGAGTTCAAGTGGCACTTTGACGCCCTCGCAACTTCTCTTTAGGAAGAGAGTGGTGAGATGGTATTAAGTCCCACTTTGTCGTCTTGTGTTTCCACTCTGGCTTGCACTTCGACTTACCAGATGACTTTGACCACGAAGAGGGGCTGTCGCAGGATGTGCCTTGAGAGTGGAAATGGGTCCACAGACCCAGCTTAGAGCGGGAGCAGGACTTTTGTGGCTTCTTTCAATGTTCAGCCACGTACAGCTTTGTTTCGCGGTCTTCGATCGCCTTTGGGTGCATGAGGGCATTCTTCACATGACCTGGACTTGTGTCCTGAGCCCAAATGCCAGCGGCACACCTGACATCTGTTTACAACAGTCACAGCATGGTGTGGACCCTGCAGTCTTGGGTGGGGTCATGGTTCCTTTGCACACTGGATTTTAGTTTGGAAAACTCGTCAAATTGACAAAAAAAGGAGTGGAGCTCTGGATCCACATTCAAGGGAGAGAAATAAAGGAACTGACATTGACTCACAGGGGTGGCGCTTATATGAGGCTTCGCTCCGTCTCCCTGCGTAGAAGCACTGCTGTAAAGCTGTCCAGATCTAGTCTGGCGCTTAGGTAATATCCGAAAGGTGAGCAATCTGCAGTTAGAAGTATCTGTTAGAATCAGAAGTTTCATTTTAATAGGAAGGGTATCACTTCACTTTTAAATAAATGAAGAGATATGTTTAAATCCTGAGGCCACCAATCGTCCATACTAAATTATGGTAGCTGTGCTTGTGCTGCTCCCACAAATCAGGCTTAGGATACTAACTTTAATTTCAGCCTCCGAATTACAATTCCTTCACGTTCACCAATTTTTCAAGATTTTTAAAATATTGCTTTTTATTTGTACATACTTTATTAATCTGTTAAATTCGTTTCATTGTTTTAAATAGCTGTGGCCCCTACTGGGTATGTATAACAGACCACAGGTAAGAACCGTTGGAATGAGGTATACAAAAAAAAAAATCTTGTGAACTTATTCACAGGTATCATCACATTAAACTATCTGAACTTTTAAAAGTACACATTTGGGGAGAAACGGTCATGGCTCACATAATGCTTAGAGAGTATGTAAATACACTATGATGTGCTATTCAAAAATCTCACTACATAAGTAAACCACATTTTCGAAAACAATTAAGCCCTCTTTAGAATAATTCTCCAAACTTATTCCATTGGAAAACTGAAAGTCTCTGAACAAGATGGAGTCGAATTTAGCAGTAGTTTACAGACTGGGGTTTCTTTCCTACCAAATGACAATTAACTTTCCCCATTCTCTGTAGAAATTGTATGTCACTATGTCAAAAGAGTAAGAACGGCAAGTTAGGGAGAAAAAAAGCAGAGTTTAACCAACTAAAAAAGAATAAATGTTGGGAGGCTGTGAGTTGTTTACATGCACTTGCTCTGTCCCAGGTGAAGCAGACTATGGGAAAATACGGAAGAAGAACCAGATGTGGCCTCTGGTACCGACAGTGACCCCAGAAGCCCTCAGCACTCATCAGAGCTTCCTCACACTATCACACTGAGACCAATTTCGAGTGAAATAGTAATCGTGCTCTGGCTGTGATTACCGGTGTCGTAAAATCTAAGCACAGGTGATTAGGCCAAAATGGTCATTTTGTGTTACCATCATGCTAAACCAAATTAATGACCAAGAAATGGGGGTTAGCATGTGAGTGAGTACTATACCAGCGAAAAGATAATTTTGTTTGCCAATTTACCACCTGGCTATACTGTGCAACTTGTGATTGGCCCACTGTGAGATCTAAGATTCTCCTGGCTGCTAAAACGACAAGGGTTTAGAAGCAAAATAATCCAAGCATAGCTTCTAGCTCTTGAATACAAATGTGATGTATACATTTGGTCAAATTTAAGACAAAAAAATAATTACTATGGAGTAAATGTAATGATTTAGGCACAAAGTAACTTATCATGCATTGCACTAACAGAACTTCTCACTGTGTCCTTGTCACATGTAGTGATTAAGACACACATTCTCACTCACTAAACACGGTCAGTAGATCTTCAGGTATTCCAATCCTCATCCATTGCAATATCGGAGTACACAGAGCCCTGGATCCTAATGCAAGCACGGAAAATGGACCTCCACCCCCTGGTTTACTAATAAAAAACTGTTACAATTCAGGCTCGGAGGGCTCCTCACAACTCTGGGCCCTAGGGCTATTGCACCTGCTGCACTATTGCTAGCTGCACCCCTGGGTATTAGGAGTCCTTTACTTTCTAGCTCGTCTTTGGAGTTCCAAACCTTGACAAGAGGGATATCGCTGCAACTAATAACTGTGTGAAAGTGTCTTGAATTTATCCTAAAATTACCTTTATTTTTGTGTATTAATTAATTAAATGCTAAAAACCTAAATCATTAAGACAGAGACAGGATCTGCACATATTTTAGATTGTGCTGGAGTGTAAACTGTTAGGTCATAATATCAAGAAAAAACACCTAACGTCCTACCCATAAAAAATGGAGTTACAGGGTCCTTCCTAAACAAAGGAACACTTCTAATTCCCTAAATCCTGCAATCACTGAACTTCAGTAATAACAGGCATTCTAGAAAGTGTCTTTTTTTAATGGCGTCTCCCAGGGTTTGAAACAAGTTGTGCCATTATAAGGATGGGCGAAAAATTCTGCTCTGCCGGAGGAGTTCGCAGAGGTCTGCCCACTCCGTGTTTCGCTTGGAGGGTAACGTTCAGGCAAAACTCTACCAACTCCAACGTGTAATGTTGGCGAGAGAATGTGTCCACTAGTCCGATTTTCAGGCGCCAGAATGCCTCCGGGTGAGATTTCACAACACGGGCAGATGCAGCACATCACGACTGTTCGCAATGAGAAAGCTGCTGCTCGAGTAAAAAATATACTTGAGCAGCAGAAAAAAGCAGTGCCCTATGGTGCACTGTGTGGTGCAGTTTGCGGTGATTTTACAGCGCACAAGCTGCTCCCGGTGCTAAAAAACGGTGCGAGCAGCGCGACGAGCCCAATTTCGCCTGCTCGTGGAATTACGCAGAATCTCGCAGAGTTTATATAACTCTGTGGAACTGCACAGAGTGCAACTTCGCGTGTTCCGCCCACCCCTACACTTCATTCATTCAATGGCCTCTTTAACAGTATTGATGCTACTTTGCAACGTAAATCAGTAGCGATCCAGTTTCTTCACTCAACACAACGTGCTTGAATGGACCTCGAAAGGATGCTTTCGCCCATAAGCTATCTAACTGGCTTGCTCCTGAGATACAGCCTTCTATCAATGGAACTTATCTTCAGTGAAGTTAAAACATTGACTAAGTTGATAGATGGAAGGCATCAGTTCACCCGGGTAGGGATGATAAAAGGACCTTTCTTCACAATCAGCTTTGGGACCAATAAGAACAAATGCTTACAAAACTGTGTGGGGTGGGATCTGTGGCATCTGCAACACAACAAAAACCAACCTTACAAAACGTTCCTAAGACTTGCAACTTCCCACCTGCAAAGTTCACTCACTTCAGCACGTAATTCTTAAAATATTTACCAAGTTAAAGAGGCAAGAGGAGATGGAGTCCAGTGAGTCCACTGTCAGACACAACCACAAGACAAGTTCTTAGATCTCCTTTCCCACTTGACCACATTGTATAATCCATGGCCAACATTTTTTTCCTCATGTGCCTCCAATTGCTTACAAGCAAAACATATAAATGCTTACAAATGGGGAAAATACTTTTATGAAGTGCTCCTTATATAAAAGGGACCTTTGCCTTTCCATCTAGAGGCACCATGAAAGCGAACAGGCAGCCACCCAACTCTCCACAGACAGAAGAACATGCCACTCTGGCACTCTACCTGTGCAGTCCTGGAGTCCGTCACCTCCTTGTACAGGCTAATATCCAAGTAATATCCAGATTCATTGGTCAGGAAGAGACGTATTGGGATCTGCTTCCCTGTGGGTGTCAAACGAATGTTGATCTTCAGCTCCGCCTGCAGGACACGTAGTTTCCACAGTCGGCTCCCGTAGCGCATCACCATGCTGCGCACTGACTCTTCAATCTGAAAAAAAATACAGATTTTTCCAGTGACTATTGTTGTAACCTGTAATCGCAGGTCATACATTTTTCAATCTGCTTCATACATTTGCCAGTTTGCTTCTGCCTGCCAAAGTACTCCTTTCTGATTCCAAAAATCTCCAATAAAATCTTTAAAATATGTAAACAAGCTGATTTACATAGCCAGAAATTTGCATAGCTGTACAGGACAGAGCTAAAAAGAAAACGTAATGAAAGAGAAACATTGCGAGTGTTAAATGTAGGCATATGTAGAGACATACATAGAGAAGGTGTAAGAACAACTAAGAGAAAGAAAAAAGGGAAGAGGAAGGTATAAACTGCTGGAATGAGCGCATGTTTAAGTCCCGGTGTTTCTAGGAGCTGACAGCCAATGTCTTAGTGTGTCAGACGTCAACATATTTGGTGCCCTGGCACCAAGTTCGACTTACCATGCCTGCCAACATCCCAGCAAGGAGTACACTCAACTGCCTGCATAATGAGTTATAAATGGAGACAGAAATACTCGTCGTAAATATAGAAGAGATAAGACCCACTCTACCCCTCTGCTGAATGCAAGGACGTGGATGGAGAGTGCTCACAAACTGTAGTACAGTGTATAACAGCTGAAATAAACATTACAGGCCTCCGAGACGAGCGGTACTGGAGGGAAAACAATGAAAGACTATACTGTGCACTACACACGTACAAATCATTAACCTGTGCAGAACCCCTACATAGAAGGTCTTGATTAACAGAAGAAGGTCCAGCCCTGTTAAAACCAATCATCGGGAAGTTGTAAGCTTGCCCTAAAAAAAAGAAATCAGAGTGATTTCCCTCAGAACCTAGGTCAAGCTATACCTAGGCAGAATACTGGCAAACTAAAGAAACCAATGTTCTACCACTCATGTATATTTCTATTAAAATAACACCGTATGAACAAACAGAATACAATTATACACCACATAAAACTATCACGATGCAATTGATCCATAAAAAGTCATTTGAATTTCTGAATTGAGCATCCCTTATTCATGCTATATCGATAAGAAATTTGAATTTCAATCAAAACTTGTCAGTCCTCCTACATTTATGATCTGTTTACAAATTCCTTAGCGTACAGAGCACAGAGATTTTAGTTAAATGAAATGGGACCCGTTAATGGGGTTAAGAACAAAGCTGGCCTTAAGCACGACTACATCAACAACTATACATCTGGCTACAAACATAGAAGGAACAAGATCCAGTCAACTAAGGGTTAGAGTTTTCTTACTGTCCCAAATACTTCACGTCTAAATTCCCCTCATGTGGTATTAAGTTAAAGTTGCTGGAACCATGTTTTCAGAGACCATCTCCTCACAGCTGCCTGGTCCTTATTCACTCACAACACTGATACCAACTCTCCAGAACAAGTTGTGGACACAGCTACGTTTCAGGGTTCTTTTTAAAAAAAAAAAAATATTGGGGCTTTGTTGCAAGGCGAAATTAGGAGTGCACCGACCCAAACTGTCTAAAGGCTTTTGAGCCTTGAAAAAACTCACTGAAGCCGAGCATCTCGGTGTACGGAGCATCTCGGTGTACGGAACATCCCAGTATAAAGCAAGTGCAGGTCTCTTGCTGGTGGCATTGGGGTTAGCTTATGATGAGAGGTACACTGGTCAGAGTCAGTGTTGAAGGATAAGAACGAGTGTTTTGAAATGTGATACAGTGAGAGGCTAGGGTCAGTGGAGGAATCTGGAGATAAGGCAAAAAAGAAAGCCTGTGAGGTGTGTCTTATACACGTCGGAGATGAGTAGTTTAGGCAGCTCACTGAAGACTATTTTACACTTGCATAGTTTGCTCCAGGTGAGTGTTATGAATGGACACTGAAGTCTGCTTTGGTGAATCAGTGATTTACTCAGTTTAAATGGACCGTAATGCGGATGGTAACTTGATATTATTGCAGAATACACTCTGCAGAGGTTCTCCATTACCGGATGCATTAAGGCTGAGTTCAAGAATGGATTATGTGGATGGCTGAGTCTAAACAATACGGTGCAGGATTGTAGAACGTTTCCAATACAAATAAAACTCGCCAATGTACACTCGCGATTAGGCATTAAGTTCTCTAGGGTAGTGGCTAAATGGTCGTGGAGTCTTAATAGACGAGCACAGGCGAATAACTGTACTCATTATGCAGGTATTGAGCAAGATGGGAGGTCTCAAGTCCACAATGCAGAGTAAAAATAGTCAATGATGACATCCACTAGTTAGGTTCCTGGAGCCACCCTCTTCTCATTCACATATAGGCCTATACCCAGTTTAATAGCCTTTAATTTACAATGCATCTTGTGGTTAACACCTAGTATCCCATTTCCCCACAAATATTACCTGCTCGCAGAACAACTGTTCCTGATGCCTATTTGTTTTCAAAATAGTTCAGCACATATTTAAGACCTGGCCCCTTCAAAGTGAACTCTGTGTTTGTGTTTACACTTAAAGGAAGCCAATAAAAACCTCAGATTTCCAAAGTTGGATGATGACGTCATGTGACTAGCAATGGGTGTGTTTCTTAACGATATCTTGACTCTTCGGTCCTCTGGAGTGTTCGAAATAGTAGGCACAATATGAATAAATACGTTTCAATGTTTCAGAATTAAATTTAGTTGAAGTTTCTAGTGGCTGAACCATGACAAATTTATGGCAAGACAAAGGGGCACACATGACATGTATTCTCTTTTAATTGCGCCCCTTCTGCACTCTACATTATAAAGGGAGGCCATGATGTAACATCGCGAAAACAGCAATCTCCTTATTGGTACCCTCTTGATTGCTGCTCTCAAAGAAACACATCCAATATATTTATCTCCTGTTTAGTTTGTTACTAGTTTGTCATTGGTTTATATTTTCTCAAGCCTCTGGTATTTCCTTTCTGGTAGAGGCCATGTCATATTTCACCCATCATGATTTTTTTATTTCTTCAGTGGGCTCACCCTTCATGTCATTCAATGATGTTGCAACCTTGCAATACCCTTTCATCACGGATTAATGCTACTTCATTTGCAATTTCATTGTTCAGTACTGGACTTGCAATGGCCTTTCTCTACCACTGCGAGACTGTTTTTGCTCCTCACGCTCACTTGCTACTACAATGCACACTGCCTTCCGCTGCTTTGCATATGACCCGCTCAGGGGGTGTGACCTAGCACAAGTGACCTGTTCCCTGCACAAGGCCCACAGACATTTATGAGTCACAACTCTTTTCCCTGGCCAATCATGTCTCACGCAGGTGGTGATTAAAATAAAATAAAAAGAAGCGGGCTTTAGAATACAGCGCAGAAGAGGCTTTCCAAGGAAATGGAGGCAGTGATATGGTGGAAGGCAGAAAGACGAAAAAGTCTCCCAGTAGGGTAAATTCCTATTGCAGCATAGATTTGGCAGATTGGGAAATAAAAGAAAGGAAAGATCTCTTTAGTGGTGAGCTGATTCATGTAGGTGTAGGTGACAATGTTTCAGAATTCGAAGGTACTTTTACTTTCTTCTAGGGTTCCTTGCTCTATTATGCCACGGTAGGTAGGGGTTTGCTACTTTTTATCCTCTTTTATGTACTTCTTGGATGTGCCAACACCCCCACCTCTTCCTTATCTGTGTCCAGAGGTCGTTATTGACAGATTTCAATAGAAAGCTTGAAGTTTCCCTTGCCTTGGCCCTGGAGCATATGCCATGTACCTGGTAAGCTTAGCTAAAAAATGTCCAGTCTATACCGATTGGCTGACTGTTCATAACCATCCAAGGGTGCGGCTCCTTCCATTCTTTTGTTGCACTATTCAATGAGACATCCATGACTACGATGCACTCTAGCAAAGTACTCAAGAGCAATAACCACATCACCTTCTGCTCACCCTCACATGGCCCTGTCTACTTTTTTTGTCAATTTCTTCCTCAAGGAAAAATATTGTCTTCATTTAGCCATGTTCAATCCAACATTAGTCCTCACTGGCCACAGAAGCCAAGAAATTCGTCACTCACGGTGGGTGGAGCCACTTGTTCAAAACAAGAAAATTCTGGAGGTGGCTCCAGCAATGGAAAAGACTGAGGCTCCATCTCAGTTCTCCACACAACCTCCGGATCCCAGGCAAGTATTTATTTTCCTTCCTTTCCTCTCTCACACCTTGAGACTTGCCTGTTGGTAGCTGCATTATGCTGTTTCCTCAGAAGTGGAAATTTGCTACAGTAGATCCTTGAAGCTCCAAACCATTCAGGGTTAGCACGCACAATTCACACTGATCTTGGCCAAATGGCGCTGGCTCCCCCGACTCTTTAATGATGGAAGAATCCTTTCTTGTGGATAAGAAGGTGAAGGAGTTATTGAGGAATGGAGCTACCATTCTGAATCCCTTTCAAAGGGGAGTTTTGTGATTTCAATCTTAATTATTCACAATGCTTTCAAAGACTAGCCCATGATGAGTCTCAGGCCTTTGAACAACTGTGTCCATATCTGTCACTTCAAAATAGAGGGGAGTCACATCCTTCAGGATTCTCTATTATTGTCAACTGTATAATTCTTTCATCCTTTGAACACCAACCGTTCCTGAAATCTTTGTTGAACACCTGAATGTGGCACTTTTTGCCATCTCCCCTCCTGGTTCGCCCAAGACCATTTGTGCTCATCTTTTTGAGAACTCTGGTGCTCGCCTAACTGTTTATGTTCAAGATATTCTTCAGTTGACTTAGTGCACCCGGCTTCTATGCGTCTACGTCTACATGACTTCTCCTTTCTGCAATCTTTAGGCCTTTAAAGTAGACTTCAAGAAGCCTGCCTGCACCCCATTCCAGTAGATCAGTTTATCATGGATACTCAGTCCTGCCTCTTTAAGCACCACCGAAACAAGTTAAACCAGAGGAGGATGTACTTCGGTTGCCATTGGGCCATCTGGGCCTCTGTGAGGAAGTCCCTTTTGTATTCACGCAATACAGTGCATGTAAGACATTGGATTATTAATTTTGGAGGGAGACAACCCACCTCAAGGAACAATCACAACACTTGGCAGGGTGAATCAATAAAGTCAGTAAACCTGAGGTTAATTCCCTGGTAGCAATGGCACAAAGCAGATAGCCTTAACTTATTAATGTGTATGCAGTACCAAAAGAGTAATGAAGTTAAAATGCAAACAAAAAAAATCCCAAACTGCGTTAGAAAAATTGAGTCATAGTTAATAAACGAAATGTCCCCAAAATTATAAAAATCTAAAACGGGGAATGAGAGATATTAATTTTTAAAGTTTTAAGTAGGAATATCGCCCAGAAATGTAAAGATCCAGTAACAGTCAATGGCCAGGGTAGGACAGGGCCTAAGCACAATTTGACACTGAACACCTTGGAGCGTGTGTCGGATACACCAACGAGGTTAGTCCTTGTCAAAGATTTTACCTTCTGGCTTTAGTCCTTTAAGTCCAACTTTTCCACAGGAGTACACTTGTGAAGCCCCCCAGGTCTTCAAGGGAGGCACTTAGAGACTCACAGAGTGTTGGGTAGAAGTCAACAGTAGAATCCAGTCCAGTTCCAGTTGCCACAGTCCAGTTGGGCAGTTGCAGGAACGGCCTCTTATAGCATAATGTAATCCTGTAGCTTGAACCTTATGACCCTTGGAGTCTGCTTCTTTATCCTGGGTACAAGAGAGCAGGACCAGTCCTTCAGGGCTATTCTCGTGTCACAGACAGTGGGGTCCAGTACGCTTCTTTTATTCCTCATGTCCAGGAGTGTTTTGAACTGGGTGTATAGAGGTGCCACATTTATGTTTGACACAAGTTAGTGGCAGACTCATAGGCGCCTCCTTACCAATGGGGCAAAAGTCCATTCCCAGGGCCAACTCTACCCACTTTTGACATTTTCAAGATGGTGAAATTCTTCAGCCATGCTAAACTAGAGCGCTGGGGTGTATCTGGGGAGTGTACTATAGTACTCTTAGTATCCTCCCATATCTAATACCAAACTTCAGTTTGGGGCAGTCACTTTACAACCAATAAACCCAGAAACAGAAGTCTGGTAGAAGAAAGCAAGGTTTTCCAGCAACTACACAGTAAATACACATGATTAATTTTAGCTTCCTGCTTCCCTTTCATTCAAGCCCTCTGTGTTATATGTAAAAACACAGTATTCTGTCAAGCAGGATTTGGCATTCAAGGAGGGTTTGACATTGTATTGTCAAAAGGAATCCTCACAATCCCGCCCCACATAATATTCAGGTTCAGAGAAGTCACCTCTGACCATTCTGGTCAGCCTATTGTTTGCTTATGGGAAGCACTTAACACCCTTTTCACACTTATTCAAATGCCAATTACTGACTGACGGAAGAGAAGAAGAAGGGCAAATATAAATGCAACCTCCAAGAATTTCAGGGAGGAATAGAGTAACCTTCCTAAAGTTACTTTTCCTTAATATTTATAAAAATCTGACTTAATAACTATTCCTGAGATGCTGTATTAGTATTTTTAATCTGTACTCTTGTTTTCTGCATAGGAAAGCTAGGCCTGCTACAGTGAAAGTAGCTTTTCGGTATCAATTGAAGGACATGTTAACATTGAATTTCTACATGTCTCACTTTTAAATACTATGCACCCCGCCTGGTGGTCAACAAGGCCTACATAGGAGGGACCTATTAAAATTTAAAAGGGAGTATTTGACCTGCCGAAGGGGTTTATTTTTTACAGGTCAAATTGCAGTGTTTAACTGCCATAGTCATACTACAAGGATAGGTCTGAAACCATGTTTTGAACTGTCATTGTAGTGGGTGACAAAATATGTGCTGCAGTCCACTGATGGTATTTAACTTATAGTGTATTTTGTGCCATATATTAGGGACTTATAAGTAAATTAAATAGACCAATTAGGAATATGCTAATTTGATCAAGTTTAACAGAGAATCACCATCACTTTACCACTGATTAGAAGGGTTGAAATGCACAGTGTTCTAACATCTTCAAAAATGAAGGGCCAAGGAGAAAGTGAATAGAGGACAACCACAAAAGGCAGATTTCGTAACATGTGTTTCAAAGTCCTTCTGTAGAATAAATCAAACTGCTGTGCTCTGCAGCAGATGGACAGTGTTCCTATGGCTAAGGAAAATTGTAAGAAGGCTCAGGCCCACGAACCTCTCCATTTTGACTTGCAAAATATGAGGTTTCTGCTTCAGGACAAACATGTCCATCAGACTATTGCCCAGCCAGTCGAATCCAGTAGGAAATTAGTTTTGTCAGCACGTCTTTATAGCAATTATTTTTTAAACAATAGCTTTATATTTTGTTAGGAGTACACAAATATTTCAAACACATCATTGATGTTATGTTTCCACAAAAAAAAAAAACAAGAACATCAATGCTAACACTAAGTATATGCAATAAGGTCTGCACATGTACTGTTGCACTGTTGGTCACTCCAACCATCACAAATGGTCTTAACACCTACTTTTGATGAGATATAAGAGACAATGCTGCACACATGATGCACCTCATGTGGATCTTTCATACCTTCTAGATGCCTGTCCAAGGAGAAGCACATTATCAATACTCAAGCCATACTGCTAATTCCTGCTTAGACACTAGTGGGTAGTAGGTTCTTGATCTCTCATTTCCCTTTCTGCATTGACCCATTTCTTCATGCCATTAAGCCAATGAAGAAATAGAGGAAAACCTAAGCCACTCTAGGTCACTGCTTTCCTCCATTTGGATAAAACCTCATCCAGTGCCAAAAAGATTAGCTGTAATTTGGCACTTTTTAGCAAGGGAAATATCCCTAGCAGACGGTTTCAAGAGCAATTTAGAACTCAGCCTAGAAAAAACAACAAATGTTTTATTACCGTAACCCAGAAAGTAGAGCTTACTTTGTAGTTCTCCAAATAGGTAAGACATTTGTAGGCTCACCCCTCCATCGAAATTAGATTGTCCATGAGAAAAGACTCATTACATGAAGTCACTGAGGCAATAAAGGCCTTCAAAAGGTGTTTGTAATTAATTCATTTAAAACTGTTACTCTGTGATACCATTTTAGTAATACATCCACCTTCAATTTTCAGTGTTTCTAGCAATTCTGTCGGTATAGGGCCCTTTGGCAGTGCACCAACATGCCTCGTGCCGCAAATGACAAAAGTTAGAGCTTTTGAGCGGACACCTTGACGTGGAAGTTTAGGGTAACGCCATTCTCCAAGGCTATGCTTATGTCTTTAGACACATGCTTTCCATCTTTTCATGTTTTCTCGGGTCCTGACCCATTGGCTGCACTTGCATGCCTGGTTGGTTCTGTTAACCCAGTTCCGGCCCTCTCAGGCCTAGCTTCTCATTTTCTGAAGTGTGCAATGGATTTTCCGCATTGTCTACCTTTCATTCTAAGCATTGTCTAGGACCCTGTGGTCAACTTTCACAGACTTATGCTAGAGTCTACGTCCCCCTTCTAGACTGGTGGGTCGCAGGCACAATAAGCAAGAAGACATCAGTTAGTAAGGGTCAGCAGCTTGGCTAGTATAGTGCTTGAACGAAGTCTGTGCCCCTTCACTGCCTCACGTGTTAAGCTGGTCGGCTTTCTTTCTTCTCTTTCCTACAAAACAATCAACATTTTATTTTAGGTGTGCTATCTTCTTGTCGAATTGAGGTCACAGGGCAAGAATACTCTAATTTGCATACTAATTAAGATAGTATGCTTCTCTGGTCCTCTTCGACCTTGGATTGACATGACTCTCCTGGTGGCCATCCAGCCTCAATCACACTCCAAAATAAAGTGCCACAGAATGGCATAATTCACCATATGAGAGCGCAGTAAAGTTTATAATACACTTTTGGTTGGAGTGCTATTCCCCTACCTCCGTACCTCTTTTGTCTGACGTTTACCCTTGCAATGCCCCCTGTTCTTTTCTTCTGGCTTAATAGTTATTATCCAGGGTGTTGGGGAGCATGGCTGTACTTGTTCACCTCCATCTACCATTCAAGAGGAATTAGGGTTCTAAGTTTCATCTCCAAGTCAGTTCAGGTTCGAGTAAAATAAGGTAGCACTGGAGATTACTATTACTTTAATAGTTAAATAATACTTTCCCTTCATGAAGCAGATCGCTGCAGGGAGTCCAATTGACATTGAAGGCATATGATACCCATCTATTTGTCTTTAGTCAAATATAGATTTTAGCAGCTTTAGGTAGAGAACTGCCAACTGTATAATTTCTGTTCCATACCTGATTTCCCTGGAGAACCCTTTGACATTAACAGGTTCATCCTCCCACAAACAATCCTGCCTGGATCACAAAGTTTATGACAGCTAAGAACCTGTGAAAACTGTCAGGGATCTATGTAACCCTGCTCTGGAAATGAATTGGCCATATTAGATATCAGAGACCACAGGCATATTGCAAAATGTGCGAATTTTACACCAATCTCTTCAACATTTAACAACAATTTTAAAATAGCAAGACAATGCCTGTCATTTTAAAGTTTATGGTTTGCACACTCTTATGTATAACAATCTGTACTTCCATCCACATTTAACACTAATCAGAGACCTTGCACTTGGCAGTGGAACATAATGTCTGTAGTTGTGCCATCGTAATGCTTCGATAAACAGATTATGCATCACATAAGGTCTCATGCTAAGTCTGTGACCTGCATAGTTGATGTGGAAAAACTAATGCTTGCACTCGCTGATCTCAACAGACGCACCTTAGAAGGATCCATGATGACGGTTGGCACAAAGTTAAGAAAGATGTGGTTGCAGTCAGTGCGGACATTGGTGTTGTTGAAGGCCACCTCCAGCTCATCCATGGCTTCAAGGAGCAGGCGCTCCCCTTCATTTTGGAGATACTCAAAGGATGCTTCCTGTGGGAAAGGTATATCAGTTGAAAACATTTTAAAGGTTGCTTAGAAGTAAACTTAAATCTATTCATGTCAGGAGAGACTAAACTATTTTAGTTACTTAACAGTGGTTCTATTTATAATAAAAATAAGGAAGCATTAGTGTGTTTTATTAAAATCCAAAACAATAACCAAACTAATGATAATTCCAGAAGGGGAAGGGCCCAGGGAACAGCTTTTTTCAAACAACTACACATCACGCCTAAACAAAAATGCCACTTCTAAGTGTAGGTTTCAATACCTCCTTTTATTTCCAGGCCATACTACAGAGAAAATAATTTGTCCCACTTCCACCATCGAGTGTACCAAGCATCTGGTAGATGACAGATGAGTAAGGGGAAAAACTACCATTAACGTACCTTTCCCTTAAACAATTTCAGCCAAACTCACAATACGTTTTTCCCATAAGTGCGTGTTTAGATTGGAAATTTAGAAATAAGCCAGACATGAAACACGGAGATTGATTTATCAAACTGCCAGAAGTAGAAGTGACATCACACACCCTTTGACCTTCAAGGACATAACCACGTGGTCCCTTTTTTCAAAGCTTGCCCCACAACAAATTTTTAGTAGCTGCTGATGGGCTAATGGAGTGACAGGGAGCGTAAACTAAGTAAAATAAAAAAAAGATCTTAGTGCCTCGCTTCTGTCTATCCCTGCCTCTTCCTTCATGACCCCCAAAATACGCAGCAGGAAGTGTAGTGATGGACTACCAAAGGGCGAGCTGAGAGCAGACGCTACTACTGATAGAAAGTGCAGTGAATGGGGCGCCTATCTTTCCGGCACCCTGGAAACACCACACGCCCACAACCCTCTTTTCTACCATTCCAGAGCCCCCGTTGATTTCAGGGGTGCTGAGGCCCAGCCCTGCGACTGCCTCAAGTTTTCCAGCTACATCTGGTTGTAGGGTTGCACCTCGCTTCATGTCCCCACGGTGCAATGTTTCCATTCGTGGTCTCTATCATGACAACCTGATGACTTTTAGGTAAAAGAGTCTTGGGTAGCTTCAACTGAAGTCACTGGCCTACCTCACTCGATAACAATGATTTGCAAAAACAAAGCCCATTGCTGAAATCATGGTGTCCTGTCGGGGTGGGGCGAGGTAGCAAACCTATCACACTAGCCAACTATCATCTAATTGTGTTAAAGGTACTCCAGCAACTCCCACTGTACCTTGTACAAAGTAAGGAGGCATGAGGGTGAAAACCAAAGCACCACAACCCGCACTCAATTTGTGTCGTAGACCATACAGACAGTACTGGTAAATCTTACATATACAACCGACTCGGGCTCTCAGTCTCCTTTGTATAGCTCCAGTTTCCTGATTAGAGCAAACAACACATCACCGTGAAATGGCTAAAACAACAGTCTCACAAAGGTCCGCTACAGCTTTTTCGAGACTTGGAAACATTTGAAACTGGGCAGAATATTTTACAATCCCATCTCACTGAGATCACGATCCTCCAGTAGCAACATAAGGTTGCATCTGTTAAATAGTATTTTAGAGTACAGCGCACACTTCAGAACCTCTTCTTTTCCATTCAGCACAAGTCGAAATCTACAATAAAATAGATTTTCTACCCACCTTGGTCACAAGGTCAGAATGCCGGATGATAGCACGCACGAAGAACCGGTAGTCTGTCACCTCCGTGCCCGCTTCGACCTTTGCCGCCCCTAGGTAGAGGTGCATTTTGTGATTGGAACAGGGGATGGCGGTGAGATCGAAATTTCGCATCCGGTTCAGCTCCAGCTGAAAAGCAAGCGCCGGCTCCAGGTGACGATAAATCCGGTCTTCCAAAAACTGGGGAGTGGGCGAAGGAACAACAAGAGCACACAGTGAAACACACATGGAAACAGTTCAATGCACGTGAATGCTACTTGCACTGCAGTAGGGAGTTGTGTTTGTATTTATAAAAAAGCTTCAGCGTTTCAAACAAAAATGCTGTTCATTGCAGCGGGGGTACGTTACATCAATGAAGGATGACAGTGACGTGGGAATGGTGATGAGACACTGGTTGGTGATACAGGAAACAGGGACAATGACCACCCAATGCACAGGACAGGAATATAAAGTTTTATCTACATTAAAGTAAACGTGCCATCATGGGACAAGAGGGTGCGGTCCAGGGCAAGTGAGGGAAGGCTGTCGGTGGTGGAGGTCCTCACGCCTGGGGAAGTGGCCTTACAGGACAGGCTTAGGTCAGGCACAAAGGCCAGTGCGCTCTAGAGTGGGAATGCCAGTGTAGGGGTGAAAGAAGTTAGAATGGCCTATACCTGGTGAGGTGCTAGGTGATCTTGATAGGGAGATTATAGATGGCAGACAGAGGCAAACATAAAGGGATGTGGCATGAGAGGTTTTGAAAGTGGCAGGGCAGAGAGGTATAATTTAATACATTGAGAAGCGGGGTAGACGTAGCATCCTATCTCTGCAGATAAGCAGCAAGAGAGCCAAGCTTGGATGGGCGTGCATGTTGGAGTGCTTTATTAAGGAGCAGAAGGAATTCTGCAGGAGACCAACTCATCCGCACCTGCAGTATTATTCAAGGTTGCTCAGAACAAGGGTATTAAATGGAGTTTTGTATCTCCTTGAAGGGAGGTGATAACAGATTTCCTTAATGATCAGTCACAAGGGTATTAAATGGAGTTCTGTATCTCTGTGAGGGGCGGTGATAACAGATTTCCTTTATGATCAGTCACACACACCGCACTGCTGTGGACATGGTAGCTGGATGGAGAGAAGGGGTCTGCCACTGGTTGACTAAGCAGTGATCTGAGCATTGCGTATGCAAAGCATTGTAGGCAGGTGCCAGAGCGTGCTTCATATCAGTGGAGAGGAAGAGCAGCATCCTTGCCAGGGAGGGCAGGAGACTTGATGGGTTGGGTCAAGAAAAGCGGAGCAGAGTGCAGGAGAACAGGTAGAAAGGAGGGAGGCGATGTGCACTCTCTGGAGCCCTTCACCTGTTTCTGGTTCCTCCTGACTTTGGCACAAGGCTCGCAAAGCCGTCTATTGCAAATAGGATTGTCTCTGAGAAGACAAGCAGAGAGCAGACCTCTGTTGTTGGTCTAAGGGAGAGGGGCCACAGTCTTTAGAGAAAGTAAGGTTCCTCACTCTGTGTGATGTATTAATGCCCCTCAAAGCAGCACACTGAAATAGTAGAGGATGCCGGTCAGAGAGGGGTCCGCAGTAGCTGGCCACAGTAAAAGCTCTTAAAACTGGATTGATGGTCCTCTGACATGAAAATGTTGATCCAACTTGTACTTCCACCTAAAATGCACTGCAAATGTCAGAAGGACATACTAGCAAATTAATTACTGTTTACCAACAAGTGAGGGTAAAATCCCGCAAATAAGGGTCTGTTCCGCTAAAAGAGAATAAACAGGGAGAGCACAAAGTGCACCGTCATATAGGAGAACTGAGTTCGATGATCCAACTCAGACCACATTTTATGTGCATATTTACTTCGAAAAAAATGTGCTTTCCTTACTCAGTTTTCATTTATTTTAAAGCATTCCAATGGAAGCCGGAGGACCATGTCAATGCAGAGGGATCCTTAATGTGACTTCTACAGGTTAGACGCCAAGAGTGGCTGATGGTAGTGGATGCGTGGGAGGCCACAATGGAAAAGCAGCAGAGTGTGGAAAGGGCACAATGTGTGTGTGCGAGCACACTAAGAATTTGGGACTTATTGAGTATGGGAGCAGACAGGGTGTGAGACACAGTGCGTGATGGTACATTTTGCCATAGACGTGGTGAAGTACACAGAAGCTAACATGACACAGAGGGGGTGTGACACACATAGGGTGAGGGCTAAGAATGGATGAGGCATCACAGAATAGGCAAGTGGGGGGAGACTGTGGGGGAGAAAGAGTGGGTGAAGAACACAGTAAATGAAAGTGGCACAGGCGGGCTGAGAATAGATGAAAAGGCAAAGAATAGGGAAAGGAGACAACAAATTTGAGTGGCCAAAGAGTGGGCAAGGACAAAGAGTATGAGGTGTGTGGCACAGAGGAGAGAACAAAGTAGACGAGTTGAGACATAGTGATGATAGGCAAAAGGTGGTACAGAGATGGAATATTTGGTTAAGCGGTAGACGATGTGTAGGGGAGCACAGAATAATTTATCCCTCTGGCTAAAACACTCAAAAACATAAGCAAGGTGTGTCTGAAAACAAAGGTGCTTGGGATATCAAGAATCGATAGGGATAGCCATGATGAATGAAAATGTGAAAGGATGGACATTTGTGCCAATTGGTGACATCTTCTGACTTCCCACTGAGACATTGGGCAGAATAATAAACAAAAAATATTAAATTCACAATACTGAGACTATACTGATGTCTTTTGAAGGAAGGTAGGAGCATTACGGAGGAAGACAGAAATATAGATAATGTGGAATAAGTAACAGAGCGAACAAACAGATTAAAATAGACTACAAAAATAGAAAAAAGACTATGGCCCTCATTACAACCCTGGCGGTCTTTGACCGCCAGGGCTGTTTTGTCGGAAGCACTGCCAACAGGCCGGCGGTGCTTCCCTGGGAATTACGACTGCTGCGGAAGCGCTGCGGTCGCACCGCCGGGACCAGTGGTTTCCCGACACTTTTGTCCCGGCGGTTTAAAACCCCCAGGGCAGCGATGCCCAGGTGTAAAGAAATGGCTCCCTGTTGCAGTTACCCCCCACTTTTTGCCTGATACTGATGCTGACTTGACTGAGAAGTGTGCTGGGACCCTGCTAACCAGGCCCCAGCACCAGTGTTCCTTCACCTAAAATGTACCATTGTATCCACAATTGGCACACCCTGGCATTCAGATAAGTCCCTTGTAACTGGTACTTCTAGTACCAAGGGCCCTGATGCCAAGAAAGGTCTCTAAGGGCTGCAGCATGTCTTATGCCACCCTAGAGACCCCTCACTCAGCACAGACACACTGCTTACAAGCCTGTGTGTGCTGGTGAGAACAAAATGAGTAAGTCGACATGGCACTCCCCTCAGGGTGCCATGCCAGCCTCTCACTGCCTATGCAGTATAGGTAAGACACCCCTCTAGCAGGCCTTACAGCCCTAAGGCAGGGTGCACTATACCATAGGTGAGGGTACCAGTGCATGAGCACTGTGCCCCTACAGTGTCTAAGCAAAACCTTAGACATTGTAAGTGCAGGGTAGCCATAAGAGTATATGGTCTGGGAGTCTGTTTTACACGAACTCCACAGCACCATAATGGCTACACTGAAAACTGGGAAGTTTGGTATCAAACTTCTCAGCACAATAAATGCACACTGATGCCAGTGTACATTTTATTGCAAAATACACCCCAGAGGGCACCTTAGAGGTGCCCCCTGAAACTTAACCAACTAGCTGTGTAGGCTGACTGGTTCCAGCAGCCTGCCACACTAGAGACATGTTGCTGGCCCCATGGGGAGAGTGCCTTTGTCACTCTGAGGCCAGTAACAAAGCCTGCACTGGGTGGAGATGCTAACACCTCCCCCAGGCAGGAGCTGTGACACCTGGCGGTGAGCCTCAAAGGCTCACCCCTTTGTCACAGCCCAGCAGGGCACTCCAGCTTACTGGAGTTGCCCGCCCCCTCCGGCCACGGCCCCCACTTTTGGCGGCAAGGCTGGAGGGAACAAAGAAAGCAACAAGGAGGAGTCACTGGCCAGTCAGGACAGCCCCTAAGGTGTCCTGAGCTGAAGTGACTCTAACTTTTAGAAATCCTCCATCTTGCAGATGGAGGATTCCCCCAATAGGGTTAGGATTGTGACCCCCTCCCCTTGGGAGGAGGCACAAAGAGGGTGTACCCACCCTCAGGGCTAGTAGCCATTGGCTACTAACCCCCCAGACCTAAACACGCCCTTAAATTTAGTATTTAAGGGCTACCCTGAACCCTAGAAAATTAGATTCCTGCAACTACAAGAAGAAGGACTGCCTAGCTGAAAACCCCTGCAGCGGAAGACCAGAAGACGACAACTGCCTTGGCTCCAGAAACTCACCGGCCTGTCTCCTGCCTTCCAAAGATCCTGCTCCAGCGACGCCTTCCAAAGGGACCAGCGACCTCGACATCCTCTGAGGACTGCCCCTGCTTCGAAAAGACAAGAAACTCCCGAGGACAGCGGACCTGCTCCAAAGAAAAGCTGCAACTTTGTTTCCAGCAGCTTTAAAGAACCCTGCAAGCTCCCCGCAAGAAGCGTGAGACTTGCCACACTGCACCCGGCGACCCCGACTCGGCTGGTGGCGATCCAACACCTCAGGAGGGACCCCAGGACTACTCTGATACTGTGAGTACCAAAACCTGTCCCCCCTGAGCCCCCACAGCGCCGCCTGCAGAGGGAATCCCGAGGCTTCCCCTGACCGCGACTCTTTGAACCTAAAGTCCCGACGCCTGGGAGAGACCCTGCACCCGCAGCCCCCAGGACCTGAAGGACCGGACTTTCACTGGAGGAGTGACCCCCAGGAGTCCCTCTCCCTCGCCCAAGTGGAGGTTTCCCCGAGGAATCCCCCCCTTGCCTGCCTGCAGCGCTGAAGAGATCCCTAGATCTCCCATTGACTTCCATTACAAACCCGACGCTTGTTTCTACACTGCACCCGGCCGCCCCCGCGCTGCTGAGGGTGAAATTTCTGTGTCAACTTGTGTCCCCCCCGGTGCCCTACAAAACCCCTCTGGTCTGCCCTCCGAAGACGCGGGTACTTACCTGCAAGCAGATCGGAACCGGGGCACCCCCTTCTCTCCATTCTAGCCTATGTGTTTTGGGCACCACTTTGAACTCTGCACCTGACCGGCCCTGAGCTGCTGGTGTGGTGACTTTGGGGTTGCTCTGAACCCCCAACGGTGGGCTACCTTGGACCAAGAACTGAACCCTGTAAGTGTCCTACTTACCTGGTAAAACTAACAAAAACTTACCTCCCCCAGGAACTGTGAAAATTGCACTAAGTGTCCACTTTTGAAACAGCTATTTGACAATAACTTGAAAAGTATACATGCAATTTTGATGATTTGAAGTTCCTAAAGTACTTACCTGCAATACCTTTCGAACAAGATATTACATGTTAAATTTGAACCTGTGGTTCTTAAAATAAACTAAGAAAAGATATTTTTCTATATAAAAACCTATTGGCTGGATTTGTCTCTGAGTGTGTGTACCTCATTTATTGTCTATGTGTATGTACAACAAATGCTTAACACTACTCCTTGGATAAGCCTACTGCTCGACCACACTACCACAAAATAGAGCATTAGTATTATCTATTTTTACCACTATTTTACCTCTAAGGGGAACCCTTGGACTCTGTGCATGCTATTCCTTACTTTGAAATAGCACATACAGAGCCAACTTCCTACATTGGTGGATCAGCGGTGGGGTACAAGACTTTGCATTTGCTGGACTACTCAGCCAATACCTGATCACACGACAAATTCCAAAATTGTCATTAGAAATTGATTTTTGCAATTTGAAAAGTTTTCTAAATTCTTAAAAGACCTGCTAGGGCCTTGTGTTAGATCCTGTTTAGCATTTCTTTTAGAGTTTAAAAGTTTGTAAAAGTTTGAATTAGATTCTAGAACCAGTTGTAGATTCTTAAAAAGTATTCCAACTTTTAGAAGCAAAATGTCTAGCACAGATGTGACTGTGGTGGAACTCGACACCACACCTTACCTCCATCTTAAGATGAGGGAGCTAAGGTCACTCTGTAAAATAAAGAAAATAACAATGGGCCCCAAACCTACCAAAATACAGCTCCAGGAGCTTTTGGCAGAGTTTGAAAAGGCCAACCCCTCTGAGGGTAGCAACTCAGAGGAAGAGGATAGTGACTTGGAGGAAAATTCCCCCCTACCAGTCCTATCTAGGGAGAACAGGGTCCCTCAAACCCTGACTCCAAAAATAATAGTCAGAGATGCTGGTTCCCTCACAGGAGAGACCAACACCTCTGAAATCACTGAGGATAACTCCAGTGAAGATGACCCCCTGTTAGCCAGGATGGTCAAAAGATTGGCTTTGGAAAAGCAGCTCCTAGCCATAGAAAGGGAAAGAAAAGAGATGGGCCTAGGTCCCATCGATGGTGGCAGCAACTTAAATAGGGTCAGAGATTCTCCTGACATCCTAAAAATCCCCAAAGGGATTGTAACAAAATATGAAGATGGTGATGACATCACCAAATGGTTCACAGCTTTTGAGAGGGCTTGTGTAACCAGAAAAGTAAACAGATCTCACTGGGGTGCTCTCCTTTGGGAAATGTTCACTGGAAAGTGTAGGGATAGACTCCTCACACTCTCGGGAAAAGATGCAGAATCTTATGACCTCATGAAGGGTACCCTGATTGAGGGCTTTGGATTCTCCACTGAGGAGTATAGAATTAGATTCAGGGGGGCTCAAAAATCCTCGAGCCAGACCTGGGTTGACTTTGTAGACTACTCAGTGAAAACACTAGATGGTTGGTTAACTGGAAATGAAGTGTGTGACTATGTTGGGCTTTATAATTTGTTTATGAAAGAACACATTTTAAGTAACTGCTTCAATGAAAAGTTGCATCAGTATCTGGTAGACCTAGGTCCAATTTCTCCCCAAGAATTGGGAAAGAAGGCAGACCACTGGGTCAAGACTAGGGTAACCAAAACTTCCACTGGGGGTGACCAAAAGAAAGGGGTTACAAAAACTCCCCAGGAGAAAGTGGGTGACACTAGAAACAAAGAAAAAGAGTCCTCTGTAGGCCCCCAAAAACCAGAACAGGTGGGTGGGCCCCAAGACACAACCCAAAACAAAGGTGGGTACCAGGGTAAGAACTGGGATGCCACTAAGGCATGGTGCCACAACTGTAAACAGTCTGGGCACCACACCAAGGACACTTCTTGTCCCAAAAACAAACCCCAGAACAAAATTCCCGGGGTAACCAGTGTAGCCATTGGAGATGACTCCTCAGATGAGGAGGTCTTCATAGCTTTCAACTGGAAAATGGGCCCAACAGGTGAGTTGGAGATTCCAGAGGGAAGTAGACACTTCCACCACCTACAGGTGAATGGAATCCCAGCCACTGCCCTGAGAGACACTTGTGCCAGTCACACTATTGTGCATGACAGGCTGGTGCTCTCAAACCAGTACATCCCAGGTGAGATGGCCAGAGTAAGAGTTAGCCCAGACAGGGTCACTAATAGGCCTGTGGCTCTTGTGCCCATAGAAGTGGGTGGAACTTTTAGCTGGAGAAGGGTGGTAGTCAGTACAGACCTCCCCCTTGATTGTCTCCTTGGAAATGACTACCCAGAGGTTAGTCAGAGCCTAAGAGAAGAACTGGTCCAGGGCCAGTCCTCTCCCAAGGATTATGGAGTGCCTGCCTCTGCAGTAAATGCAAGTAGGCCCCAGAAGAAAAAGAAAAGGAAACAGAGTAGGAAAGGTGGACAACCTTTAGCCAAGGTTCCAGCAAGCCAAGGAGATTCTGCTCCAGTAGGGGGGAACTCCAAAAATGGCTCTGATAAAGTCCAACCTGACCCACAAGAAGTCCTGGCTAGTCAGGCAACTGTTAAACCTGAGTGGGTGGCTCCTCAGCTAACAGAAGAAAGAGTGGAAGAAGGGTGTTCACTACAAGATGTGGTAACCCCCCACTCCAATACAGCAGACAGGCAACCTGAACCCAAAGAAGCCTGTAACTTAGCCCCTTCCCTTTTAGGTGAAGAGCTAAAGGTGTGGTTCTGGGCACTGACAGCTGTCAGTGGCCTCTGCTGGGTGTTAGCCTTTATGGCTGCACTATCCTTGGCATGGTGGTCTGACCCCATGCCAAATAACAAGTTAGGCCCCCTGACCCTGTTGGTCATGGTGGGGTTACTCCAGCTCTGGGTAACCTCTTTGGGTAAGCTAGGGGTGACCTTGGCTAAGATAAGATTAGCAGAGGTGGATACCTCTGACCTCAAAATAGAGAGAATGGGTGAAGACATAAAAAGCACAGACAAGAGGCAGTTCAGACTAGGTCCTA
The DNA here is from genome assembly GCF_031143425.1 of Pleurodeles waltl. Lineage (NCBI taxonomy): Eukaryota > Metazoa > Chordata > Amphibia > Caudata > Salamandridae > Pleurodeles > Pleurodeles waltl. The sequence continues at coordinate 11,838,417 of NC_090441.1, forward strand.
TCACTGTGGAAGTGGGTCAGTTCCCCAGAGGGAATGACCTGAACAGGAGGATGTAAGGCAGAGTAGGCCCTGCAACAAACCAGCCATTTCCTCTACTCTTCCTCGCCTGACAGACTAGGAAGACTCTTCCAGCGTTGGCTGAGTCTCCTGGCCTGTGGGCTGGGGGGGGCTTGTGTAAAGAAATGGCTCCCTGTTGCAGTTACCCCCCACTTTTTGCCTGATACTGATGCTGACTTGACTGAGAAGTGTGCTGGGACCCTGCTAACCAGGCCCCAGCACCAGTGTTCCTTCACCTAAAATGTACCATTGTATCCACAATTGGCACACCCTGGCATTCAGATAAGTCCCTTGTAACTGGTACTTCTAGTACCAAGGGCCCTGATGCCAAGAAAGGTCTCTAAGGGCTGCAGCATGTCTTATGCCACCCTAGAGACCCCTCACTCAGCACAGACACACTGCTTACAAGCCTGTGTGTGCTGGTGAGAACAAAATGAGTAAGTCGACATGGCACTCCCCTCAGGGTGCCATGCCAGCCTCTCACTGCCTATGCAGTATAGGTAAGACACCCCTCTAGCAGGCCTTACAGCCCTAAGGCAGGGTGCACTATACCATAGGTGAGGGTACCAGTGCATGAGCACTGTGCCCCTACAGTGTCTAAGCAAAACCTTAGACATTGTAAGTGCAGGGTAGCCATAAGAGTATATGGTCTGGGAGTCTGTTTTACACGAACTCCACAGCACCATAATGGCTACACTGAAAACTGGGAAGTTTGGTATCAAACTTCTCAGCACAATAAATGCACACTGATGCCAGTGTACATTTTATTGCAAAATACACCCCAGAGGGCACCTTAGAGGTGCCCCCTGAAACTTAACCAGCTAGCTGTGTAGGCTGACTGGTTCCAGCAGCCTGCCACACTAGAGACATGTTGCTGGCCCCATGGGGAGAGTGCCTTTGTCACTCTGAGGCCAGTAACAAAGCCTGCACTGGGTGGAGATGCTAACACCTCCCCCAGGCAGGAGCTGTGACACCTGGCGGTGAGCCTCAAAGGCTCACCCCTTTGTCACAGCCCAGCAGGGCACTCCAGCTTACTGGAGTTGCCCGCCCCCTCCGGCCACGGCCCCCACTTTTGGCGGCAAGGCTGGAGGGAACAAAGAAAGCAACAAGGAGGAGTCACTGGCCAGTCAGGACAGCCCCTAAGGTGTCCTGAGCTGAAGTGACTCTAACTTTTAGAAATCCTCCATCTTGCAGATGGAGGATTCCCCCAATAGGGTTAGGATTGTGACCCCCTCCCCTTGGGAGGAGGCACAAAGAGGGTGTACCCACCCTCAGGGCTAGTAGCCATTGGCTACTAACCCCCCAGACCTAAACACGCCCTTAAATTTAGTATTTAAGGGCTACCCTGAACCCTAGAAAATTAGATTCCTGCAACTACAAGAAGAAGGACTGCCTAGCTGAAAACCCCTGCAGCGGAAGACCAGAAGACGACAACTGCCTTGGCTCCAGAAACTCACCGGCCTGTCTCCTGCCTTCCAAAGATCCTGCTCCAGCGACGCCTTCCAAAGGGACCAGCGACCTCGACATCCTCTGAGGACTGCCCCTGCTTCGAAAAGACAAGAAACTCCCGAGGACAGCGGACCTGCTCCAAAGAAAAGCTGCAACTTTGTTTCCAGCAGCTTTAAAGAACCCTGCAAGCTCCCCGCAAGAAGCGTGAGACTTGCCACACTGCACCCGGCGACCCCGACTCGGCTGGTGGCGATCCAACACCTCAGGAGGGACCCCAGGACTACTCTGATACTGTGAGTACCAAAACCTGTCCCCCCTGTGCCCCCACAGCGCCGCCTGCAGAGGGAATCCCGAGGCTTCCCCTGACCGCGACTCTTTGAACCTAAAGTCCCGACGCCTGGGAGAGACCCTGCACCCGCAGCCCCCAGGACCTGAAGGACCGGACTTTCACTGGAGGAGTGACCCCCAGGAGTCCCTCTCCCTCGCCCAAGTGGAGGTTTCCCCGAGGAATCCCCCCCTTGCCTGCCTGCAGCGCTGAAGAGATCCCTAGATCTCCCATTGACTTCCATTACAAACCCGACGCTTGTTTCTACACTGCACCCGGCCGCCCCCGCGCTGCTGAGGGTGAAATTTCTGTGTCAACTTGTGTCCCCCCCGGTGCCCTACAAAACCCCTCTGGTCTGCCCTCCGAAGACGCGGGTACTTACCTGCAAGCAGATCGGAACCGGGGCACCCCCTTCTCTCCATTCTAGCCTATGTGTTTTGGGCACCACTTTGAACTCTGCACCTGACCGGCCCTGAGCTGCTGGTGTGGTGACTTTGGGGTTGCTCTGAACCCCCAACGGTGGGCTACCTTGGACCAAGAACTGAACCCTGTAAGTGTCCTACTTACCTGGTAAAACTAACAAAAACTTACCTCCCCCAGGAACTGTGAAAATTGCACTAAGTGTCCACTTTTGAAACAGCTATTTGACAATAACTTGAACAGTATACATGCAATTTTGATGATTTGAAGTTCCTAAAGTACTTACCTGCAATACCTTTCGAACAAGATATTACATGTTAAATTTGAACCTGTGGTTCTTAAAATAAACTAAGAAAAGATATTTTTCTATATAAAAACCTATTGGCTGGATTTGTCTCTGAGTGTGTGTACCTCATTTATTGTCTATGTGTATGTACAACAAATGCTTAACACTACTCCTTGGATAAGCCTACTGCTCGACCACACTACCACAAAATAGAGCATTAGTATTATCTATTTTTACCACTATTTTACCTCTAAGGGGAACCCTTGGACTCTGTGCATGCTATTCCTTACTTTGAAATAGCACATACAGAGCCAACTTCCTACACCAGGGGATAACGAGTCCCCCCTCCTGCCAGCCTTTTCATGGAGGTTTGAACCGCCATGAAAAGGCTGGCGGAAAGGAGAGTCGCGGGGCCCCTGCATTGCCCATGCCCGTGGCATGGGCAGTGCAGGGGCCCCCTGCCACGGCCCCATGCAGCTTTTCAGTGTCTGCATAGCAGACAGTGAAAAGCGTGACGGGTGCAACTGCAACCGTCGCACAGCAGCAACACTGCCGGCTCCATTTGGAACCGGCTCCTGTGTTGCGCCGAGATCCCCACTGGGCCGGCGGGTGGAAACCAGGATTCCGCCAGCCGGCCAAGCGGGGATCTCCAAATAGACACCGCAGGAGTGCGGCCGCCCAGCGGTTTCAAATAGGCAGGTGGCGATTGCCGCCCGCCAAGGTTGAAATGAGGGCCTGTGTATTTTAAGGTAAAAATGCATATATTCACTTTTGCGGCATCATCATCGTTTGTATGGCGAAAAATACAAACATCTGAGTTTTTCTACATGTGCTTAAAATACAGGGAACAGATGCATCATTTATAACTATTTTGCACACAAATGTTTAATGACATGATGAGACCCCCAAGCACTGTTTTAGCCCGACCCTGCACAAAAACCTGCTTCTGTCATTGCAATAGAACATGGGGTGGAGCTCACTGAGAGGGCGTGGTGATGGGGAGGAGACAAGATGAGCAGAGCCAGGGAAGAGAATTGTGCAGTGAGAAGGTGCCTGTTCAGAGAGTTTCTCATGAAGGTGGTTTTAAGATGCAGAAGGAAAAGTCATTGGTAGAGGCTGTGCTGTCAGAGTGGTACAAGGGGAGGGTCTTCTGGAGAGAGCTGGAGCGAACTAAGAAGGTCATAACAGTACCATCATTTTCTCAAGCAAAGTGTGGTTTTCAGGGTGTTCATGATCTTTTTATAGGCGTGGTGTTGGCTGGGGGCTTGGGCAGGTTTCGTCCATTTCTATATAAACTCAAGGGCTGAAGTTTCTGTTTTTTACCTGTGCGTATAAGGACTGTGTAATTCTTTAAAAAATAAACATCTGAACCATTAAGATTCTTGTCACTGCACGCACAATATATCCTGTGAACAGTGTCTTGAAAACGTGACACTTTTCCCCTGATTATAGAGTGATTTTCTGTTCTACTGGACGGTTGTAGGATAAAGAGGGAGAACATGAATGAGACAAAAATAAACAAATAAATAACGTTTCTGTCACATAATCATCACTTCTTCTGACAAAATACCAACAATTTATAACAAAATAAAGAAGTCTTACCTTGTCCCTGGCTCGAAAGGTGAAAAACTTGGGGAACTCTCTCTGAAAATCAACAGCATACATGCAATTAGTCACAGAGGCAGTGATTTCCTTACTTTCTGCTTTTCTCCCCACCCTTGTATCTGTGTGCGCTGCTTTTCTCCCCACCGTTGTATCTGTATGTACGGTGGTATATTATTATTATTATTAGATATATATGTATATATGGCATCTGTATGTACGGTGGTATATTAGATGTGTATATATATATATATATATAGTTGTAAATGATAATGTAAAACTTGGATTACATTGCTAACACTTCTCTTGAAAAACCAGTAAATAAAAAATGAGGCCTACGAGGCTGTCTCAGAAAACAGCTTTGTTCGCCTCGATGATGGTTCTATTTTGACTCACTGCTGTAGGTTGGTGCACAAACGATGTGACATAAGGCTACTGTACTAGGCTTGTTGTACCAGGAATTGCCACACCAAGAGACTCTAGTTAGACTCTGGGCCTGATTACGACCTTGGCGGAGGGGATTACTCTGCCCCAAATGTGATGGATATCCCGTCCACCGTTTTACAAGTTCCATAGGATACAATGGAACGTGTAATACGGCAGGCGGGATAGTCATCACGATTGGGATGGAGAAGCTCGCAATGAGGCCCTCTGTCTTTCTGTGGCTTTCTTGTAGATATTATCCCTTTCCTTTGAATACTACTTGAGCTTTGAAATCAATCCAATTTGTAAATCAAAATGGCTGATTTGTCACTGTTAACAATTCCTAAATGCTACTCTTAGTTTTCACCTCAAGCAGAGCTCTCTGTGCAAAAAGGCTCAATTACAATGGTTCAACCATATTTTACGAAATTTCGAGAAATTTTAACTTTCCATAAAATGTTCCAGAACTAGAGATAAAAAGTTAAATAAGCCTCCTGCACTACTTTAAGGAATGTTGCACTATTTTCAAATATCATCTGCAATACCTTGACTAGCCCACAGGGAGACATTAATACCTGGAATCCAAAGGTCTCTTTCCACACCAATCAAATGGTTTTTATCTTTCATCCCTTGCTAAGGGCCGAAGGCTACTTTTGGGCAAGGGTTTGTCATCCTGTGTCCGAGCCCCTCGCCATGCCTCCTGGACACTTGCAAACGCGTAAATAATTCATAAATAGTCCAGGTGTGCTGTTCCAACTTCACACTATATTTAGAGTCTAAATAGTGGACTCGAAGCCCCTCCACATTTCATAAGAAATTTCCTGAACCTTGAATAACTTTAGTCGCGTTTGACAAAGCTGCATAAAAGTTTATTTAAGCTTGATGCGGCCACAGCCACTTGATCCCAGAGTTCCATGAAGATCTGTCTTGTGGGTAAAGGTTGGGAGAGGGAGGCGAAAGTGATTTTCCCCATTGTAATTCTCACAGGGTAAAAACTGTTGCACCTGTTGCAAGAATAGTTAGATGGACTTTCACGAAGCTAGCCTAAGGTGAAGTGTTATCTCCAAACTAATTACCTTTTGGGCTTTTCTTGAAAATGTCTTCAGTGGGTTTTCCCACATAAATAAAAAACTAGGGGTTAAACGAAGTCAAATAAAAAAATATGTGATGGCTGTAGTGATGACCCTATTGTTCAGATGCTTGAAAAAGAATGGATACCACTTTATGTATTTTCTTTTACAGTTATGTCTTGGTATGTTCTTGAACAGATACATTTAATTGTGTAATTCATCTGTTGACCTAAAAGGCCGATATTTAGGATAGTGTTACTAACAACTCTCTTAGTGCTCGGTATTTGACCAGATTAACATTCTGAAAGATACATCTGGCCTTGCTTTGTAAGATCTCTGTTATAAGGAAGATAACTGTGCTTTCTGGCGCCTACGCCTACACCATCTCTGGCACCTACAAACAGTGCGACATCTGATCCTGTAATGGAGTTGTAACATAAGAGGAATTTCAGTGCTGTCTATCTCGAACTTGGGCCTATAAAATCTGTTTACCCTGCTGGCTATCTGTTCTGTAAGTTATCTCTACAATGGGAAGCAGCAATGCTTTTCTGAGCACATTGTCTGTAAATTCTGTGTCATTTGAAGGAGCAGATTTATGATCCTGTAAGACCTCTATAATCTGAAGTATAGGTCTACTATCAGAGGGCTGCGATTGTATGATCTGTGCAAGATGAGGAACTGTTTTGCTTTGAAATTTCCTAAGCCTGTACTCTCTCTGTAACCTGAGTTATACCTTTGCTGCCAGAGGTACAATCTATGTAACCTGTAGATCTTTCTGTCAGAATTCTGCACATGTAAAGACTTCTGTAACTTGAATAATAGTTTTTGGGTCAGAGGTCTGTAAGGTCTGTGGAACATCTATAACAGCGCTAGACACCTACGACTATCACAGCTCTGATGTCAGATGTCTGATGCATGAGCCTGCACAATATCCGTTACAGGAGTGAATGTCTTACTGTTACAGGTCTGAGCCTGTAGGAGCTCCAGAACCCGACCGATCGGTTAACTGTCACAGATGCCAACCTGTACGATCTGCGCTACAGCACTGCGGTCAGACACTTGATCATGTAAGATCCGTTTAACCTGTGAACACCTTTTCATGTCAGATGCCTGATGCTTTAAGAAGTGTGTAACCTAATGGAAAACTGCTGATAGAACCCGGGGATTGTAAGAAAGTAGTTATAAAATGGATAGTTTTTCTGCCTTGTACCTTAGTTGTTAACGTCTCAAACACCAAGGGACAAATTTGCTGGTCTCCAATATCTCAACCTGTAAGATATATGCAAACTGAAAGACAGCTTTGCCGTCAGATGCCAGCATCTTTAAGATCACTGTAGCTTAAACAGAAGGTCAGCTCGTAAGCCAGAGCGTTAAAGATTGCTGTATCCTATGGGACTGTTCTTTTGTCAGATCTCTATACTCTGCGTGATAGCTCTGATGCTATAGCCCTTAAGTTATCTGTGATGATTGAGCCTGTAAGATATGTAAAACCGAAGAGATATATTTTCGGTACAAAACCTGAGCCTGTCAGATGTGTTAACTTATGGTCAGTTCTGTAATAGTCTGACAGATGTTTGTAACCAGAAAGACAGGTTTGCTAACAAAGCCAACAAGATCCATTAAAAAAGTGGGGTACACCTACTTTTTTGCCTGGGCCTGCATTCTCTGTAATTGAGGAACAGCTCTGAGGTCACAGTCTGAAAGATCTTTGTAAAAAGGGATTGCTACCCCAAACTGTAAGCTATCTATACTTTTAGATGTGAGCTTGCTGTCTGAAGCAGGAACGGCTGAGATCCCTATAACTAAATGGATAGTTGTGCTATAACACCTCAGTCTGTAGTAGCCTGGAAGTATGGGTTTGTTGTGAGAAGCATACAAGATGTGTTTAGCATGTGAAATAGCTCTGCGGACTGATGTGTATGTTAGAGTACAATCTCTGCAACTCAATGGACAAGTTTGAAGGCCTGGACCTGTATGAAATCTGTACCCTGAAGTATTGCTCATTGGGTCTATTAAGACCAACATAACACAAGAGACAGTTTTTCAGTCCAGCGCTAAATAGATTTCCTCTGTATCACACTGGATTGATTAATTGACTGTGCCTGTAGAATCTCTAGACTAGGACAGATTTGTGCACTACCATTTGAGCTCTCTCTAACAAGAAGGATTGTTGCCTGAGACAGTAAATTATGTGTATGAAGAGGGACAGCGTTCCCATGTGAATCTTGCGGCTTACTAATACCTGCATATTGTAAAGATTACTTTTATCTAAAGTTTAAATCCGTATCATCAGTGTAAGCAAGGTGATGGCTCTGACCTCCACTGTCCGAAGTTAGATATTTGACTTAACCGGAACTAACTAAAACTAAGATCCTCTGCTCAAAGGAGGAGTCTGGAGACCAGCACTATGCAGTTTACTACTGTAACTAACACTATTAAGGACCATCCGACTCCATGCCCTACGTCAGCGTATAAACTGCAATCTGAAGAGTCTGTCTCATATGTACTAGATGTATTATTAGGCACACGAAAGTTCAAGCAGGGGCGATATAACTATGTACAGACACAATTAATCACTTCCATGGAGACAAGACCTTTATAAATAACTAGAAACGACTCTGCCTGAGCAGGGTTTAGAGCATCCTATACACTAAAAAAACTGCTAACTATATGGCTTGCTAGTCTTTCTTCTGTGTACGATGACATTTCAATCTGTCTACTAATTCTGTATAATTTCAAAGATATAATAAACTAGAAATGGTCTAATCTAGAGGTCGAATATATGTTTGTGCTCAAGACCTCATAAATCCTCGTGGTGGCTCAGGCTCTTCAAAGGGAGCCTCATTTCTGCGTACTACAGTTACAAGGAAGGCACTTGGTAAGTTCATGTCCATGAGCTTTGGTGGAAGAGATGTCCACTCTTTATTCACACCTAGATATTCTTACATTATCATTTCTCCCCAAGAAAAAGGCATGTCAAATTACAAACGGGTCTGCGACCCTCGTCTGTGACTCCCCCTCATCCTGTAAGATTCACATAGCTTGCTCTGGGCGACACAACATCTGACCTCCACTGCTGCCTTATTCCATGAGTTAAGCAAAACTTATGATGTGCCACACTAGTGTGAGTAGAATTAGAAAGCCACACCACGACATGTAGGGTGCCTGGTGTAAAAGGCACTGAAATGCTGTGTAATGAGAAATAGCTGCAAAAGACTGACTTCAACCAATAAGATAACTGAAAGATTGTGAAAAGTCAGGATTTGGAGGCAGTGTTAGCAGGAACACACTAAGAGAAGTCCGATTTGACACCAGTATTACTGTGCAATAGGCCAAAGGAGGAAGGCTCTGCAACCAGTGTGATAAGGGACAACAACTTAGAGGCAGGGTATGGAGCCAGTGTGAGGCGCGTAACCCAGAGATGCTGGGTCTGTCACCGGAGAGACCTTGGAGCCAGGCGGCCGGCTCTGCAGCTAGTGTAAAACAGAAGTGGCCCATGGAGGCCAGCCTCTTAAACTAGCCTGAAAGAGGAGTGACCCAGAGAGGTCTGTCTCTGCAACTAGTGTGAAAGAAGAGTAATCCTGGGAGGCCAGCCTCTGAAAGAGGTGTGAAAGAGGAGTGACCTAGGAAGGTCAGCTTCTGCAGCTAGTGTGAAAGAGGAGCGACATATGAAGGCCAGCCTCTGCAGCAGGTGTGAAAGAGGAGTGACCCAGAGAGGCCAGCCTCTGCAGCTAGTGAGAAAGAGAAGTGACCTAAGGAGGTCAACCTCTGTAGCGAGTGAGAAGGTGTGACCCAGGGAGACCAGCCTCTGCAGGTGTGAAAGAGGAGTTGTAGGAAGCTGGCTCTGTATATACTATATCAAAATGAGATATAGTGTGCACAGAGTCCAGGGGTTCCCAAAGAGGCTTGACAGAGGCAATAATAGATAATACTAGTGATCTATTTGTGGTAGTGTGGTCGAGCAGTTAGGCTTATCAGAGGGTAGTGTTAAGCCCCTGCAGCTAGTATGAAAGAGGAGTGACCCAGGGAGGCCAGCCTCCACAGTAAGGGTGAAGGAAAAGTGACCCAGGGAATGCCAGTCTCTGTGGCAAGAATTAAATAGGAGTGACCACAGGAGGCCAGCCTCAGCAGCTAGTGTGAAAGAGAAGCGACCAGAGGGCACCGGGTTCTGCAACTATTGTGAAAGAGGCGTGGCCGTGAGAGGCCAGACTCTACAGCTAGTGTGAAAGAGGAGTGACCGAGGGAGGCCAGCCTCTACAGCTAGTGTGAAAGAGGAGTGACAGAGGGAGGCCAGCCTCTACAGTTAGTGTGAAGGAGGAGCGATCCTGGGAGGCCAGCCTCTGCAGCAAGAGTGAAAGATGAGTGACCCAGGAGGTGCAGTTTCTGAAGCCAGCGTGAAAGAGGAATGACCCAAAGGTGACAGTGTCTGCAGCTAGTATAAAAGAGGAGTGATTCTGGGAAGCCAGTCTCTGCAGCAGGAGTGGAAGATAAGTGACCCAGAGAGGCCAGTTTCCAAAGCCAGTGTGAAAGAGGAATGACTTAGACGGCAGAGGCTCAGAAGCACGTGTGAAAGAGTGACCCCAGGGAGGCCAGTCTCTGTAGTGAATGTGAAACAGGAGTGGCCCAGGGAGGACGGGCTCTGCTACAGGAGTGAAATGGAAAAATCCCAGTGGGGCTGGTTTCTGCAGCCAGTAGAAAAGACATGGACCAGGCCCCCTGGGTGGGGCAGGCTCTGTAGCCAGTGTTATAGCACGTGGACCATGCTCTGCAGTCAGTGTAACAGTGCGTGGACACAGAAAGCAAGCCTTTGCAGGCGTTGTGGTGTGCAACCGTCCCAGAGAGGTGTCACTTTGAAGGCACTGCAGACATCGAAAACCTACTCTAAATTAGTGGGGATTCCCAAATTGTGGGTTACGACCCACTGGTGGGTCGCAAAAAACCAAGCAATACATAAAGATGCCTTTAAATGCTGTATTTATCTTGTCACATTTGCTGCTCTTCAAAGGCAGAGGCCAAATGTCAGGGCATGTCTTCTGACAAATTGCTGTTTAGTTTTTTCAGCACGCAGATTGGTGTTTGCAAACTCCAGTCGAAGAAAGAAAACTAAAGTGAATTATGTGACAATCTTGCTGGTGTACAGGAAGTGTCGCAGGATGTCATTTTTTGGTAAGGCACTACAAAATGTAAATACGTGTGAATGAAATCCACACATTTGGCAGTTAGGGAAGCAAAAATGAAGCACATTTTATTGTAATTCTGAAGTATGATGGAAACAAAGATTTTAAAGGATCAAAACAAATCAACACAGTTTACTTGGTAATGCACAAGTGATGAATATTAACTGTAACCCTATTTCTGAACATAATTTGTGTGCAATATAATTTTATCAGTCAAACTGTGTGTCTGTGCAAATTTAGTGCCATTTCGACAGTACGCTACCAGACGATGCTTTAGTTATATTTAAAAGCCACCTGCCGCATGTCTATTAAAGCTAGGTGGGTCGCAAAAGTCTGTTCTAAAAAGTAGGCCTGGGTTCTAACAAGTCTGGGGAGCACTGCTGTACCTACATCCAATGTCAGAGGTAGAAGAGCCCGAGATGGCAGCCACTATTTCTAGTGTGAAAGCACTGAACAGGAGGCCTATGCAACTATGCAGAGGTAAGTGGACGTTCCACCGAAGCAGCCCCAAAAGCACTGGTGCGGTGCTTAGCTCGCTGTGAATGGTATTCTGCAGACAGCCGCCGCCACCTAGAACCTGCAGACAGCCGCCGCCACCTAGAACCTGCAGACAGCCGCCGCCATCTAGAACCTGCAAGCTCGGGGTGCAAAGTGCCCGTGAGAAGCCGCCCCGCTGCCAGGTATATGGCGAAAACGAATAACATAGCTTGCCTTGTCGATGCCATGCACTGCACTGAAGTGCCTGAGGTTCTCTGAACTGTTTGACGACCCACCTCCTGAACGTCCATGTCTCATTAACACACACTTCCTGCCGCGAGCGCCGTCGTTCCGGGAGAATTCTAACAGAATGGCGGGAAATGTGCAGCGCGGAGCGCGCAGCGTCTCAGCCCTCTTCAACAATAACCCAAAAATATAATGATAGTGTGATCCTGCCCTCAAAGGGGAATTATGCCCCTGCTGCGTTGTAATCAGCCAACCGCCATCAAGACGCACAGAATAATTTGCCCAAATTAGCCAATCAAGACACCCCGCAACCAGGCAATGTGAAAACCCACAAATGAAATCATCATAGCTGATTATTATACTAATAATCGCATTAACAGCCTAATGAGATGAGAAAATTGGAAGCTGGCTGGAGCAACTTGCTTTCACCTAAACATGCTGAGAACTAATTATATGGAGTGTAATTAAAACACACACAAACTCCAGTCCCTTCGAAAGTTAGTGGTGAGTCCTGCAGCCAATCGGAATCCGAGAGAGGAGGAGTTTTCTAGGCAACAGATGGGATTTGTGACATATGTAGGCAATAATGCCTCCGAGGGACCCTACCAAGCTGGACGAAGCCGCAATAAACAGTAAAGTGGTGGCTATTGTGATGACAATGGCCAAACCACTGCGAGGACTTCTGCAGCAGAACTTGGAAATATGACTTTTGTTTTTGAAGCTCTTTATACTAAGGCACCTGATATAGTTTGTAGAATGTTCTACACTGGTCAAGTTCTAAATCGGGGGCCTAGTGTCCCACAACAGACCACAAAGGTCACAAAACAAGTGACACAAATAGCCTAAGAAAACACTTGTCTTCTTCCGTCCTTCAGGTACTACACAGACCTTTGTGGTCCTGGAAGGCCACACATAGGGACAGAGCAAGAGGTCAAAGGCAGTGGAGGGGGTTCCACGTTTGAAACAAGGTGAACTGAGCATCCCTGTGTACACCTTATGTGAGCTCCTGCGTCCTGGTCTTTCAGCTTTACATATCTTCTGCTTGTAAGACATTTCAAAGAAGCACCTGGTGCTAAGGTAAGTCACTCACTGAGGAGCATGCATAAAAGTGCATGCCTCTTGTGACTGCTGTTCATTGCCACAATCGTCTGGACTTCATATCCCATAATGCATTGGGAAACCATTAAACACTAAAAATGACAAAAGCCCACGCCCACACCCCTTTTTGCACAACTAAGGTTCTTTTTATCTCGTTTATTCTTGTGCACGTACCTGGAACCGTTGGTCCACCTCACAGTTGACTTGTTTCCGGAAATCCTTACAAATGAAGAGAAAGGAAGAGAACAGAAAAAGAGCAGCAAGAAGCTGGCAATTAATAATAAAATTAAAGCAAAATTACTGGAATCCCCGATCTGGACAGAGTTAACCACCCTTAACATTTCTCTGCGCAGGGGATGGAGGGCTACAATATTTCGTTTAGAAAGTACAGCTGTGAGGAAATCTTTAATATGGGTGACCAGGCCCTTGCCTCGCAACAGATTTCTGCGCAGAAGCCTTCTGCACTGTCTGGACAAGGTGGATCAGCGCATAATGAAAACTGCAAAGACCAAAACAGACGAACATCAAAGGATTGAAGAGCCAAAACTAGGCTTGGAAGCCAAGTCCCCTGACAAGCAGCCTTCCCCCATTTGAAATACCCCCTTCCCTGTATCCAGACCTGCACATTTCATCAGCTTTCACAGGCTGCAACAACCAAATGCCCTGCTTGCTCCTTAATTTATTTCAAATCTCTAATTTGAAGGTGAAATGTAGCCAAGGATGGATTTCTCTTGTGAGAAAACCCCATCTTTTCATTTCATTCCCTTTCTGGCAGTGCTGAAAAACTGCAGATGGAATGCAGAGACAAGATGGCTGCCCCTTAGGCAGATGCCACTTCCTGCTTTGCTCATCGAGCTCTCGAACAAGGGACACTCACATTTTGACTGCAGTGCCACTTTAAATGCTTTGTGTTTGCTGGATGCATTCAAGTACTCTGGAGCCCTAGGCGGCTGGCTTAGTGTCATCACTTACTATTTAGGAATGATGCTGCAGCTACTTCTCACTGGTGTACCCTCCCAATGCCAACTCTACTCTTAGCTAAACCTTCCAGAGATTCTTATGACTCCCAGCTGAAAGACGTACATCCAAGACAGTGCGAGGTGGCAGCCACCCTAAAGCATTTGGTACCTAGCCAGGCAGACCTAATGACGAAAAGAGAGCTGTACTTTTTAAATGCTCTTCTGTGATCCCCCATCATCCAGGCAGTGAGGTGTCAGGGCGTTAACACTTTCTCAGAAACCCCATCACTTATTAGACAAAACACAATTGGATTACAATGAAAGCAACAGTGGCAGCAAACACAAAAGCAGAAACAGCCAGCGAGCGGCACAGCTGAGGTTTCTGGCATTAGAAAGAAAGACTGACAAAGCACAAAGTTTATGATTACGGATACGACCCGTACCACTCATTCATGAGGGAGCTTACTTCCTAACCCGCGGCGACGGCTCCGTGCTCTGGACGCTCAGTGCACAGAGTCCTAGGGAGTTAGTGATTCGTCATGACTCCATTGTGACGGCTGAGCGAGCACACCGTGGTTCTCTATGACGTCACTCTCACTCATCTTACTGGTAGATAAGCGGCGATGCTAATGATGCCAGAGGAGGGCGCTGCTGCTTGAGAAGGTAGTTTAAATCTAACACCACTGAATAACATTCAAAAGACATCTGCTGCCCAAGTACAGTCCAGAATTGTGCCTATGCCCCCCTCTGCCCAACCAGTACATTCTCACATAGATAGTAAGCACAGGTTCAGACAATATAGCAAATAAACAGGACTGAATAAGTTACGGATGGAGAAAAGGTGACCAAAATGTACAGGACCTGGCCAGATGTTGTAATCAAAATATACACTCACTTTAAAAGGCTCTTGACCCGTTGGTTTCTTGTACAAGAAGAAAGACACCTTCTGTGGGGTCAAGAGCAGCACGCCCCCATCACAGATGCCACCTAGGATCACTCTGAGGGGATCAGGCCACACTTAGGTTGAAGTGTGACATGGCTTGGCCTTCGGCATCCAGGGAAAGCTCAACAAAACGGGATGTCTTTATTCTGCCAGAAGCCAAAAACACCTCTCGCCCATGGCCCCAGGTTTTTCTCCAACCCTCTGAGCTCTGCATTATAACTACCATGGAGGTGGAGCCACCAAGCTGTGCGGGGACCCCCGGGAAGAATGATGTGTGCGTTGGGCCAACACTCCCCACGGGTGCAGGGCCAGTCTGCAGGGGCATGGACTGGACGACAGGAAGGTCAAGGGGTCGGTGGTGTTCTCGACTGGGGAGGCCTGATCGGTTTCCAAGCACATTTGTACAGGCAGACATGTAATAGTTTACAAACATCTGAATGTGACACAGGAACGAAAAGGAAACCAGTGCAGCTGGGTCTGAATAACAATAACAGTAAACGTATTTATATGCTGTTCTGTAATTCCTCTGACCCCCCAAAAATGTCGACAGGGCAGAAGATAGTTTCTAAAGTGAACATCAACATACAATAACAAAATCATACCTTCTGAGCCACGAGGAAAGTCAAGCGACGGATTCCGTGGTCAATGAGGACAGCTTTCTGTTGAGAGAAGGAGAAAGGTGCTCAGCCAACCAGAAGATGACCCCAAGAGACCTCACACCTACCCTTTGTCAACAAGGTATTAGTTGTGCGTTAGAACGACAGGCAAACCCAAAGGGTATACAGTGGTGAAGATGGTACATGTTTTATCTTGAAGATGAGGGTAACATATGCCAGCTGGGATTCCACATGGGTCATCTTTTGACTGATACAGTGAATGAGGGGGAGACACTCTGCACTGTGGTAGAGGCTGTTCAGCTGCTGGCTTTTTTCCCCAGGATCTAGAGGTTGTAGTAGGGTTTACCTAGAAGTCAGGTTTTAACCTGCACCTATACCCTACTGACCGGGATACTCAGTACTGGGCCTCCAAACCCTCCTCTTCTCTCTCGAGTACGACTTGGTCTGAAAGTCAAGCACAGTTTAGCTGTGGAGCGAAGGGTCAGATCACACAAACTGTAACACAATTGATATTCTCCCTCACTCTCTCTTCTACATACACAAAACACTCACTCTCTGCTGCTCTCTAAAGATCCTCAATGTCCATCCATGTGCTTTTTCAGGCCCTCCTTCCATCATCTCGGGAGTGAGGTCTCAAGCAATTAGCCCTCCTGCCTTGGCCCCACATGGCTTCAATTAATAGATAGAAATAATAAATTAAATTGCCTCAGCAACGTACGTGACAGAATGAATTTAAGAAAGACTGAAAAAAGCAAAAATACCTCTAATTAAGGATGTACCTTTAAAAACGATCTGAAGGTGTGGCTGTATTTATTTTATCAGGTTTCATTAAAAATGAAACGTTTTTGCAGTGCTTAGTAAGGAAACCAGGATGCACACACAGGAACACTCAATGCACTAGTGATGTAAGTTGCGGGGCTGCAGAACTCACGAGGGTGCCATCTGCCCAGCACCTTGAGTGAACAGCTCAGACTGTTGACAACACCAACTCTGACCTTTTAAGTTGGACTTTTCACTTAAAACAATGAAATAAATGTAAAAATATGGTTTTTTTTTCTTCCAGTTTGGTGAGGGTTTCAAAGGTTTCCCTACAAAAAGCAATTCCTGCTTTATGGTTTAGAATTTATGAGAAACGTATAGAGGGGTTTGCAAACTGATAAAGATCTATATACACACTCCCTTGTTCAATTAACCAGCCATAAGAGGCCTATAAAAGGAATAACTGAAAAGCATACAATACTGTACTTAGAAAATTAAGATGGGAACAGCGTTTTTAAGAAGGGAATCTTGAGTCTGGTTGATTAAATGTTGATATTTTAGCTTCATTTTAATTTGATTCATCACATCACATTAGCTGGTGAATAACATAACTAAGATATTTTTGGTGAAGAAAAGGGAGATTTCAAGTTCAAATTATCCTGTGTCAAGTTTCAAGGGGTGGGGGGAGTCAAAATGACAAAGTCATGGGGCGATATGCAGGCGCGGCTTCTCGGGTAGGGCGGAGGAGCGTCGCACCCCACCAGCAGCAGCAGCTGCGAATCTTTTACTTTAAAACGATAATAAACATAGTTTATTACCGTTTTACAGTAAAAGGGGCGGGGCCACGAGCTATGACGGGGATGGAGGGGGGGTGCTCAGTGTGCATGTATGTTTGGCTGTCCGTCTCAGGCTGGCCATTACACATGTGCACTGGGCTCTCTCCAACCCTGCGATGTGTTGCCGGGTTGGAGAGAGGAGCCATAGACTTTCTCTGCCTCGGGCGCCCTGGCAGGGCGCTCCGGCCAATCTGAATGCTGTCAGCAGCATGACAGCAGCGTTCGGATTGGCCGCAGGGCAGGCTGGGAGCCTGTGCCCGCAGCTGCAGCAGATGAGCGGTAGTGGCAGCGATGAAAGGTAAGTGTTCTTTTTAAAATTAATTCACCCCCGCCTGCATGCGCCGTCCGACCCCTTCAAAGTGCTGCAAGCCGCTCCAGGCCATATGCTTACCTTACACCATAGCCATTCTTAAGATTGTGAACACCCCCTTTGGAATTCACAAATGATGAATTTACATTCGTAAAATATAATACTCACTAGAAAGGCGTTCAGGTGAGGAAATCTATTAGCAGAGACTGGGAGTGTGGTTTCTAGGGCTACAAACCAAGGAGCATAGGGGAAGCAGTTTCTTAAAAAAATAAAGGCCACTGCAGAAATGAGACAGTATTTTCTCATGAGCAATGAGCACTGTGTGCAACTACACATGTGGAAATGACCCCACGCAGTCCTAACTGCAATCCTGCAAAGTGTTCCAGGCCTGCACCTCAAAACCTACGACTGCCATCTTTTCCAGATGTAAATTGGGAAACCTTTGTGAATTTCCAAACCAAATATACCCACACTCAAAATCTACACAAACACTAGGTTGCAGATCTACTTTTTTTTAAAGAATCAGCTGCCCCGGGAAGATTTATGGTCAGGTCAATATTAGACCCAGGGAGTCGGAGTTTTCGTAGATCGAAGTTCAGGTGGTGAAGCTGCGATGAGTCAAAGTTGAACCAAAGTTCAGTGATATATCCCATACAAATTTAAGGAAAGTGTCTTTGACACTACCTTGAGGGGTGATGATGGAACACGAAGGGGAAATTACACGTGAGCTGTGTGGTGGAGGGGGCTTTGGATCTCCAAGTTTTCTTAGGTGTAGATGAAAAGGTCTGTTCAGAGCGGTAGAAGAACAGGGGAGAGAATTTGAACACCGGTGGGAGGAGTATTATTACAACATTCAACCAAATTGCACACTATACATGTACTATTTTATAGCTTTCTCAAGACATACAAAACAACTCAAAATTTCCAAATAACATCAGGTTAAGATGTCTCACAATGCAGCCAGCCAAAGCGTTTCATTCCATTTACATGGAACTTCTTGAGGGCTCATTTGCAATGCCTATATTTAGTTACACCATCTTCATCAGGTTGTCAGTAGACTATGTTAGTTGTTCAAGATGACTTGTTTTGACTTTCCATTATGGACGGTTAAGGTGGCATTCACCCAAGTTATTTGGCTCAACCCTATTTTAAAATTCCAAATGGGGCTGAGGTACGCTTCATTCCTCTCATACTGCACACTGCTTTGAGAAGGCTTTTAAATTCTAGATTGTAACTGGAATACAAATACAGGATCCTCGTAACAGTAACACTGCAACAGAAACATTATTTTTTGAATCTGACTTAATTTCTGTGTTTTGGAACTCAAACGGACGCACTGGAACCTGGTGTTAAAATGTGATTTGTACACACTGAGAAAGACAATAAACACTGCATGCACAGGGTGCAATCTGATTTAAATTTGTAGTAATATATGCTACGGTTGTCTGTTAACAGCAACAATAATTTGGCTGATGTGTGTACAAGCGTGCGAGGGAACAAAGATGGGTGGAGCATTTTGTCATACCCAATACTCAAACGCTAGTGGAACATGGTTTTGCAAATATTATCTCTAATTACTGGCATACATACCCTAACAATGCTGGGGAAATATTATTAGGATGGACACAAGAGCCTGTATGGGGGAGACCAGAATGTGGAGAATTTTGGTAATGGACAAGATCTCACATGTAACTAAGGGGACACAGAGAAGGAATTCGTAGCCATATGATCACCTGCGTTACATAAGGACCCACAAACCTGTCCTAGAACTTTAAGGGCTCTTTAGATAGTACCATGAGGGCACGAAACAACAATCACAAAGGAAGAGGATTAATCCAGAGCAGTTTTATTTTCAGGAGCTGTAAGCAATTGTAAGGAACATCTCCAAATGACACACCGACTCCAAGAGAGTTTATACTGTGGGGGGAATGGGGCTACGGTTTAATGTTTGGGTAGGACTAGTAAAGAAGACAGGGATGGAGGAGGAAAAACACTTTTCAAGTTTTCAGGGGGGGTGCCCCCTCTTGTTGTCTTGAGTGCTGGTTTAATAGGAAAGGATTTACAACATTAGGAACTTTTTCATGAAGCTGGAAGCATAGTTGTCCCACAACTCCTTCCTCCAAAGAGGACACTGTTTAGGGGCTAAAAGTGGTACAAGGAATCAAAGCAGTGTTATTGGCTGGAGTTACAGGGTGCATGAGGCCACTTTCTTATACAAGGTATTTTATTGCACCGACTTCCCTAATGCAGAAAAAAGGCTTCCATCCCCCAACATGCTTGGAGAACTAAAGCAATGGCCTCTGAAGAGGCTAAAACCTAAATGAAAATCCATTTAAAATCAGAATTTGTATGGCTCACAGAATCCAACAAGTGGCAGATAATAACAGCAGAGCAGCAGGAATCTGATTACATGGTAATAACGCCGTATCCCAGCACGTTTGCGGCTATTACAAGGCGATTAGATTGCAGCACCTGGAGGAAGCCCACTCAAGCAGCCACTTTCATCCTCACTGCCAGTCATTTATGAATCTATGAGCCTAATTTCTGTAAACATGCTGGGTCTGCAAGATTGTTTCAGACAATTTGTATCATTCACTTTGATGGTTAAACGTCTTGTGTTTCAGCTTATTCTTAGCTGCCTGGAGATTGATCCTGCAAGCGGAAATTCAAGACAGTCTCACTGTTGGAGCATATAACCAAAGTTTATAGGGACGTTATACTTAGGAAATAGAATTAAAAAAACCTTCTAAATTAAATGAAAAAATAAAGCTTACAGGTACGTTATAGTTTGGTTCTGAATTTGCTCTGACAAAACCAGACAAATTCAGCAGTTATAGAGTTCTTTCAAGTAACTATAACTTGTGCCCTAAGGTAACTATAACTCATGCCCACCGGGAGGTGGCAGTCCCCAGGGCTGTGGGGTTGGGGTGGGTGAAGGCATGCAGCACCCCTGCACTAAATTTGAAAACAGGAGGTGGCGGTTTCCAGGGTTGCGGGGGGTGCATGCCCCCGCATCATTTTAACAAGTCCCCGGGGACTGCGCTTCCAAAATAATAATGCCCCCTGGAGGCTTCTAAAAAACAAGCGTGGGAGCGCGCACTTTAAAAAAAAATAAATGTTTTCATGAATTTGAGACGTCACGAAATCACGGCAAACAATTTTTTTTAAACGTTTTTTTTTACCCCAGGATGATCCCTCTGGGAACCCAGCACCAGGGATAAAGGGTCTGGGTGTATCTAACCTGGCCCCTTGTCTTTTTTGTTTACCTTCTTGTGGGACTTGGCTGCCCACATTTCCTAACTGAAGTGTTGGCAGCCAATCAGAGCTGTGCATTTGCCATGCACAAGCTCTCCATCTTCGTGAAGTCGTCACAACCTCAGATATACAAATTAGTTTCCCCTTTAATATCTCTTAAACCACTGGATGGATTCACACCATATAAGGAACGTGTAACCTGTGTACTGGGACCTAGCTTTCTGCAGAAATTGGTGTAATTCTGTCCAGTCGTTCGGACTGTAGCCGTGCTCAAAGGTCCTAAGGGAATTAACATGGGAAACACAACTTTTCTGACCCCTCCCCCCCTTTTTCTTGGCCCCCAATCACCAGGCAGGTTTCTTGGCTCAAACGATGCCAAAGATATAGGAAAGTCCCCCAAAAATTTTCTATGGAAACATGGTCCTAACTATAACTACCTAGTTGCGACCGCTATATATATATATATGGAAAATGTCACTTACCCAGTGTACATCTGTTCGTGGCATGAGACGCTGCAGATTCACATGCTTTGCACATCCCGCCATCTAGTGTTGGGCTTGGAGTGTTACAAGTTGTTTTTCTTCGAAGAAGTCTTTTCGAGTCACGAGATCGAGGGACTCCTCCCCTTTCGGCTCCATTGAGCATGGGCGTCGACTCCATCTTAGATTGTTTTCCCCGCAGAGGGTGAGGTAGGAGTTGTGTATTATAGTAATAGTGCCCATGCAATGGAGTAAATATGTATGTACATAATGGTGTTTAAAGTGATATATGTACAAATGTTCAAGATCAACTTCGAAACGGCTACAGGCTCCCGGGGAGGCGGGTGGGCGCATGTGAATCTGCAGCATCTCATGCCACGAACAGATGTACACTGGGTAAGTGACATTTTCCGATCGACGGCATGTGTAGCTGCAGATACACATGTTGTGCATAGACTAGTAAGCAGTTATCTCCCCAAAAGCGGTGGCTCAGCCTGTAGGAGTTGAAGTTGTTTGAAATAAAGTTCGTAGTACTGCTTGTCCTACTGTGGCTTGTTGTGTTGTTAACACATCCTCGCAGTAATGTTTGGTGAATGTATGAGGCGTAGACCATGTGGCTGCCTTACATATTTCAGTCATTGGAATGTTCCCTAGAAAGGCCATAGTAGCACCTTTCTTCCTAGTTGAATGTGCCTTTGGTGTTATAGGCAGTTCTCTTTTTGCTTTGAGATAACAGGTTTGAATACATTTAACTATCCATCTGGCAATGCCTTGTTTGGATATTGGATTCCCTGTATGAGGTTTTTGAAAATCAATGAACAGTTGTTTTGTTTTTCTTATTTGTTTTGTTCTATCAATGTAGTACATTAAAGCTCTTTTGATGTCTAATGTATGTAGTGCTCTTTCAGCTACAGAATCTGGTTCTGAAAAAAACACTGGTAGTTCTACTGTTTGATTTAAGTGAAACGGTGATATGACTTTTGGTAAGAATTTTGGGTTCGTTTGTAAAACTACTTTATGCTTGTGTATCTGAATAAAGGGTTTTTGTATGGTAAATGCCTGTATTTCACTTACTCGTCTTAGAGATGTGATGGCAATGAGAAACGCTACCTTCCATGTTAAATATTGTATCTCACATGAGTGCATGTGTTCAAAAGGTGTGCCCACGAGTCTTGTTAAGACAATGTTAAGGTTCCACGAAGGAACTGGTGGCGTTCTTGGTGGAATAATTCTCTTTAGGCCCTCCATAAATGCTTTTATGACTGGGATCCTAAATAATGAGGTTGAGTGCGTAATTTGCAGATAAGCTGAAATTGCGGTAAGATGTATTTTAATGGATGAAAAAGCTAGCTTTGACTTTTGTAAATGCAGTAAGTAGCTTACGATGTCTTTAGCAGATGCGTGCAATGGTTGAATTTGATTATTATGGCAATAATAAACAAATCTTTTCCACTTATTTGCATAGCAATGTCTTGTGGTTGGTTTCCTTGCTTGTTTTATGACCTCCATACATTCCTGTGTAAGGTCTGGATGTCCGAATTCTAAGACTTCAGGAGCCAAATTGCTAGATTCAGTGATGCTGGATTTGGATGCCTGATCTGTTGTTTGTGTTGAGTTAACAGATCTGGTCTGTTTGGAAGCTTGATATGAGGCACTACTGAGAGGTCTAGTAGTGTTGTGTACCAAGGTTGTCTTGCCCAGGTTGGTGCTATTAGTATGAGTTTGAGTTTGTTTTGACTCAATTTGTTTACTAGATACGGAAGGAGTGGGAGAGGGGTAAAAGTGTATGCAAATATCCCTGACCAGCTCATCCATAACGCATTGCCCTGAGATTGATCTTGTGGGTACCTGGATGCGAAGTTGTGGCATTTTGCGTTTTCTTTTGTTGCAAATAGGTCTATTTGTGGTGTTCCCTATCTTTGGAAGTAAGTGTTTAGTATTTGGGGGTGAATCTCCCATTCATGGATTTGTTGGTGATCCCGAGAGAGATTGTCTGCTAACTGATTCTGAATCATTGGAATAAACTGTGCTATTAGACGAATGTGGTTGTGAATCGCCCAATGCCATATTCTCTGGTCCAGGAGACACAACTGTGTTGAGTGTGTTCCTCCCTGTTTGTTCAGATAATACATTGTTGTCATGTTGTCTGTTTTGACAAGAATGTGTTTGTGTCTTATTATGGGTTGAAATGC
This sequence comes from Pleurodeles waltl, assembly GCF_031143425.1. Lineage (NCBI taxonomy): Eukaryota > Metazoa > Chordata > Amphibia > Caudata > Salamandridae > Pleurodeles > Pleurodeles waltl. The sequence continues at coordinate 11,861,397 of NC_090441.1, forward strand.
CTTCAACGCTAGAAATACTGCCAGTAGTTCTAAGTGATTTATGTGAAACTGTCTCTGCTGAGTGTCCCATTGTCCTTGGATGCTGTGTTGATTGAGGTGTGCTCCCCACCCTATCATGGAGGCATCTGTCGTTATTACGTATTCAGGCACTGGGTCTTGGAAAGGCCGCCCTTGGTTTAAATTTATATTGTTCCACCATTGAAGCGAGGTGTATGTTTGGCGGTTTATCAACACTAGATCTAGAAGTTGACCCTGTGCCTGTGACCATTGTGATGCTAGGCACTGTTGTAAGGCCCGCATGTGCAACCTTGCGTTTGGGACAATGGCTATGCATGAGGACATCATGCCTAGTAGTTTCATCACCATCTTGACTTGTATCTTCTGTTTTGGATACATGGCCTGTATTACATTGTGAAATGCCTGTACCCTTTGTGGACTTGGAGTGGAAATCCCTTTTGTTGTGTTGATTGTCGCTCCTAAGTATTGTTGTGTTTGACACAGCTGAAGGTGTGACTTTGTGTAGTTGAGTGAGAAACCTAGTTTGTGGAGGGTTTCTATGACATATTTTGTGTGTTGTGAACACCGTTCTTGCCTGTTGGTTTTGATTAACCAATCGTCTAGGTACGGGAACACATGTATTTGCTGCCTCCTGATATGTGCAGACACTACTGGCAGGCATTTTGTAAAAACTCTTGGCGCAGTTGTTATATCGAATGGCAACACTTTGAATTGGTAATGTACCCCTTGGAATACAAACCTTAAGTACTTTCTGTGTGAAGGATGTATCGGTATATGGAAGTATGCATCCTTTAGGTCTAGTGTTGTCATGTAGTCTTGTTGTTTGAGCAGTGGGATTACGTCCTGTAATGTCACCATGTGAAAGTGATCTGATTTGATGTAGGTATTTAATGTTCTGAGATCTAATATAGGTCTTAGAGTTTTGTCCTTTTTGGGTATGAGAAAGTACAGCGAGTAAACTCCTGTTCCTCTCTGATGAATTGGTACCAGTTCTATTGCATCTTTTTGTAACAACGCTTGGATTTCTAGTTCTAGAAGATCCATGTGTTGTTTTGACATATTGTGTGTTTTTGGTGGGACATTTGGAGGGAACTTGAGAAATTCTATGCAATAACCATGCTGGATAATTGCTAGGACCCAAGTGTCTGTTGTTATTTCCTCCCAATGTTTGTAGAACTTGGTTAGTCTCCCCCCCACAGGTGTTATGTGTTGGGGATTTGTGACGTCAAAGTCACTGCTTGCTTTTAGGAGTTTTGGGACTTTGGAACTTCCCTCTACTCTTTTGGAATTGGCTCCCTCTATATTGTCCCCGAAAACTTCCCTGCTGATATTGGCTCTGATAAGTGGGCCTTGTTTGTGAGGTTGAGGGTTCTGTGCTTTGTCCTCGAAACCCTCCTCGAAACTGTGTTTAACGAAATGTGCCTCTGCTCTGTGGGGAGTAGAGTGCGCCCATGGCTTTGGCCGTATCAGTGTCCTTTTTAAGTTTTTCGATAGCAGTGTCCACCTCCGGCCCAAACAACTGCTGTCCGTTAAATGGCATATTCAGCACGGCTTGTTGTATTTCCGGCTTGAATCCTGATGTACGCAGCCATGCGTGTCTCCTTATGGTCACTGCTGTATTTACTGTTCTAGCAGCTGTATCTGCTGCATCCATTGCCGAGCGTATCTGATTGTTCGAGATACTCTGTCCTTCCTCCACCACCTGTTGTGCCCTTTTTTGGAACTCTTTGGGTAAGTGTTCAATGAAATGTTGCATTTCGTCCCAATATCATATCTCGCCAACAATGCCTGTGAGTTGGCAATGCGCCATTGGTTGGCTGCTTGTGCTGCAACCCTTTTCCCCGCAGCGTCGAACTTGCGACTCTCCTTGTCTGGAGGTGGTGCGTCTCCTGAGGTGTGTGAGTTTGCTCTCTTGCGAGCTGCCCCTACTACCACAGAGTCTGGTGTTAATTGTTGCGTGATGTATACAGGGTCTGCTGGCGGTGGCTTGTATTTCTTCTCCACCCTTGGAGTTATGGCCCTGCCCTTCACAGGCTCCTGAAACACCTGTTTGGAGTGTTTTAGCATTCCAGGTAGCATAGGGAGACTTTGGTATTGGCTATGTGTGGAGGATAGTGTGTTAAATAAAAAGTCATCCTCAATAGGGTCTGCATGCAGGGTGACATTATGAAACGCCGCTGCTCTTGACACCACCTGTGTGTAGGCTGTACTGTCCTCAGGAGGCGACGGTCTCGCTGGATAACAGTCTGGGCTGTTATCTGATACTGGCGCATCATAAAGATCCCATGCGTCGGGATCATCCTGACTCATTCCAGTATGAGTTGGGGACTGCATCAGTGGTGGAGTGGCTACCGGTGATGTGTGCGTTGAGCGTGGTGGAGATGGTGGCAGTGTTACTTGTCTTGCCACCTTTGCCTGTGGCTGCTTGTCTTTTTCTTGAAAGGCAAGTCTTCTTTTCATCCTAATTGGGGGAAGAGTACTTATCTTCCCTGTGTCCTTTTGGATGTGGAGCCTTCTCTGAGTGTAGTCTGGCTCCATTGACTCTAGTTCTTGTCCGAACCTATGTCCTTGCATTTGTGAGGACAGTCCCTGTTCCTCTGTGTAGGAACCTGTTTTCGGTTCCGAGGCCGGATGTTTCGGAATGGAAACTTTTTCGGCAGTCTTTTTCGGTTCCGACGACACTTTTTTAATTTTCGGCGTTCCGGTCTCGCGGTGCCGACTCGTTTCGGTGCCGCCCTCTCAGTGCCGAACTTGCTCTGACCCGCTGTCTCGGGGTCGAGTCTGCTCTGTGCCGGTATCTCGACCGGAGTCGGATGTCTTCGACACATGCGTGCCCTTTTTCGGTGCCGATGATCGGTCACCTATTTTTCGGGTTAAGCCATGGCCTGCTGGCGGTGGCGTCCCCTGGGCTTTCGTGGTTTTTCCGTGAGTTTTGTGTGTCGACGTCTTACTCACGGTTTTTGGCGTCTGTTCAGGATCGACCTCGTCCGAGTCCGAATCCTCGATGGAGAAGGTTTCTTCTTCCTCCTCCAAGTGTTTTTGTCCTGTTGGCGCCGACGCCATCTGTAGTCTTCTTGCTCTTCGGTCTCTTAATGTCTTCCTCAACCGAAACGCTCGACAGGCTTCACAAGTATCTTCTTTGTGTTCTGGAGACAAACACAAGTTACAGACCAGATGCTGATCTGTATAAGGATACTTGTTGTGACATTTGGGGCAGAAGCGGAATGGGGTCCGTTCCATTAGCCTTGAAGAGACACGTGGTCGGGCCGACCAGGCCCCGACGGGGGATCGAAAACCCCGTCGGCTCTTCAAAATTCGGTGTCGATCTGTTGTAACTAACCCAATACCGAACGCAAACAATACCGTCTAATTTTCCGAGATTCTAACTATCTTTCCGAACCGAAACGCGGAGCGAAAAGGAACACGTCCGAACCCGATGGCGGAAAGAAAACAATCTAAGATGGAGTCGACGCCCATGCGCAATGGAGCCGAAAGGGGAGGAGTCCCTCGATCTCGTGACTCGAAAAGACTTCTTCGAAGAAAAACAACTTGTAACACTCCAAGCCCAACACTAGATGGCGGGATGTGCAAAGCATGTGTATCTGCAGCTACACATGCCATCGAACATATATATATATATATATATATATATATATATATATATGTATATATATATATATATATACACACACACATTCATTTTCACCCTGCCCTGCTGGGGTGTCTCGTTCCGTCAGGGACTGTACCTATGCGCAGTCCTCTTTTCATTTCTGTTGCCATTTTCACATTTATGTTGATGGATTACACTGAGGACAGTGAGCAAGGTGGGATGGCCGAAACGAGTCGAGCTGTTGAATTTGGAATAAAACATCGTGACCATCTCAGCCCTGAGTGCACGCTTTTTACACCTATAATACGGTGTGATTTGGTGAGACACATATATCTAGATAGATAGATATGCAAAGGCACAGAGTGTAATCTGCCATTTATCACAATTAGGATGCGTAATGACAAGCAAAAGGCAAAGTCTTGAGTGAGTCATCATGCCACTCTCCCCTACCCCAAGAATGGTGATAAATAGCATATTATACTCATCCGCACTAGAAGTGACATGCACAGTGCCTATATAGGCGCCACCCTGGTGTGCTGACATCAGTTTCTTATGTGACTATTTCTGCACCAAAAATGTAGTGCCATGTTAGACTGAGAGTTTGACCAGTGTGCTAGGTCTAATCAGGTTGTTAGGGGGAAGAGACCATTTTGCGGAATGGGGAGGGTGGGAGGGTTGGTGAGGAATCTGCAGTTAGACAGAGTCTCTACCAGAAAAATAAAGCATTCAAGAAGGTAAGTAACTGGATCTTCCAATAGTGACTTTGAACCCCAGATTCCTCACCTTAGAATAGATACACACTTAATACCTTCACAGAGGTGGTTTTGCGAATGGCTCAAAGCAAGAAGTCCTGGAAAACCAAACAGACAAAAGCTGATTGGCGGACCTGAATGTCCAAGCAGTAGTGCTTCGTCAAAGTGTGAAGGGACGCCCATGTAGCAGCTTGGCAGATGTCCAGGACAGGTACCCTGCATGCTAATGAAGTAGCAGCAACCTTGGCCCTGGTGGAAGGGGACTGCAAACCCTGAGGTGGCTGCTTTTTAGCTAATGCACAGCAGATCTTGACGCAGGGTACAAGCAATTAAGAGATGGTCCATTTCTGCACCGCTTTTCACTTTTTCGCTCAAGTGAACCAACTGAAGAGCAGATCATCCACCCAATGTTCTTTAATGAGACTGATGGAGAAAGAATGATTTTTTATGGTCCAGGCCGACCCTAAGAAGGATGAGAGGGGGTGAAAAGTGTTGGCAGCATGATGTTTTGTCTGAGTGACTATTTTCGGCAGAAAAGAGGCACATATCCGAAGAACCAGTTTGTCTGGGTAAAGGCTTGGGTACGGCGAGTTACCTGTAAGAGCTTGAAGCCCACTCACTCTCCTGGGTGATATAATGGCCACCAAGAAGGCCGGTTTGAGACTTAGGAGTCTGAGCGGACAACTATGCAGGGGCTTAAAGGGTAAGCCCATAAGGAACATTGGGACCAAATTAAGGTCCTATTGGGGCATTATGAAAGAGGTAGGAAGAAACAAATACTGCAAGCCCTTAAACAAAACATGTCACAACAAGTGACTTAAACAATGATGGCTAATCTGGCAACTGTAAAAAACCTGATGTGGTTAAAAGGTAGCCTAGTGCCCAGTGCCCAGTGCAAGACCTTGCCAGGCTAAGGACAGTACAGAAAGCAAAACCTTCAGAAGGAGGGCTGAAAGCGGGTCAACATGACTGGAGGACCAAGAACCACAAATCTGTCCAAATGGCATTGTATACAGTCTTTGTTGAGGGACGCCTGGCTCCCAAAATAACATCGCAGATCTCAGGAGACAGATAAAAGGCATTCAACCGTTGCTGCTCAATCTCCACACATGAAGGTGGAGTGTGTGTAGGTTTGACTGTAGGACCCTGCCCTGCTGCTGCAACAGAAGGTCCTCCCAAAGAGGCAGCCTGTTTGGAGGACAGATGCACAAACTAAGGAGTTCTGGACAGCATACTCTCCATGCCCATTCCAGAACCACTAGCATAACATGGGTCTGGTTGGTCCTGATCTTCTTGAGAACTCTCTGTAGGAGCGGTATTGGCAGAAAGGCATACAGGAGACCCGGGTTCTGCAGCAGTTTTGGTAACTCCAAATGTACAGAAGAGCATTAACTGAGCGTCCTTGGTGGTGGCAAATAGAGTGAGCTGAGGTTTTCCCTATTCTCAAAAGAGGCCTTGTGCCACCTCTTGATGAAGACACCATTTGTAATCTGCAAGGCATCAGCGGCACAGTTTGTCCAACCATGTGCTAAGAGAGCCCACCAGCTGCATGACCAGGAAGATGTCCTGTCACTTCAGCCATGTCCAGAGGCTCGGGCCTCCTTTCACAGAGTCCACTTCGCCCTGTTTGTTGCAATACCACATGGCGATAGTGTTGTTTGTGAACACCTGAACCAGTCTTCTTTTGATGGATGGGAGGAAGGCTTTCAATGCCAGGCAAACCACCCTCAGCACCAGAAGATTGATGTTGAGCTGGAATTCCGCCAGAGACCAGGGTACTCAGTTGACACCTGTGGGTTTGCAGGGTGGGGATGTAAAAATAAGTGTCCTGCAAGTCCAATGCCACCATGCAGCCTCCAGGATGCAGCGCAGACAGACCTTAGCCAACGTGAGCATCCTGAATTTCTCTTTCTCCCAAAAAGCATTGAGGGGGTGCACATCTAGAAAGAGCGGGGGCCCTGTCCTTTTCAGCATCAGAAAGTAGCAGTAAAAGCAACCAGATCCTACTTGTCACTAGCACCCTCTTAATGGCTCCTTTGGCCAAGGGAACCTGCACTCTCTGACGAACAACAAGAGATGGCCCTCCATCTGCTGTTCTGGGGATAGTGGCAAAGGCGGAGGCATTTTGACAAAGGGAAGCCCATAACTTCTCTGCACTATTTTTAGCACCCACCTGCCTGAAGTGATTTTGGTACATTGGGGCAGGTGGTGCCTGATACTGCTGCCAACTCGATGTTCGTGCTGAGTGGGGGGAGGATCACTAAAGCGGCTTGGAGGCTGTGTCAGTCAGAGGGACAGGGTAGTCGAAAGCAAGCTGGGTCTGACTCCCACCGACCTCTGTGAGATCCATGACCCCGGCCACAAAAGGGCTGGGAAGACTGCTAGGTGGACAAGTAGAGATGGTATTGCCAAAACACCCTCTGGGGCCCGAGCTGCAACCAAGGAAAGGACAAAAGGACGGTTGCTGTTGTCTGGAAGCTAAAGAGAGGTGCAAGGATCTGGCGGTGACCCATTTTTCATGAAACCGCTTGAGCGCTGTGTCACCTTTGTCGCCAAAAAGGAAGCAGGGGTGATGGGAGAGGGAGGCTGGGACTCCTGGTGCTGGATGTTGGCAACAGGCCATCACGCACTGTACAGGAGCCCCTGTGCAAGATTTCATCCAGGCCCCCAGAAGAAAGTCTGTGAGGGCCACACTAAAGGGGAGCAATGCCTCATCAGAGCTGGTGCCGGGTGAAGCACATCCATCAAGACATTTTGGCTAATTCCTTGGTCTCTTCCAGGGGAACCCACAAACTTTCGGTACCTTTAGAATCTCTTGGATGTTGGAAAATCAGGACGCAAATTTGGCGTGAATAGCTTATGTGGACAAAAAGGTATGAGAGCCGAAGCGCAAACTACCCCAAATAGCCAAAAAAAGGCTCAGCACCTGAGGGGAAAAAGGCCTGACAGCGAAGTGGCTAAAGAATTTGCAAGTAAGTAACACTTGTTGTGGATGAACGCATTTTTACGCAGTACGAGTTGCAAAGTACAATGGCTGCATGGAAGTCCTTACACTCGGTTCTCAAAAGTCACCGGAAGGTAGTGAGGTGCTAGAGGTGCCAAGTTATTGACAAGACCAGCAGTTCAGGTTTACCTGCCCAGAAGCGTCTGGGTGCAGTGGTGTTGGTCATGTCGGGTTCCTGCGCACCGACTACTTGGCGACGAGGGGGGCCACCTGAAAAAAGAATGTAAGGAGGGACTTGTGGACAAGTCCAAGAGCTAACAGGAGGGCATGGTCGGTGGCTGTCTGGAAAGCAGGGGGACACCATTGGAAGGCGCGGGAGCAGGTGCTCAGGTGCAGTGGATCCTTAGCAGTGGTGCAGCTGTGTCAATGCGCACACAGTTCTCTTGGTGACCTGTTGGAAGAGAGAAGGAGAGATAGAACAAGGCAACTGGACAAATGGGAAGGCTGTCCTCTGTGACGCTGCTATCCCTGTAGGCAGGTCTTCAGTTCTGCTGGTGGAGTCTTGGGTGGACTTCAACAAGCCTCGGTTGGTATAAGGGGCCCAGTTCCCCAAGGGATGGTGCGACTCGGCCCCAGTGGATCCTTGAGTTTTCTCACTTGGTGGGGAGACAGGACTGACTTCTTGGAGCATGGGGATGACCTCCTGGATGGCTCCTGCGTCAGTGAACCCAGAGTTAAGCAGGCTGGTGAACTGGAAGAAGCAGGGAAGTGGCTCCTCCACTCCAAGGGAGATGCTAAAGGGCTGGTGAAGTGCTGGAGAACCTCCAATTGGTGCCTGCAAGAAGTAGGGAAGTAGCTCATCCACTCCAAAGGAGATGCTGACGGGCTGGCGAAGTGCTGGAGAACCTCTGAGGCTTTTGGAGTCCCTATAGCTAAAGGACGAGTCGTGATGTCCTGATTGCTGGGACGGCAGCAGATAAGCAGGCAGGGTTTCAGGTCAACAGTTTACCAGGCGTCTGCAGTTTTTGCTCTTCCGGTTCTTCTGTGTCTTCTTATCGTCAGGCGAATCTGGCTTCTGGTGTCGGAGAGCCCCCTAAACATCGCATTGAGGGGCATTTTATGGTTTACATCTTTTTATCGTTATCTGTAGTTCAAAAGTATGTCAGCCTCAAAATAACATGAGCTGTAGAAGTTAACAAGGAAATATAACATCCTTTAACATACAAAGAACTATAAACCCATCCCTCCTCTCAAACCTAAACCCATCCCCCAGTGGGCACTCAGGCAGAATTACAAAAATAGGACGAGTCAGCTGTAAGTGCGTTACATTCTAAAATATAGGTCCAACTATGGGCAGTCCAAGAGTTGCAACAGCTTTAGGTATCTAGGGCATGTCAGTTCCCTACATTTGTGGAATGGTAACGCAATAAATGTGCTGCATAGGTCGCTATAGGAGTCTCCCAATATATGTCAGAGTCTATGAAGCCAGACCCAATGTGTAGGAACTGTAGTCGTGCCCCAGTATGCGAGTATTGTTTGGTGGGCCGCTCCTAATGCTAGATTGATTTGTCACATTCCCGCTTAAATCACGTAGGGTGCAAGTGGATTGGGAAAACCAAGTATGGTATAAGCCGGGAACCTGGGTGTTGAGATGGGCATCTATGTCCCAGGATCTCCTACAACTTGGAGATCATGGGGCAGTCCCACAGGATGTGGAGTAGCATTCCCTGCACACTGTCTCCAACAGTCGGCCGAATGTGTGGGGTAGCATTGCTGAAGTCGGGGGCGGGGGGGTTGTTTGATACCAGTAAGTAGTGATTTTGCAGATTTGCGAGCCGTATGATTCACTTTGTAGTATATCTCCCCACATTATGTGGGAGTCAGGTATCTGCCCAGTTCCAGTTCCCAGCGGCGCTGTCCCGGGGATCATGGAATCAGGGGGGCCTGAAGAAGAATGGTGTGTAAGTCTAATACCATTCCCTTGTCCGTGAGCTTCAGAAGAAGCCACTGTTCGGAGGATGTCAGCGGTCATTGGGCCCTAAGTCAAAGGGCAGGGTGTGCGATCCATGGGCAGACTTAGGAATAGGAATGTCTTTCTGACTCTGGCAGATCAAACTCTTCTTTCAGTTGTTCAGAGCAGCGAACCCCATCCGCATCGTACAGATGACCGACCGACAGACCTGCATCTGCTAGTCTGCCACCAACGAAACGACAGGCAATTTTGTCCTGGCGTGAAGACTGAATTGTCTAGTATGGGCGTCACAAGGAACGTAAATGTGGTCAGGCCGATAGCTACAGCAATTCTATCCCAGACTCTGAGCGTGGGCTCTGTGTCTGGGGAAGAACAGAGACCCCAGGAGTGCTGCGACTTTCTAAGAAAAGGCACTTTCAATAAATGTAGATCGGCAATTGCCCGGTCCATGAAGAGCCATAGTTTCTCGAATTCTGCTCTCAACCCTCAACTAGGTAACAAAGCTGTACCGGCTGATAATATGTGCGGAGATTAGGGATACCCTGCCTGCCTTCCTTTGTGAGTCGGTGGCTCAGGGTCGGGGACATCTGGGGATGCCTGTCTGCCCATATGAAGCGAGTCAGCTCCTTCTGTAGCGTCTTGATCTTTCCAGGTAAAACAGCGCCAAGTAGGGTCTGGAACAAGAAGAGGATTTTTGGAATTGTGATCATTTTAACTGCCGCTATGCGGCCTAGCCAGGAGAGGGGGTACTGGTACCATCGAGTGAGGTCTCGCTTGACCTGCCGCATGAGGGTTCTGTAGTTCACCTGTGCAGTGGTAGGTACTGTTGTTGCCAGCTGTATACCTAGGTAGGGAATAGTGTTGGCGATCCACTGGACAGGGGTGCTATCCGAGAGCAGTGTTGCTGTTTGTGGGAACACTGAGATGTTCAGCACCTGAGATTTCTGGACGTTAGTACAAAATCCCACTGCTGCACCAAACTTTTCAACCTCTTCCAAGAAGGCTGGTAGAGCCGTGCCCGGGTTATCTAGGGCCACTTTGACATCATCTGTGTCTAGGCAGATAGTGTGATCTTCTCCCCCAAATCGACCCCCGGTGATACCAGGATGGTCTCGGACATGTTGAGCAAAGAGCTCCAAATAAAGCACAAATAGCAGTGGTGACAGTGAACACCCCTGGCGTGTAACTCTGCCTATGGGGAAGGGTGTGGATGTATGCCCGTTACCACTGATTGTTGCCCTTGGGTGATTACAGGTGCTCAGTATCCAGTTTCGGAAACCGAGTCCTATACTGAAGCAGGTGAGTGTCTCTATTAGTTATGGCCAGTGAACCTAATCAAAGGCTTTTTCAGCATCGACCGCTAGCAGTACGATTTATTTTCCAGATCTTTTAGCCTTGACTATGATGTGTAATATTCTCTTAGTATTATCGCTGCATTGTCGTTGGGAAATGAACCCAGATTGATCTGGGCTTACCATCCCGGAGGTAGGTCCTGCGGGCCCTTTACAGAAGGAAGGGCGCTAGCAGCCGGCAGAAGGTCCTGTGAAAACTCACTGACTGTAGGTATTCATCAATGGTGTTAGGTAGTATGTGTTGCACAGTGTAAAGGTCACTATTAAAGTCCCTGAACTCGGCTGCAATATGTGAGTTGGTCTGGAGTACTGAGCCATCTGGCTGAGCCAGTGGCTCTACGGTCATAGCCTGGCACTGACCACAGGGTCTATTAACTAACAGTCACCCAGGTTTGTTTCCCCCAAGCTAGTAAGAGTTTTTCAGCCAGAGGATGGAGTACTTTGCAATGCCAAGTTGTAGCTGCGCTCGTTGTTTCCGGGATGCCTCTAGAAGTCTCCATACCCTAGGGGCCCCTGTGTGGTGATGGATGAGCTCCAGCACCCTAACTTGTTGCTGAAGTTGTTCCCTATTTTCCATGCTTAATTTGTTTTCTGCCATGCAGATGGCCATAATTTCTCCTTTTAATGTGTCTCATAACACGGCGGTCTAAGAGTGCTATGTAGTTTAGGAGCATTTTAGTGGGGTATAGGGTAATAGCCAATGAGCTACTTACCCTTGGGGGGCATACACCTTGTTATGACCACTTCCTGTGGAGTGGGCATCTCCCTATCCCACAAGGACTATCTCCAACCAAAACCAAGATGGTGGAACCCTTCTTTGAGTGTCCAACTCTGGTAGTCCACCTTAGGGGTGTGGTTAGTTATCCCAGGGGTGATACAGGCCTATTGACTAGCTAATTTCCCCACCTATCCTGGTGCCAAATGGACATCAGGGCAGGAGGTGGCTACACTCAGGGCTGGGGAAGTCAGGGGATGTGCATACCAAAGGCAGCAGGGTATTTGAAGACCCTGATATTGGTATGCAGATCTGCTAGCCATCCTGCTGGAATGGATGGTAACACCCCTCTCTGAAGCAGGCATTGTTTCTGACCTCTGAGAGTGCAGGCTCTCACCTATAGGGGGTCAGAAACGTGTCTGTTGGTGGCAGACTGGACTAAACTAGTCAGTCAGCATACCAAGAGTCTAGCGCGGTTCAGGGGGCATATCTAAGGTGTCCACTAGGCGCATGTCCGAATAAATTTAGGGCTGGCATCAGACCAGAAATATTAAGATGAGGTGTTTGATGCCAAACACATAAGCTATCATTCATTTCATTAGTTTACCCTCTGGAGGGATATGATTCGAGGTTGACCTTTCTGTCTCCTCCAAGCGAAATTAACCCTAGAAATTCTCCCTGAAAGAATTAAATGAACGGCCATATCAGGGCTATGGATACATTAGGATATAAAAGTTGCCCCCCACCCTTTATTTTTTCCTGGTGAAGCTTTCTTGATCCCTGTCAAAATTATGAAGCTGCAATTAATCTTGTACCAACCAATAACGTTTACCATAACCCTCTTCATCTATTTCTTCAAAGATGTCAATAAAAACTTCACTATCTTCCATTCCTGTGGGCTGGTGAACATCCTCCTGTAAGACGCTGGCAGAACCCAAATACATTTGGAGGATCAATGTTCTAGCTTTTACGCTCTATCATGAGCTATTACGCTTCCCTACACAACCTTCTGGTCTTTTTCTTCCTGGTCATAGCCTCACGTCCGCTTGGATCATCCTTGAATGCTTCATTTCTACTATTACATCCCATAATGAATCCTGTTTACAGAAAACTATTCTGGTAGTACATGCACACACCAAAATTAACAGTATACAAATACTGTACAAACACAGGAAAAACAGTAAACTCACACATACAGGAAAAACCTGAATGACTGAACATCAGAGACTCAAGTTCATTCATCAGAGTCTCAAGGTTCAACATGTCTCTATGAGGTGGTTGAGGAAAGACACCTTCATGATCAATTAAGCATATGAGCAATCATTTCATCAGTGTCATGACACTTATCCTGCTACAACTTACAAAAGTGTGAGATCCATACTTAAATCATTGCTGTCAGCACATTCATAACACTTCACAGGCAACAGGCAGAGCAAACATCAGGGTTACTTTCAAACTAAGAAGTCAAATCATTTTAAAACCTCCCTATTCTATAATGATGTGAATAAAATACCTCCAGACAGAGTTAACAGCACCACTACACTGCAAAACACAGTCCTTCCGGGACATCATTCAAAATGACATGTAGCTCAAAATATGGCTTACACTTCATGAGTGTTCCACATCTGTCTCAAAGGTGCAACTGCTTTATTCCATTGTCCACACAGCTCTCTGAATTCCAGAAAGACTACCCAAAATAGCCTGACAAAATAAGATGAACGTTGAAAGTGCCATGAAGTAAGAGTTTTTTTATCCTATTTACATGCCTCTTTCTTGTCGCTAATTGGGCTAACGTCAGAGTAACAATCTAAAACATTCTTACACCCAGTACCTCGTCATCTCTACAACAGTTATTTCATTCTTTGACCTCTCCCCATTATTTCTCTTTGCTAACATGGGCACCCTTAATTTGCCATTGTCTCATTTCCATTTTGAAGAACTAACAGGCTGCCTTCTCTACAAAATGGTGGAATACGGGATCTCATGTAGACAGAAGTTAGCAAAACCTTGCAGTGGATCTTGTACTGGATTTACCCAGTGCTGAAACTTGGTCACTATTTCATAGATACCTTGCAGGGATGCCCAGCTCCACTAAACCACGCTCCACTAGAAATCAGTTAGCACTGTACGTTTCCAAAACCCCTTAAACTGCTCCTCTTTTCCCCCCCTCTTCCGACTGCCTATGACTGACATAAGTTGTAGTGTTCCATCATAATATCAAATAAAAAATATTGTGGTACACAAGTACTATGCCAAAAATATCGTGGGACAGAATACAGGACATAAGAATTAATTTTTTATGTAATTTATATCATTTCTGTTAAAATAGTTGTATAAATTATTGTTTTAATTATTTTGTTGAGTATTCGTTTTTGTTTTGCAAGTTATTAATTTAATGTTAAGGGTATGTACTTTGTTTGGTATAGTTTATTTTTATTTTTGATGTAGTATTATATTTATATTTTTTTTTAACTTTATTGAAATGTATTAATTAGCCTTTTTTTAAATTCAAATACCAATAGGGTGGGAAGTCTTTTTAATATTTATTTTTAATTGTACGTAAATATATTCCTAATTTAAATGTGTTATGCAATTATTAGTCATGTACATTATGTTATTAGTAAGTTATGTAATAAATATTTTTAAATAAAATGGCAATTTCAATTTTTTATTGGCTACTTTAATGATTTTATAAATAAATGATTTGAATTTAATTTTTACATTACTTGATTGTAATATGTGTTTTATAGTAATTATTCTTTTAATATCACTTGTTAAATTAATGCATATTCTTAATTTGTTTCAGCTATTATTTAAAAAAAATATTCTGGGTGTTGGATTTTTCTGGTAATAGGCTGGGAAGGGTTTTAAATATATATGTCTAATGTAATGTTTTAATTATTAGTAAATATTGATAAGTTTTCATTTTGTATTCTTATTTGTTAATCTATTATTTTAATTGATAATTTATTTTCAAAATGTTTAAGATTCACTTTAGGTAATTTTTTATGTTTTCTTTTTAATTTAGGAGTTGGAATAGTAAATGTATGCTTTCCAAACCCCAGCACTTTCCCTACCGTTGCTTATGCCGGGGTGAGAACAGTACATTTGACCCCTCCAAAGTGCTACACTTTCCCTACTGCTGCTTATGCTGAAATGGGAATAGTAAAACTGACTCTCTAAAGTTCAACATTTTCCCTACTGTTGATTAGACTGGAATGAGAAGAGTAAATCTGACCCCTCCAAATTACAACATTTTCTCTACTGTAACTTACATAACTTTGATCCTCCTACCCTTCCAAAGTCCATCTTTTCTACTACTGTTGTTTACATTGAAGTGAGAATCCTAAATCTGACCTCTCCAAAATCCAGCACTTTTCCTACCGTTGCTCAGGTTGGCGTGAAAATAATAATTCTGGCGCCTTCAAAGTTCATCATTTTCCCTATGGTTGTTTACGCTGGAGTGGGAATAGTAAATTTGATCCTACCAAAGTCCAATACTTCCCCTACTGTTGTTTACAATAGAGTGGAAATAGTTAAATGTGACCTCAATAAATATAATTTTTATTCAGATGTTTTGTTAATTATTTAACCCCATTGGTGCAGGCGTGACAACCAGTGGCCGATGCCAGGGAGGGATTTTTTTTTTTAACCAGAGAGATGTGAAAGAACTTCCGCCCCACCACCCCTACGCCCACCCGCCCATCTGTGACATCAGCGCACCTCCAGGCGCGCTGACGTCACAGTTTTCCCCACCGGAGCAGCAGGTGAGTGTTCTCTCCCCACTCCGGTGGGGCAAAAAAGGCCAAAACGGCCTCCCCAGATACCAGGGAGGCATCGATGGAAAGGGGAGAGTCTCCCCTTTCCATCGATGCCTTCCTCGCACCGTTTCCTGGCCATGGATCACAGTGTGGCTGTGATCCATGGCCAGGAAAAGGCCCTAGGCACCAGGGATCTTGTTTGGGTGGAGTGGGCGTGGGGGGTGGCCCCAGAGTAAGTAGGCCAGCCCCCCCCACTTGGGGGGGGGGGGCGTAATTAAAAAACATGTCAGGGTTCTCCTGGGGGGAATTGCGCCCCCGATACTAAAATGTATTTAAAAAAAAAAAAAAAAAGCAGGGTTGGCTCTTTCTACACGGGCCGACCCCTAATGGGCAAATTATTATATATTTTTGGGAAAATGTTTCCCCAGGAAATATTTTTTTTTTTAAATGAAAATGTTGGGGTCAGCCCTTGGGCTGACCTCCTATGGGGATTTTTTTTTTTTGATACATGTGTGCTTTGCCGTGGCGTCACAATCAGCCCCAGGGAAAGCACACATGTATCAAAAAAAGAAGTGATATAGAGGGTCAGTCTCTCTCTCAGTGGATATATATATATAAATATATATCTCTCTCTATATATATATATATATATATATATATATATATATAGATATATATATATATATATATATTTTCTAAATGCAGGATGGGGGTCAAGCAGATTATTGCTGCACCTTTGTGTTTAATTACATATATAGTTACTGATCTTATTGGTGCTCGGGTCTTGAGGACCAACCCCCTAGGCCTCAGAGAACCAGAAAAACTGGTTTAAAACATTGAAGTAGAGGACCCAGCACCCAATTATATTTGACAGTGTCCAAAAGATTTATCTTCCCATACTTGCAATATGAGTCATAGATCACATAATTCCATAATCAGGTCTTGTTAAAACAATTGTTTTTTATTGATTCATGTAGAAGATTGATAATTCATAGCCAACGCGTTTCATCCTGACGGACTTCTTCAGGGCTGATGAAAGAGCTACAGATTGAATAGAGGTCAGACAGTATGAGAAGATGTTGAGCTGCAGTTGAGAGTCATTGCAAGTTGGCAAAGGTAGTCCAGTTTTTCACTACGGTTAGTCGGGAAGGGTTCTGTTGTTCTGGGAATGGGCTGCCTTGCAAAAAGTAAGTAGTGCGTCTTAGAAAGTACTCCAAGACTTGGGCCAGATAGCCTGCACCTGTCTCACTCTTAGAGACCAGTCGACTACGTCCATCTATTTTTGGATGTTGACTTCATTCAGAAAATTGTGCAGCAAACAAATTTGCATGCAGACCAATTTCTGAGGGAGCATGGAGGCACTCCCATTCTAGGGCACTCCAGTGGACTCCCACTTTGCTGACGGAGTTGAAGATATTTTTGGGCCTTATGCTCAAAATGGGGTTAGTGCAGAAACCCACCTTGCAGTCCTACTGGACGACTTGCATGGTTTGGGTAACCCCCATCTTCGCACCATACATGAGCAGAGATCGTTTTTTGCTACTGCAGCGCATGCTGCATTTCAATGATAATTCTGCTGCATTGCCCTGGGACCATCCAGACCATGACAGGTTGTTCAAAATTCGGCCTGTCAAGGAACATTTGTGTGCCAGGTTTCCAGAGATCTATACTCCTGGAAAGAATATAGCAGTTGATGAGTCCTTGATCCTGTACAAAGGACGGCTGCTGTTCAGACAATACATTGGGAGCAAAAGAGCTCGCTATGGCATAAAGCTGTACATGCTGTGTGAGAGCTCTTCTGGCTTGAGAATGTATGCAGGGAAGGACTCTGTAGGGTTGCCCTACCACGTTAGGGGTCACAGGTAGGATTGTATGGGAACTTGTCCAGCCACTCCTTCACAAAGGTTTTAAACTTTATGTGGACAGCTTCTATATAGGAGTACAGCTGTTCAGTGAGCTCTACAAAGCTGGCACTGTGACCTGTGGTACAGTTTGTTGTAGCCGCAAAGGATTCCCACAGGAGCTTGTTTGCAAGAGGCTCCAGAAATCCAACGAACTGCTCGCAGTCCAGTTCTTGGGTAGGCGTGATGTTTACATGCTCACTACAATTTATGATGAGAGCACTTCCCCATCACGCTTTCTGGTCAGATAGCCGAAGTTCACAAGCCAATCTGTATACTTGATTACAATAAGTACATGGGTCGAGTGGACAAGAACGACCAGGTTCTTCAACCATACAATGCGTGTTGTAAAACTCGCACTTGGTACAAGAAACTGTTCACCCAACTGATCCAGGTGGCAACATACAATGCATATGTTGTTTACCGTCAGACAACCACAGGAAGACTCATGACTTTCCTTGACTTCCAGTTGTCTGTAATTAAAAGTCTTACTGCTGTTACAAAAGCAGCAGCAGCCTCCAGCTCATATGTTCTGGAGGATGTGGCAAGGCTGCAGGAGCGACACTTTGCTGATCGCATCCCTAAAACACCCAAAAGGGATCATCCATGTTGTCGCTGTAAAGTGTGCTCGAAGCGTGGAACACAGCAGGAGAGTCAGTATTACTGTCCCCAGTGCTCATCTCAACCAGGCCCCTGTGTCCCTAATTGCTTTACTTTGCAGCATACTAAAGCAAAGTTCAGGGAAATCGACTAAGGTGGAGCTGCTGTTGGGTAATCCTTTCAGTGGCTGTGCATGGATAAAGAACATCCAGGGGCCACTGCTTTGTTAGGTAAGCAGCCACAGAATTTTACTTCATCTACTTCAGGAAATCATGGACTTCCTTATAGCCTGCTTGACACCTATATCCACCGTCAGAACGTGGTAGGTGCTCTGTTCGATTAACATGCATTATAGTCCCCATACTGCACATACTAGTGGACGGAACATATGCCACATTGTCACAGAGTACCCTGTGTGGCAAAATGTTAAGGGCATGACTGAATTTTGAAGTGCTTGTTAGGGAACGTATGTATGCTACGCAAGGACCACCATGATTGCCAACGAGAACCAGAGTAAGTGTAACAAGTCAAACAAGTGAAAGTATGCAAACTCAATTTGTAGCTTCACTTTCAAAGCAAAACTAGAAGTGTTGGTGAATGAGTCCCACAGGATATTTGTTTGACTTTTTACTTTGAGACTTTAGGATTTCTTCACCAGCATGTCTGCCTTAGTTTCAACAGTAGATATGCTAGCTCAGTTGCATCCACAAACTAGTATAGGTTCACTTGGCAATTACACAGGATTAGTCAGGACTCTGATGAGGACAGAGACATGAATGGACAAGGAAAGCTTATGGTAGGTGTACCTTCACAAAGATATATTGCACAGGTAGAAGGCAGATAGTAAAGGAAGTACAGATGTACATCATCTACACCTATGGATTCAAACCCACTGGTGCCATCCCAGCACCTGGAGGACAATGGCATGTATAGGACAGTGTTTGACCTGCTTTTGATGTTTATCCTCCATCATAACTTAGTAGATGTTCAATTTGCTGTATGGTAAGTGCATTACAATGACAGCACTGCACATAATGTTGGCTGGGACATATGCTACGTTCTCACGGACTACCCTGTGTGCCAAACACTACCCTTTTTCATAGACTATGACCTTTTTTTTAGGGAACATTGCAAGAATTACCCAAAATGTCTGCCTTAGTTTCAAAGGTAGATATGCTCACTCAGTTCAAGGAATCGCTTCGCACGGCATACTCGGACATCCCCAATTTGCATCCACAAACTGGAAGGAGTTCGACTTGGCACAGTGAGTTCGCTAAAGGCGCATGAAAAACATGTCTTCCTGAGCCTCAGGTGGCTGTCATGGGAGTCATTAGTAAAGGTTCACTACTCAAGCCTTCGGTAATGTTCAGGAAGAAGGAGGTGGTCACTTGACAGGCGGTAAAATGTAGTCAAACTTATTCCGTCATGTGGCGTATGAATGTGATGGGCCCTTGTCTGGCAGCGGTAAGTTAATGTGAGTGCAGTGATTGGTTGGATTGGGCCTGTGAAAGGGTTGTTTGTTGTGCCTGAATGGCGTGTGAATGGACCATAAAGAGGTTGGTGCCTGGATGTGGCTTTATGGCCCACCTTCAGCAGGCTTGGTTTCAATAATCAGATACTTTGATAAGTATTCATGCTTTGAAACCATAATTTCTGGAGGTGCTAAAACCAAACAATGTGAGTGGTGGATTAACTTTAACATACTAGTACCAGGGGAGTCCAAGGGTGCAGGACTTGTGTGGCTCTCACCAGTTTTCCTTCGCCCAGAATCCCCTTGAAAGCACAAACGTTGCTTAAAATACACCTTTGCCTTGCGTTTCAGTGAGGTGAAGTCCTGGAATCTGCAGGCAGCCACAAATTTTCTACCACCCAGCTTTCCATTAAGTCTCCAGAGAAAAACACTGCCTCACTTGTGTGGGTGGGCAAGTGACCGCAACAGGGAAGTACCCAAAATGGATTGCGGAGACATCAAAATTACCTACCACAAAACAGCCTGGTTTTGTAAGACAGTCACCTGAGTATTTGGTCCTGGGTTCAGCGGAAATATAGAGAAACCTACCAAACCCAGACATTTCTGAAAACAAGACTTCCAGGGCGGTCCACGGAAGTGTGGCGTGTTTGGATTTCACAAAGTTTTCTTACCCAGAATACCCTGCAGAAGTGAAACATTGATTAAAAACACTATTTTTGCTTGCTTTTTTATCACGGAAACAACAGGAATGTGCAGGGATCCACACAATTCCTACCACTCAGTGTTTCCCCACTTGTCCTGATAAAAACCCAACCCCACTTGTGTGCCTGTGCCTAGTGCCTGAATCAGGAATGGATCACTCCAGGGTTAACAGTAGCCTTCATGCAAGGACTACAATTGACCTTTGTGTGATCCATTCCATTTGCGGGCACTAGACTACCCACATAAGTGAAGTACCATTTTTATCGGGAGACTTGGGGGAATGCTGGGTGGAAGGAAGTTTGTTGCAAAGGATTCTGGGTAAGAGAACCTGGTGAGAGCCCCACAAGTCAACCCATCTTGGGTTCCCCTAGGTGTCTAGTTTTGAAAAATGTGTGGGTTTGCTGGGTTTCCCTACGTGCCTGCTGAGCTACAGCCCAAAATCCACAGATAGGCACCTTCCAAAAAACACATCAGTTTTCAATGTAAAAATGTGATGTGTCCATGTTCCGTTTAGGGGCGTTTCCTGTCGTGGGCACTAGGCCTACCCACACAAGTGAGGTACCTTTTTTATTGGGAGACTTGGGGGAATGCAAGGTGGAAGGAAGTTTGTTGCTCCCCTCAGATTCCAGAACTTTCCATCACTGAAATGTGAGAAAAAGTGTTTTTTTGCCAATGTTTGAGGTTTGCAAAGGATTCTGGGTGACAGAATCCAGTGAGAGCCCCACAAGTCACACCATCCTGTATTCCACTAGGTGTCTAGTTTCAAAAAATGTATAAGTTTGCTACGTTTCCCTAGGTGCTGGCTGAGCTAGAGGCCAAAATCCCCTGCTAGGCACTTTGCAAAAAACACGTCCATTTTCATTGGAAACATGTGATGTGTCCATGTTGTGTTTTGGGGTATTTCCTATGTCGGGCACTAGGCCTACTCACATAGGTGACGTACCATTTTTATTGGAAGGCTTGGGAGAATGGTGGGTGGAAGAAAGTTTGTGGTTCCCCTCAGAGTCCAGAACTTTCCATCACCGAAATGTGAGGAAAAAGTGTTTTTTGGCAAATTTTGAGATTTGCAAAGGATTCTTGGTAATCGTACCTGGTGAGAGCCCCACAAGTCAATCCATCCTGGGTTGCCCTATGTGTCTAGTTTTCAAAAGTGCATAGGTTTGGTAGGCTTCCCTAGGTGCCACCTGAGCTACATCCCAAAATCAACAGCTAGGCACTTAAAAAAAAAAAACATGTCAGATTTCAATGTAAAAATGTGATGTGTCCATGTTGCAGGTACTAGGCCTACCCATACAAGTGAGGTACCATTTTTATCAGGAGACTTGGGGGAACACAGAATAGAAGAACAAGTGTTATTGCCCTTTGTCTTTCTCTACATTTTGTCCTTCCAAATGTAAGACAGTGTGTAAAAAAGAAGTCTATTCGAGAAATGCCCTGTAATTCACATGCTAGTATAGGGACCCCAGAATTCAGAGATGTGCAAATAACCTCTGCTTCTCAACATCTTACCTTGTGCCCATTTTGGAAATTCAAAGGTTTCCTTGATATCTATTTTTGACTCTTTATATTTCACCAAATGAACCACTTTATACCCAGTATACAATGAAAACCCATTGCAAGGTGAGCTTATTTATTGGCTCTGGGTGCCTGGGGTTCTTGATGAACCAACAAGCCCTATATATCCCTGCAACCAGCAGAGCCCAGCAGACGTAACATTATATTGCTTTCAAAATTCTGCCATAGCTGGAAGAAGTTATGGAAGAAAATGTGGACAGAAATGGCTCTTTTTCACCTCAATTTCATTATTTTTTTTATTTCAGCTGTTACTTTTTGTAGGAAAACCTTGAAGGATCTACACAAATGACCCCTTGCTGAATTCAGAATTTTGTCTACTTTTCAGAAATGTTTAGCTGTCCGGTATCCAGCATTGGGTTTACACCCATTTCTGTCACTAACTGGAAGGAGGCTGAAAGCACAAACCATAGTAAAAATGGGGTATGTCCCAGTAAAATGTAAAAATTGTGTTGAAAAATGTGGTTTTCTGATTCAAGCCTGCCTGTTCCTGAAAGCTGGTGATTCTAGCACCGCACACCCTTTGTTGATGCCATTTACAGGGAAAAAACATGTGCTTTCTTCTGCAGCCCGTTTTCCCCATTTTTCTGATGAAAAAAACATGAAATTTTAGCTGTACTTTGGCTAATTTCTTGGTCTCTTCTAGCGGAACCCACAAACTCTGGATACCATTAGAATCCCTAGGATGTTGGGAAAAAAAAGACGCAAATTTGGCTTGGATAGCTTATGTGAACAAAAAGTTATGAAGGCCTAAGCGTGAACTACCCCAAATAGCCAAAAAAGGTCTTAGCACATTGAGGGGTGGGGGGCGGGAAAGGCCCAGCAGCTAAGGGGCTAAAGATGTGTTTGTAGTGTAATTTTATTATAATGTCTTTAATTCTATATATTTATTTTTTTAAATAATATTTTATTTATTTTAATAATTGTATTGTAAATGTGTTTTTATATCTGATGTATACAGTTTTTTAATATTGTTATTTATGAGTTTTTTTGTTTTTTGTTCACATGACTTTATAATTTTACTATTTATATGGTATGTTTATTACTTTTTTATATTTATTCTAAAGTATGTAGCTTTATTTTATGTTTTCAAGTCATACAATTTAATTTCATCTTTTTAAAATATATATTTTTCCAATGTAATATATTTTGAAGTAAATATGTTTTTAAAGTTAATACTATAATTGTTCAATATTAAAATTCTGACATTTTTTCTGTGACAATATTTTGGTATTCTATATTTTTGTAGTCAATATTTTGTTCTTTACACACAAAGAATGAAAAGTCGATATTTGTGTCCTCTCTATGTTTTTTGCCATTCTTTTTATATTTTGATACCTTTGGCCCCAACATTGTGTCTTAAAACCATAAATTGTCTATAAATCTTCTACCTAATATATATTCGTTATGCACACTGCTCCTCTTCACTAAGATATTTCAGGCATTTACAACTATTATCGCACACTACGTTCTACCTCTCAATCTCGTTCATCAGTTCAATGGTTTACTATAACACATTTATTAGTCCTTACACCAGTGAAAAGGTTAGACATTGCATGTTTTTGATTGTTTACTTTTTTGTTACAGTTTTTGTTTATTCTCTACTGTACAAACCAATAACAATGATCAAAGTAAAAATTAAAATACAAACTACAAGGCCAAAAAGAGAGAGAACTGTTTTGGGACACATCACTACCGAAGCAAACCATATTGTATGTAACTTATCATAAAGGTACAAAACCACAAAATTACCCCTTTCAGCACAGGACAAGAATTTATTTTTCTAGGCAGGACGCCTATAAATCTATTTACTTCAAGCAACAAATTCAGTTCACTTCCCATTTCAAATATTTTTTAAAAAAAACTAAAGGAGTTACATATATCACTTTGAACATGCAAGTAATTGGATAGGGGAAACAGAGATTAACTTTATATGGCAGCAGGGAACTGGTGCTAACACAAAAAATGCCAGAGAGAAAAATCCTTTCACCTGTATACAACACAAAAGGGCTCATTACGAGTTTGGTGGATGGTTTACACCGTCTGCTGAACTTCCAAATGGGTAGTTGCCGCCATACAGGCTGCCTCCCCGCCAGCCCCATGAAGAGTTTCCTGCTAGGTCAGCAGGCGGAAACCTGAGTAATCGAGCCAGCGGCAATGCTGTAGAGCGCAAGGTGCACCAGCACCCTCGCAATGTTCACTGCGAACAATCCAATGGTGGTGGCCAAGGTGGGGCCCTGCACTGCCCATACCAAGTGCATGGGCAGTGCAGGGGTCTGCAATGTTCACTGTCTGCACAGAAGACAGTGAACTTTGCGAGGCTGCTGAGCAGGGGGACCCCTACACTGCTCATGTCAAGTGCATGGGCAGTGCAAAGGCCCCCCTGTGGCCCCTGCACCTTTTCTCTGCCAGCCTTTTCATGGCAGACTGCGACCTCCACCTGTTGCCAACCCGTCGGGATCCCGGCGGAGACAGCAGAACCCTGGTGGTCTCACAGCCAGTGTCTTAATGTGGCGGTCGGACAGCTGAACCCTGGCGGTCTGACCGCCAGTGTCTTAAGGTGGCGATCGCCAGCCTTGTAATAAGGCCCTCAGTGTGTGGATGGATTGGAAAGTGAAATTACTTTCTTACATATGGATTGTGATATAAAATGTGAATTCAGGCTGGAGAGAGGGTATTGCTTGACTCAGTTGCCATTGAAAAACATGCATGGAAATTACCCACGGAGAACAAACAATCTGAGAAACAATGGATAAATAAAGTAATCTTGACGTTGTTGGGGAAGCTCATCATGAACTACTTTTGTAGTGGGTGCCTAAGAAGGGTCAGGTCACACATACAATGTGATCAGAGACTGCTTTTCTTTCTTAATGTTAGCCTGGTTACCCTTAGTAAGCGGAAGGATATGCAAAGACTTTTTGTTGCAGTGAGTGCTCAAACAAGGGTCCTCTTTTATGCTAAGTTAGGTGAAGTTATGGGTGAGATAGTAGCCTTATTTGCTCAAGTGGAAGCTACCTCAAAATATTTTCACTTTCTTGAAGTGTAGATCACTCTATAACTTTCTAAATCCTACTGGCTACAATACTAGATCAATGGCAGCTAGGGGTTGAAGATTTCCAGCTGATGATGTAGTATCCCCCCAGATAAGTCCCAGCAAAATAGAAGATTCTTTATGTTTAAAAGTGTTTTACAGTTTTGTGAGTCTACTCTCTCCCACTTTCCCTTGTGATGATGTAAATATTAACTCTTCTGTGCCAAGGACAGAACCCATTTCTACCCCCACTCCCCCGCCAGGGATGGCAGCAGAAGCGCTTTCCCTGCCACCCGCAACACCAATCTCCCACCCCGTCGGCGATCTGATGACATTTGTGTGCGCACAGCGCACTGACATCAAATGTAGCTGAGACGTGATGGGGGTGATTTATTTTGTTATTCCCCTCCCCCCCCCTAAGAAGGCAGACTGGGATTTTGCACAGTGAGCTCTTTGGGCACATATTTTGGCTGTTTCTGCCCTTGGGTTCAGAGTGGTGATATTTTTAGGCTCACTAGACAACAGGGAAAATTTGCGTGTGAACTGGAGTTCGTCTGACGGTCTTCACTGGCTGAGTGTGCACTGTGATATGGCGGGCGTTGTGTGTG
Source organism: Pleurodeles waltl (assembly GCF_031143425.1). Lineage (NCBI taxonomy): Eukaryota > Metazoa > Chordata > Amphibia > Caudata > Salamandridae > Pleurodeles > Pleurodeles waltl. The sequence continues at coordinate 11,886,406 of NC_090441.1, forward strand.
GACTTGCGCTTGGTTGGAGGTGTGTGGACTAGCGCTTGGCCAGCAGTGTGTGTACTTGCCTGACGGTGTGTGTGGACTGGTGCTTGTCTGGTGATGTGTGCGGACTGGCGCTGGGCTAGCAGTGTGTTTGAACTGGGGATTTTGCTGGCGGTGTGTGTCGACTGGCTTCTGGCTGACAGTGTGTATTGATTGGCTTCTGGCTGGCGATGTGTGTGGCTGGCATTTGGGTGGTGATGTGCACACATAAATTTTATAATTTTGACTGTTTTATTTCTTGTCATCGTTTGCATTTGTGATTCTAATGTTTATTTCTCCTTTTTATTCCAGTGCAAAACTTCTGATTTCCTTTGCTGCAACTCTTGCTTGCTGTATCGGCACTGGTAGATTTGCAGTTTGTGTAGGTGCATGTGTGTTTTGTACCGTTTACTCTAAATGAGTATCATTTCCCTGCATTCATGTGTTTTAGTGAATGGTGTGGTAATAGCAGCATATTTAGCTGCTGTTTTATTTTGTGTATAATGCTCCTTGGATTTTGGTACAATGTGTATTGTGTTGTCTTGTGTGTAATTGTCTTTTGGTTTTTCTTTCTAGTGGGATATCGCTGGTGCTTGCTTGTCTGTGCAGGGTAGGTGCTAGTGATTCTAGCTGTCTCTGGCAAGTGAGTGGTATAGTTTTTGAGTATATAGGACTCTGTGATAAAGCCACCTTTGTTTATTACTTATTTTACACAGTGTTGGTTATTGTTGACTTTTTTGTCAAGTTACTTTTATTAGTAATGATTATGGAAAGTGGCAGGATTACCGCTCCATAGGTTGTTGGCATGCTTTTCGATTCTTCCTTTGACTATGATTATGAGACAATTATGAGGCAGCAAATTTTGTGCCCGAGAGGAAACTTCTGTTGATGAAGCCACTCTCAGTGTGCAGAAAGTGCCTCTTTTAGAGGAGGAACTAATGTGCTGATAGTGCAGTAAGAGGCATATGGATTGCAGCCCGGGGTTGAAAGGCTTCACTTTGGAAGTGCTGAACTCTGGACTGAATATTGAAAACCTTTTGCCTATAATTTGTTTTCAGCTGTTTATGGACAATGTATTTTTGGATGAGATTGTTGAACAGACTAGTTTGTATGCTGAACAGTATTTTTGGGACAATAGTGCCAGACTTAAGTCCCACTCTAGAGCTAGCCAGTGGTCTCCCACATATCTGAATGAGTTGAAGGTGATCTTGGGTTTAACTTTTTTGATGGGCTTGATAAGGAAGCCATCACTGTCTTCATATTGGTCTACTAGTCCCTTGATGGCAACTGTTATATTTCCTGCAACCATGAGTCTTGACCAGTATTTGCTTGTGCTTCGGAAGCTGCAGTTTGCTGATAATGCTTCAGCGGTGCCATGAGATCACCCTGATTGTGACGTCTTATTAAGATTCGGCCTGTCCTTGATCACTTTGTAGAACAATTTTCAGAGATCTATGTTCCAGGGAAAGATATAGCGGTGGGTGAGTCTTTGGTCTGGTTCAAGCACTGTCTGGTTTTTAGGCAGTACACTCCTAGCAAGGGGGCATGGTATGGAATTAAGATGAATACGCTGTCTAAGAGTAGTAATGGATATGTCTATAATTTTAGGGTGTACACAGGCAGAGATTCCACTATTGACATCCCCCGGTTATTAGTAGAGGACTTTTTAAACAAAGATTATCATTTATACATAGATAAATTCTACACTGGTCTGTAATTGTTCAAGGAATTGTTCAAAGTGGACACTTGCTTGTGGCCCTAAAGGTTACCAAAAAGAGCTTGTTTGTAAAAAACTGGAGAGGGGACAGTGCAGTGCCCTGCGTAGTGATGAACTTCTAGCTGTAAAATTTGCAGACAGGTGAGATGTCCACATGCTGACAACCATTAATGATGAAAGTACTTCACCTGTGACTGTTTGGGGGCAGGCTGCTGAAGTGCGCAACCCTTTGTGCATTTTAGACTACGATAAGCACATGGGTGGTGTTAAAAGAGTAGATCAGAGGTTGGAGCCTTACTGCTGTCCATAAGGCTTACATTTGGTTTAAGAAGTTGGCTATCCATTTAGCAATCTTTAATGCTTTTGTTGTATTCAAGCATTGTTCGCCAGATTCAAATACAACGTTTGTTCAGTTTCAGCAGTCTGTGATAGGCAGCCTTCTTGTAGTGGTACAGGTAAGTGTTCCTAGAGTTGGAGTGGTGGAGGATGTGGCTAGATTGAAAGATCTCCACTTTGATGATTACATTCCACCCATGCCCAAAAAAAACCTATCCCAGTAGGAGATGTAGAGCCTGTATCTGAAGAGGCGTGCAGGAGGATACTCATATGTACTACCTCAAATGTCCTTCTAATCCTGGGCTATGTGTGCCCACATGTTTTAAATTGTACCACACGCAATGGAGTTACTAGGAGCAACTGTGAGCGTAAAAGTGAACTGACTGGTAGGTATTGTTTTATATTTTTTGTTCAGATTTCACAGCTGGCATTAGTGTGATGTATTTAGTTAGAGTTGCTGTGTTTGTAGGTATAGTTTTGCATCTATTTCCAATTGGTTTGTGTTTTCTTTTTTGTTAAAAAATGTGATGGGGGTGTGCGTCGACTGGTGCATGGCTGACTGTGTGGTTGAATTAGCACTTGGCTGGCGCTGTGTGTGAGCTGGCATTTAGCTGGTGGAGTGTGAGTAATGACTTGCGGCTGGTCACTACACACATTTGCTAGCCAAACGCCAGTCCACACACCCCATCAGCCACCAGATGGTGTGATTGCTGTATCAGTCATGTGGGTGTATGGAAATGTTGAGCCCTTGAATGGCGCTGTCTGTTGATGTGAATGTTGTGATGTGCTGGGCCCACAGCTGGCGGTGTGGATGGTCTTGTGTGTCACGTATGAAAGGTGTGTGAATGGCCTGTGTCACGTATGAAAGGTGTGTGAATGGCCTGTGTCACGTATGAAAGGTGTATGAATGGCCTGTAAAGCGGTTGGTGTCTTGTTGCAGCTTTACAGCTCACAAGCTTTGAGTAATTGGTTCAGTTTTGTGAACGTCCAATTATAAAGAGTGTATTTCATTTTTGTGAAATCTCTTCTTAATAAAATGTTACGTTTTGAACCTCCACTCACCCTCGTGCCAAATCCAACCAGTATGTGTGTGTACTTGAGGAAATAGATGGTTGTGAAGAAATATTTATCTTTTCTGTCTAGCTCTCCCTGAGTTTACATTGTCTCTAGGGAAAATCTACCAACTCTAGATATTTTCGTAAACTAGACAACCCAGGGGAGTACAGTGTGGTGTGCCTCTCGTGGATCCCAAAAGATTTTCTTACCCACATCCCGTGCAAACCTCAACATGACTAAAATCACACATTGTCCTTGCAGTTCTGTGCCATATTGTTTTGAGAATCAGAAGGAATCCACAAAACTCCTACCACCCAGGGTTTTCCCACTTGTCCCAATAAAAACGCTGTCACACTTGTGTGCCTGAAAACTCATTTTCAATATTTCAACAGTTCTTTTCCTTGGAAAAACCATGAAGGGCCAACACATGACCCCTTCCTGAAGTCGGAATTTCGTCTAGTATTCAGAAATGTACAGCTTTTCTGAATTATCTATGGATTTCTCACTGGTTTCCACCACAAAAAGGAAGTAGGTTGAGAGCACAAAAAATAGAGAAAATAGGCTACCTCTTAGAAAAATGCCAAATCTGTGGAACAAAATTAGGATTTCTGATTCAGCTCTGCGTGTCCCTGAAAGCTTAAGACCGTTCATGGATGCCACTTTTAGGCAACAACAAAAAAAAGACACGCTTATCTGGAGCACTATTTCCCTATTGTTTTTTAAAATCTCAGCATTTTGCTATATTTTGCCTATGCTATTGGTCCCCTCCAGGGGAATCCACAAACCCTGGGTATCTTTAGGATCCCCAGGATGTTGGAAAGAAGGATGCAAATTTGGCGTGGATAACTTATCTAGAAAAAAAGTTATGGAGCACTAAGCGTGAACTACCCCAAATAGCCAAAACGGGGCGCAGCACTGGGGAGGAAAAGGACTAGCAGTGACGGGTTAATGTTGTGTCCCAATTAAGATTTTTGATATACTACAGCAATAGGAAGTTGGTTGAATGAAAAGTGGACTCAATCATTGGGTGCTACTGGAAGGTCCTATTTCTTTTTTGGCAATGTAATTGTCTGTGCATTGGTAAAATCTCAATAAAGATACTTGTCAGAAAAAAGAAAAACTGGAGTGCAGCTTTGCTATGCTGGTAAAAAGTGCATATTTGGGCTCCTTGGGAACAAGTAGAACAGAGTGCCCAATCCATATAAGCGGAACCTTTACTTTTTCTGCTCAGACTCCAAACTCAGGAGTGTGTTTAGCAGCCCCACACAAGAATACTGATCTTTAATCATTTGGAGTGGCTTCACTTAACTGAATAATTGTCTACACTCCCAGCCATTGACTACCAACAGCTCTTTTTTCCTTCTGTTAACTGAATTAATTTTATTATTGACTCCAACCATCATGTATGCAAACCAATTTAAAATTTCCATTACACTCCAGTTTTTAAACAGGAGCACAAAGATTGGAAGTATTATGCTTACTTGAGGGAGAAGAAAAAACATCAGAATGAATCCCTGGAAAGGAAGTCAGGTTCTTGAACTCCTTATTCATTGGTGAAGTGCTGTGCAGAGTGCTATCTTTAATTGACATGTGTTTAGAAGACCGTTTTGGCAGCCTCTTCTATCACAGTGTTGTTTAAACCCACTACTCATACATTTATAAGTGGACACAAGACACAAAGGCAGATTTAGCTCTAGGCAACACTCACCTTGCTCTGTGTGAACTCCCTGAACATCGCAGCCAAACCATCGTCGTCAATATCGCAGTCTGTCTTGATGGCCACATTTAGGATGTGAATAGGCTCATCTCTAGCACGCTGCAAAGAATAGTGAAATAGATTAACCCTAAAGAGGACAGCCAAGGACCCAGGGTGAGCCAAACACAAAGTAACTAGAATGTTAAAAAACACAGAATTCCTTGTGACAGCAGTGTCCTGAACCCCTGGAAATTTACATTACAAACCAAAAATGGACGCCCTCAGTCCCAGAAGGTCTTGCTGAGTACAAGATCCCAACAGGAGATGCTCTTTATCTCATAGGCGTTACCAGTGGAAGGAGGTATTGTGGCAAATCATTAGGTAAAATAGGTACCCTTAAGTAAACATTAACTACTGATGATTCTCAGCCTGATGACAGGGAATAATTAAAGCATGAGAATCTATGAAACATCCAGTGCTACAGAACCATGGAATATACTTTCTCCCACAAGAACAAGCACAGGGATGGCCAGTGAAATCCCCCACTGTTGGAAATCTCAGTTTATATGAACATTAATGTTACAAAGCAAGCAATGCAGAGATTAATTACTCAAATGAAGGTGTGACAGCAAAACTGAGGTTCAAGATTTCTGAGGTAACTTCTCTGGGATCTTACTACATGTATTTCTTCTACTTCTTTCATGAGTTCATAAGACCAAGACTTTCACTCTTGTTCTTGCTTTTTTGCATTTTAGGCACAATGTATGAAAACAGTACCAATAAAGCGCAAAGATGACTATCAATGTGGTTACTAGGATGGGACACTTGACTTGAGTGGAGTGACGCAAACTACTGTTAATCTAGAAGGGAGGAAACTGAAAGATAGTATGATGAGAAGTATGATGAGAAGTATGAGAAAGAAAATGCATATACATGTCACTTGACTCAACTGTTCCAGTGTATGGCTATTCTTCTCTTAGCCAGTATACTGCTAGATATTTTGTACACATTTCCTCCTTTTCCTTAGGGGACCAATCCCAGTAAACAGTGCTTCAGCACATGCAAACAAAGTTACTTTTCTTACTCTATGCAGACTGTAAAGGTCTCAAAGCAGTGCAAACTGGATATTACGCACAAAAGCTCTGTATAATTAGTTCGCTCACTGTTGTAGTGTTTAAGCTTGAGCAGACTCCTCTCTGCTACAAATCACTTGAATCCTCAATGTACACCCAGAAAAATGCCTTGGCCAGAAACTGTTAACACTAAAGTAATCCCATGCATTTCAACAAATATTTTAAAACCTACAATTAATGGATCCATGCACCCTCTCTCGTATGTGGGTCAGAAAAGGCATTTTGTTCTGGGTGTCTAAAGTAGTACACTTAGAGCATTATATAAAAGGAGGAGGCTATGTTCTACCTTTAACAAAGTCTGCTAGAAAAAGAGAAAGTAAAAATAAAAGTCCTTTAATGCCTTCTGCTAGCAACAGCACCATCCTGCAGTTAAATTGTGTCTGGGAAAACACTTCAAAGCTTCTGTGAAAAGGCCTTCATAACTAATAAATAATGCATTGCACTCAATGCCGCTGTAGCTCATGAGGGAGAGTGCCTGCAGAGTTCAAAATGGTCTCAGTCTCAGAAAAAGACAGAAACTATCCACCATCCAAAATATAATAACCCAAAAATCTTGCTATTCTAACAGCGACATGAAAGGAAATACCTTGTTATCATCTTCATCATAGAGGGAGGTGTGACCAGCTTCAGAGAACGTAGGGCTTTGAGGTGGCGAGTCAGAGAAGCAACTCATCACGTCATCAAATATTCTGAAACACAAAAGTTCAATAATGATATCCATTGAAAAATTCACAGTTAATAATTCATCTATGAACCTGAAGAGATGGATCATCTATCCTGACAAGATCACCTAATTTCTTCAATGAATGAGATGTATTAATGAAGACTTACCCTTGTACACACTCCCCCAAAACCTAGCTGTGACTTTTACTCAAGAGCCTCTGCATGAGATCGAGAGGAAAAGGAAGTGGGGAAAAGGTCACATAAGTAACCGGAAAGGAGTAGGTTTCTTCTTTCCTAGATACAAACCACACGTTTGACTTATTCCTCTTGGAGCCATGAGGAGTAAAACACAACCATGTCTGGCAGCTGGACAGAAGCGCAAACAGTATCATAAGGAGTGCCAGCTTGCCAATAAGCATGCATAATCCTATTTATGATATTTGCCTACAATGGTTAAGGAAATAAGCTTCTTACCTATAACTTCGGTTCTCTTGCATTGGTATCTTCATAGATTCACATGCAGAATAATTACCCCGGTTAGTTTCCAAAAGCAGTACATCCTCAACCTATACCATATCATATCATAGTAAGCCAAAAGGCATCTTTTGCCCCCATCCTCGTCTAATTATGGTGCAAACTCCAGCCAATTAAAATGCTCTGCCTCCAGCTGATCTCCCACTAAACCTTCCAACTTTCAGATTTTCAGAACCACAGTTACTAGCTTTTTTTTCTCCTGATACTTGCAAACTTCATTCAAGGGGAGAGGGGAGGGCTGCATGTAAATCTACGAAAGACACCAATGCTGGAGAACCGGAGTTACAGGTAAGCAATTTATTTCCTTCTCTAGCATTGGATCTTTCAGAGATTCACATGGTAGGATAACAGATTTACATAGCAGTGCACAAATTACAATGTTATTGTTGGGATGGTGGGATGAAGAAAGAAAATAAGTTACTTACCTGTAACTGCAGTTATCCAGTATTGGTATCCTTCATTGATTCACTTGGTTGAATCATTCCCCATCATCGAAATGGGAATCCTGTGGTACCATGGTAAATCAGTAAGTAAAAACTATCACAGGCCATAATGGCACTAGGCCATCAGTTTACTAGTCTATCTATGTGGTTTTCAAAAAAGTACCAAAATTGAACAAGGACGACTCAGGTGCAGGCACCCTCTAGAACTCTTCCAATACAGGCAGAGTCAAGGAAGCAGTGCTGTGTGAACGAATGGGGGCTCTTCCACGTAGTAGCACAACATATCTTCTCCAGCTGTGTGCCTGCAAACAGAGCAGTTGAATTAGATACTGCTCTTGTAAAATGCACTTTAGCTTTTCTTATTAGGGGTTTGCTTGCTTTGGAATGGCAAAACTGAATTGTTGATGAAATCCATTGGGCTATCGCTGCTTTGATCACTGCAGTCCCATGACGCCCTGGTCCATAAGAGACTAGCAGCTGATCCGCTTTGCAAATATATTTGGTACGGTGAAGATAAAAAAATGTAAACACCATTTAATGTCCAACGTATGAAGAGTCCTTTCAGCTGATGTGGATGTATACGGAAAAAACGTTTGAAGAGTAACCGGTTCATTGAGATGAAATTGAGAAGGAACCTTATGAATTAATTTTGGATCTGTTCTGAGATGTACGAAGTTGTCTGTGAAACATAGAAAAAGGCTCTTCTGTAGTGAAGGCCTGTATCTCACTAACCCTTCTAGTAGATTCGAGACTGAGTAATAGAGCAATTTTGCATGTGAAAAACTTTAGGTCAGCCTTATGAATGGGTTTGAAAGGAGGTTTCATTAGTTGCAAAAGTACCACGTTGAGATGCCACTCCAGGGGAGGAGTTTGCACCGGTGGGAAAGCTCTGAACAGCCCCTTCATAAAATGCTTAATGAGTCTTGTTGAACAGAGGGATAGAGTCTGTGCAGTGCGTCTGTACCTTGAAGTTGCAGTTAGGTGGACTTCGACAGCTGCACGAGCGAGGCCTGATTTGGCCAGCGAGAGAAGATAAGGAAAATCTGTTCGGGAGAGGCTTCAAACAGGTGTAAATCCTTTTTCTGGCACCAGGAACAGAATCTTTTCCATTTTAATCTGTAGGCCCTGTTCGTGCCTTCCGCTCTTGCTTTGGATATAATCTCTCTGCATTCTTGATTGATGTTTAAGTCCCAAAACTCATAGAACTCAGGAGCCATGGGTGTAAATGTACAAAGGGTGTTTCCGGGTTTAATATTTGGCCCTGGTTCACTGTCAGGAGCGTTTGCACTTTCAGAAGGAGTATGGAACTGATTTATGACAGGAGGATGAGCTTCGTGTCCCAGTGCTGCCCGGGCCACTTGGGAGTAATAAGAATGAGGCAAAATCATTCTGCTTTCATCTTGCTGAGAACCTTGGGAATTAGTGGGAAGGGGGGAAAAGCGTATTCATGAAGTCCAGACCATCGATTCGAAAGGGCATCCCCCACGACCCCGGAAGGGGGGATCGACTTGCATAGAACTGGCATTTATAATTCCTGTCTGTGGCAAAGAGATCCAGTGCTAGTTTCCCCCACAGTGAGAATATTTTGTCTAGTTGTCGCTGGTCCAGTTTCCACTCATGGCAACTGTCTTTGGCCCTGCTGAGGGTGTCAGGTAGGGCATGGTGTACACCGGGCACGTTTTTGGCATTCAGGGTATCTTGTGGGATGTGAGCCACCTCCAGAGCTCCTGTGCTTCGTGAGAGAGTGTTCGAGATTTGGTTTCTCCTTGCTTGTTGATATAATACATGCTGGTCGCATTGTCTGTATGGACCAGCACCGAGGATCCTGCTATTCTTGGGAGAAAAGCCTGCAGGGTGAGAAAGGTGACCTTTAGTCCCAGGCGGCTGATGTGCATATTCTTTTGACGTGTCGACCACTTTCAACTGTTCTGTAGCGCCTGCAAGTGTCTTCCCAGCCATCCAGTGAAGCATCCGTGGGGATGACGAAATCGAGTACTAACAGCAGAAACGTGAGGTCTTGTGATAGATGAGGTCTGTAAGACCACCACGTTAGAGTGTCTATCATCTTTGGAGTTATGGATATCAAGTCCTCGAAGGAGCCTTCTAATTAGATCTAATGGATCTGCAGTTCTTCTTGCTATGGTATCTTTTTGAGGCACGCCAATGGGACTAGGTTGATTGCGGAAGATATCATGCCCAAGAGCGATTTGAACAGCCTCAATGAAACATACTTTTTTCTTGATTATTTGCGAGCCAAATCTGCTAGCCTCCTTTGTCTTTCCTGGGTGAGGAAGGCCTTGTTCTGAAATTTATGTATGTAGGCTCTTAGAAACATCATATTTTGACAGGGAGTGATTGACGACTATCACTAATTCACAGTGAGACCCCAGCTTGAGAAATAGTGACAGGCAGACGTTCGTAGCTCTGGCAGCTTGCTTTGGACTTGAAGCTTTTAGCAGCTAGTCTCAGATGATCTTGTTTTCTGACAGCGGCTGCTACTGGGGCCAAGCAATTGGTAAATATGCCAGAGAGGTGTTTGTATAGGAAAACCTAGTGCTCAAAGACCCAGTTGACAACAATGGTATCAGACGAGCAGTCCTCTTGTAAGGGAAGAACACCCTCCTCCCCAAAACCTGAACAGTCGATGACTGACAGACAATCAATCCACATTTAAGGCACACGCTAAAGAGCATAATAAATCATACCATATGATTTATTATGCTCTTTAGCGTGTGCCCTAAATGTAGATTAAATATGCCAGAGGCTGACTTGTGGCTAAATGGAAGGACTCTGAATTGGTAATGGGTACCGCTACAGTGAAGTGGAAATATTTGCGGTGCTTGGGATGAATGGGGATATGGAAATATGCATCTTCCAGGTCTAGAGACGTCATGTAGTTCCCGCTGTTCAGAAGGTGAAGGATGTCAGAGAGAGTAATCATCCAAAAGGATTGTTTGCAGAGAAGCTTTTAGCTACCCGAGATCTAGGATAGGTCTCCATTCCCCTGATTTCTTGCGTATGAGGAAAAAACAGTAGAATCCTCTTCCCATTTGAGCAACTGGAACCCTCTCTATTGCTCCCTTCTCAAACATTATGAGGGCTTCCTTTCTTAATAAGTGAAGATGAGGGGAGTGTGATCCCCCTGGCGTTTACAGAGAGACCACCAAACACTCCACAAAGGTATGGCCATAGGTGACAAGTGCCAACACCCATTTGTCTGATGTGATGTTCTTCGAATGATGGAGGTAACTGGAGATATTAGCACCTATGAGGTGAGGAGAAGGTGGTATCTGGATAAGATCATTGCTCGTGATCTGTGTCCCAGCTCTGATGTGATAGTTTCTTGCATGGTCCGTATTTGTAGAAACCCGCTGTGAATGGTTGGCAGTATGGTTGCTGTTATGTCGACCTGTACTGGGGCTGATAGGACTGGTACTGCTGGGAGCGTTGGTATCCGCCTCTGAAGGTTGAGAAACTATGCCCACGTGCCACCCCAAAAGGGCAACGTCCTGCACTGGAGTGTTCCGAGGGATTTGGTTGTGTCACATGTCCATCTTAATGGCAAGAAGAGCGTTGTCAATGTGCTTGCCAAACAGCGTGTCCCCATCATATGTCATGTCCAGTATTTTAGATTGGACTTGAGGTCTGAAGGAAGTCGCCTTAAGACATCCCTGACGTCTTAAGACAGATGCACCTGCCAGTTGACAGAATCCTGTGGAGGCAATGTCCATGGCGCAATCAATGATTTCCAAGGAGGTGCACTCGCCTTCCTTCAAGATCTTCCTGGCTTCAGGTATTTTGTCTTCCAGGATGAGGTCAATAATTGAGCCGATATCTGACCACATCTGCCAGATGTGGCATCCTACAATAGCTAAGGAGTTGGCTGCCCGAACAGTGATGGCAGACATGGTAGAAAACCTCATTCTGATATTGTCTAAACAAAGCCAGTCTTCATCTGGTGGCACAAATATCAGAGAGGACAGGTTTTTTGATTGACGCTGAACTGCTTGAGAAATGACAGAATCGGGTTTGGGGGTGTCCTGTCAGGAATGAAGGGGAATCCTCCGGGGCCCTGTACCTCTTATCAATACAAAGGAGGACAGACACCACTGTGGCAGGATTCTTCATGATCTTGATACCCTATTGCCAGGTGTAATTGATGATGGGTAAAGTCCAGGCTGACTTTCTTGTTTGTTCTTTGAAATCGTAAAGAAAGCAGTCAGACTGCTTAACAGATATAGGGAGGTGAAACCTGGATGTCGTTCTTTCTATTAAATTATGAAAACATCCGATGTCCCCTGGAGGCCAATCAACAGGTTGTTGGGGAGGTGGAGATGATGTGGGTATGACACAGTCATCCTGTGGGGGCTGAGGCTCAGGAATATCACCCTCTTCTCTAATGTCATCAGATGACTATGGATCATCCCTAGGTGGTGGTGCTATATGGAAAGCCAGCATCATCCTGGGAGTGGATAGCAGAGGAATGACTGTTGGAGTTGTTGGAGATACAGGTTGTGGCACTGCCACTAGTTGTTCTTCTGGTGGTTGTGGAAAACATTTCCTGTAGTCAGAAAGCATAGTCTGAAGATCCTGGACCAAGGACCTAGGCATTAGGAGATGATCCTGCCTAGGTGGAGGATCAGAGTAATATCTGAAGTGTTCAGAATGCCTTTAAGCAGGAGGAGGATAATAGTCCTGATAATCCTGCCCTTCCTCATAACAGTCATCTTCTTCGTCCTAACATTTAACGTGAAGCTCAGATGGGCTGTAAGCTGATATGAATGGGCTGTTGTGATCAGAATCTTCAATATCCAATAAGTGCCTGGGAATTAGTGGTGATATAGTGCTGGATGAAAGAACCACAGGCCGTAATAAGGTCTTGGAGAGTTTTGTAATCTTGATCCTCCATTGACAGTGGAGTCGACAATGCTGTCATCAGAGTAATGCAAGTATCCTGTCCTGAAGTTGACCCCTTCATAGACAGACTAATAGTCGACGTTGTCGATGGGGTTGTCGTCGACGGAATCATCGTTGAAGGAATCACAGTTGATGGGGACATCGTCAACAGGGTAATTAATGAGGCCACTGTCGACGGCGGTAACGTCGTCGGGATCTTAGTACCCTACACAATCTTCTTTGATGAGATGGCATCTTTGATGGAGGCTGTCGTCGTTGTCTTTGCCATCAACGGTCTCCACAACGAGAAAGTTGTCAGTCGTGACGATCTTGCTGTCGACGGTGATGGTGTCGTCAACACAGTTTTAAAGGAGGATTCACGACTCACCGTCAACATGTCTGAGGAGGAGGCATAAGGGAGATCTCTATCCCTGTTGGAAGGTGTAGAGGGCGCAGATAAGGCTATCTATGAGGAGAACTGTTTTTGCTTCTCCTTTTTCTTAAGAGTCCTTAGCCTGATGAAGTCTTGAGGGATCTTCTGCTCTCCTCAGAAGTTCCTTCATGAGACCTGATGCTCTTGTGAGATCTAGAGGAGGTGTCTCTGTCCTCTTCTGAACATGTTCTCTGAGCTTTGGCTTTTTGAAACCACAAGAGAAGCCTCCCCTGTGTTTCAATGTTTTTGAGGGAAAAAGTGTGTCAAATCTTGCACTTTTTTGCCTTGGGCATTTTTATGTGAGTCATCCACATGTACACTTTTCTTCCCACAGGTCTTTCAGAAACGGAAAAGGCCTTTAGTGTCCCACATTGTAGTAATAATAAACGTGCAATACCTTCTTGAAGAAGAAAAACTGAGCAGAGCTCAGAGAGACTCTCTTCGTACATGACGTGCGGTGAAAAACTGAGGGATTCTGCCTCGATTGTGAGTGTTGTAGAGGGTGCCTGCACTGAGTAGTCATTGTTCAAGTTTGGTCATTTTTTAAAAAGGACCTAGATAGGCTAGTAAACTGATGTCCTAGTGCCATTATGGCCTACGATAGTTTTACATACTGCTTTACGATGGTACCGCAGGACTCCCACTTCGACGACAGGGAATGATTCAAGCATGTGAATCTATCAAAGATCCAATACTGAATAAATTAGGCTTACCTTAAGTGAAAACATTTTGCAAAACTGCCTGCCCCATCGATGCTTTCTTGATTACTTGCAAATCCACAGAATAATGCTTTATAAAAGCATGAGTTGTCTTCCAAATCGCAGCTTTACAAATGTCTTCCAGGGATATCCCTGCAAAGTAAGCTGTTGAAGCTGCCAAAAATCTTGTGAAATGTGCCCTGAATCTCCCCGTTTTCATCATGTTCTGTGTATTGGCTCAAACTGAGCGTTCAGCAATCCTGCACTGTATTAAGCTCCAATTCAGGTACCAATCTGAACTGGAGGAAATTATCTAAACAAACCTCTCATAAATTCTTTGACTACTGTTTTCAGAATATAGTGAAGTTGTATTCGGTCTCCTTAGATAATGCGAGATCGCTGCCAGATTAACCCAGACTTAGCTTAATGCAACAAGTAAGGCAAGAATTAATGTACCTCCATGAGTGTCGGATCCAAATGATGTTCTTATGTCCAACGGACAAAACGTTTTTACTTCATATTATAGGTTCTGGCCGTCAAAGAAGCCCTTGCTTTCTTCAATATCTCGCTACAATTTTCTGGTAAATTCAAGTATCCGAACTTTAAGTCTTGATAAGCCATGCCTTCAAATGTGAAGACTCTGGATTGGGATGGAAGACTTGGTCCTTGTTTTTAGTCAGCATGTTTACATTCACTCTGAACCGTACCGGTCTGCTTATGCACATTGCTAGCCGGTCCGCATATCAATGTTACCGTGGCCATGCTGGTGCCACAAGAATTGCCATGCAAACTCTCCTGTTTCATCTTGCACAACATCCTCACTACTAATAGTTCTGGTGGAAATGCATAAATGAATTTCCCTTCCCAACTGATTGTGAAGGCATTTCCCTGAGTTTCTGAACAATACCACTTGCTCGCAAATTTCTCACATTTGCCGTTGATTTGTGGCAAACATACCCCAAGCAGGTTTTCTCCATTTGCGAAACACTTGACTCAGTTGTTGCAAGTCTTTTCACATTCATGTGTATCAAAATGCTGTCTGCTCAGACAATCTGCCTGCTCGCTGTCTATTCCAGGAACATGCTCTGCCATCAATGAGAGATTGTTGGCAATTGCCCATTCCCAAAGCTTCTGTGCCTCCTTCGATAGAACCAATGGTCTTGTTCCTCCTTGCTTTTGTATGTAATACATCGTTAATGTGTTTTCCGTTCTCACCAGCACATGACTGTTCCTTACTACCTGCTGAAAAGCTGCTAATGCCAACTGTTGTGCTCTGAGCTCCAGCACTTTGATGTGTAATCTTTCCTCTCCTTTGGACCAAGTCCCATGATCTACCCTGTTTGCTACATGTGCTTCCCAACTTATCACTGAGGCATTGGTAGTCAGATATTTTTGTGGTCTCCTCTGTAAACGTTTGTCCATGGAAAACATTGCTGTTTCTCATCCACCACTGAAGTGCCTTCTTCATTCTCTGAGTAACCTAGACCACGGTGTCCCAATCCCCATCCCTTTGTTGCCACTGTCTGGCTGACCCCTTCTGAAGCAGTCTCTTTCACAGTCTGCATTGAGAAATCAACAGGATACATGACAACATTGTTCTCAACACTGTTTTAATTAGTCTGTCACTGTCACTTTTTTCGCCAGTACCTTCACTTGAATCATCAATTTCCTTCCTCTTTCTTGTGACAGCTACACCATTACCTTCATTTTCTTCAGTTGTGCTCCTAAATACACCAAATCCTGAGTTGGTTTAATCTTTGACTTCTTGATGTTTATTGCAAGTCCTAAAAACATAAGAACCTTCCAAGTAATCTATTTTATCTCCTTGTTTTGACTTCGTGTGGCAGCCTTTATCAACCAATTGTCTAGATAAGGATATATCATACACATTTTCCTTCTTATCAATGCTGCCACCGAAGCCATACATTTTGTGAAGATGCACAGCGCTGACCTCAGACCAAAACGCAGGGCTTTGAACTGGTAGTGCTGCCCTAGAAGAAAACATTCAGCCAGTTTACTGCCTTCAGGCTGATGGAACCCTGCCGGTAACCAAGGAGCAATTTACTACGGTTGAAGGGGACCGATTAAACCTTGCATATATTGATATATTTATTTGACGGAGCAGATGGAGATTGTCCAACCCATACTCATGAACATACCTGACAAAGTCTTCGAAGGTGCGAAAGGAGACCATACCACCCATTCTTTGGCATGGAGGAGTGAAGGAGCTGTCAAGGAGGACATCACTGACACTGGCTACGTGAAACATGCCATAGTGGTTCAAATTAGAAGAGAATGACATCCTAAATAACAAAAACAAGAATGTTGTCAGAAGCAAGAAAACAGAAACTCAACAGACTGTAAACACATGGGTAAAGTTAAAGCAGAAGAATCCCAAACAGACTTCACTACTTTAAAGCTTTAGATAAACCTGAAACATCTCCCAAATGAGCAAAATTGGCAATTTTTCCTAGGACTACCATCATGGCACTTTAACACGTGATTCTATTGTGCAGGTGTTGCTAGAAAACTGTGCTGAATCTTGAAGATTTTCTACAAAGTACCAAGTACACAGCAGAAATTCGTGGAACTGCTTCACATAGCTGGAAATCTAGGAGTAAGTCACTCCTGATTCAGAGTTAAGACACTACTCAAGGCAAAATCTTTGTTAATGAAGCTCATCGTGTGTACTGTAAGGGAAAGGTATGTATAAACACAGAAATGGTATGGCCTGAAAAGAAGAAAGCATTCACATTTCTCTAAAACTGCTTGCACAGGCACGTTCTAGGATAGGGCTTGATATAGGAGGGGGTGCACAGCTACACTAAAAGTTTAAATAGAAATAACAGTGAAACTGTATGTGCTGATCTTCAAGTCACTTTCTGAACTGAACTGATTTTGGGGGCATGATTGGTGGGCCCTAGGTAAACACTGGGACATCAGCTTAAGAGTAAGTAAGGGGGATCATTCCTGAACATATATTTCTATATATCAAATCCACATTTTTTTAGGAACAAGTTGCTCTATTTTCAAATACAACTTGTGAACATCATCTTAACCTTCTCCTAAAACATGGCTTAATGTATTATGTGGTAAAATCTTTCACAGAGACAGCTGGAGTGGCTCAACAGGTTTTCCCACAGTACAATATTGGTATTCACTAGAAAATAATTATTCTATTCACGTGAATCATATATGTGATTGCAACCAGACTGCTTATGATGTTGCTGTTAATCAAGTGCACAACTCATGGGGGCGTGGCCAAGTGCAAGCAAGGTGGCAACATAGGGCTGTAGCTCACACTCAGGACCATAATATCCATCGTTTTCTTCTTCTTTCAGTCAACTGTTTTCTTCTTCTTTTACAGTGCAGTCGTGTTGGACAAAGGACAATAGTGCCTTAGTCCCTAAATTTCCTGTCCCCCCGGTTGGTAAGGCTGACTGTTCATAATATTAAATATCTAACCTGGAACATTAGAGGAAATAACAGTCTTAGAAGGGAGAGGTTGATGCTTGCATCTCTTAAGAGGTTCACAATTGATGCTGTGCTCTTGCAAGAGACTAATTTCGATCTAAAACACCCTCATAAGTTTGCCTCCATATGTTTCAGTACTTTGCGCCATATAGTTATTATGTAGGGGGAAGTTGTTCTTACACAAAATTCCATTGCCTTTTCTCTTCATAGGGTAATAGGGTCGATCCTGAAAGGGGTGTAGTAGTTAATGGTAAAGTATATGCTCCCATTGTTAATTGTTAAGTCCCCTAAGTTCTTTGAAGATTTAACCCGGGTGTTGGAGCAACCCGGGTGACACAACACAATTTGTGGAGGGGTTTTTAATGTAGCCCTAGGTGCCACATTAGATATAACCAGTCCTAGAATGCCGCACCATCCAAAAGTGGTACACCCTTTCCTTGGTTTACTGGAGGAACATTGTCTTATTGATGTATGGAGACTAAAACACATGGCTCAGAGAAACCCTAGGTCTATGGAAGCGTTTCATGTTTAAATTATTGGTTTATAGGTGCCGAGCTGACACAGATGGTTGCTGATATTAAATACTTGCCACACATGTTGTCGTACAATTCCCAGGTAGTTCTAGAGTTTCAGTCCCAGAGTTGTTTTTATTATGCCAGATAGAGGTTCCCATCTTTGGCTTTACAAGATTGCGTGTTTAATAAAGAATTGGACTGCTGGTTAAAGACTTTTTAAAAAAAAAATAGGGCTCTGCGTACCTCTATTCCAAGCTTGGAAAGGCCTGTAAGGTTTGGTTGACAGGGATGACGATTTCCAACAAAGTGAGCATGCGGAGAGGCAATAGATGGCTAAGCAGGAGGCTGAGTTAGCTAAGTTAGAGGAAGTAGATGTGATTGACTTGAATAACAATACTTCGCACAAGATCATTAGGTTTGTCTTTGGAGTACAGAAAATAGGCAAAGTGCAAGGTTAGGTATGTGGGGAAGTTTGTTTTAGTTTGTAGATACAGTGAGGGGAGCTACCTGGCAAGACTTTGGCCAGGCCTCACTGGGCTACACCCCCATCCACAGTTACTGGTCTTTGTACCCAGGTTAAAAGCAGCAGCATAGCAGGATTTTGTTGATTATTATACTATATTGTAGGTCTAAAGTATGCCCTATCCCTGAGAATCTGTTGTATTACTTAGATGATGTGGCCCAGGCCTGGGTGGGAGAGGTGTCAGGGGAGCCCCTAGATCGCACAGGGATACAATCAAGTTTTATTAGAATTCTAAAGAGACCCTGGTCCCCCTACCTGCTTAATGTTCAAGATGAGGCACAGGAGAAGAGCCAATTGCCCCAGCCTCTAAGGAGGCAATGATTACAATATTGCTTAAGCCCCGCAAGGACCCAGCTTTGTTAATTATATGGTCCCCAGTCTAGCCCAAGTTATAGCAGTTGGGCTTCTTCCTTATATGGATAGGCTAGTGTTCCCTAAGCAACACTTTATCCCTGGAAAAGCCACTTCTAATAATCTGCAAGCCCATTTGCATTGAGACAAAATATTCATCCAGATGTCAGGGCAGTCTCAGTGTTTTTATATGTAAAGAAGGCCTCCGACTTCCTCAACTGGTCATTCATGTTTGCAGTGTAGGAACGTATACAATTGGGTATATATCTATGTTTAAGTTGTGCAACTGTTCTATGTGGATACCCGGGGCTGAGTGAAAGTGAACAATACACTGTCCTCTTGGTTCCCAAGCGGCAGGGCTTTAGGGCAGGGAAGTCCACTCTCACCCACATTTGCTTTGACAACTGAATCTCTAGCTTGTAAAATTAAACATTGCCACCTGCATAGCGAGATATCTTTCCCAGACAGAAGGTTGATAATTTTGTTTTATGTGGATGCCATGCTTGTTTATGCTAAGGGTTATGGGCACAATCTCCCATCTTTGAGTGAAATAGCACAATATGGTGGTATGTTTGGCTTTTGATTAATTGGGAAAACTCGGAGCTGTTCTTCCTTACTCTATATAACCACATAGCCAATGAAGGATTTTCCATCAAAATGGAATGATTTATCCATTAAATATCTGGGAATTACGATGCACCACGATAAGGACCTCCTGATCAGTGACAACTCTGGCCCTGTCTTTGTAGGTTCAAATCCCAAGTGGAGAAGTAGATTAGACGTCTGCTATTGATGGCTGGTGAGATTGCCATTATCAAAATGGTGGCGTCCCTGTGAACAGTTTGTTTTTCAGTACTCCAAGACTATGCGACCATGCAGATATGGGTCAGGAAGCAACCTAGGGTGAGGCGGGTGAAACTCATTTTACCTTTGGATTGAGGATGTTAGAATACCTGAACTATATACTTATTATGTGACTGCCCGTGTCCATTACACAGTACACTTGCAGGATCCAGATTCTCATTTGTGGCACCTGATGATTGAAAGAAATCAAGTAAGAGAAGGTTCTTATTCTGGCTTCTCTGAGTACCAATCAATCTAAGACTTCTCTTGACATCCATACTCTGTGATGAATGCACTGGGCCTGGCATACAGGGGTGGCCATATATCACTGTAAATCCCAGTTATAGCTCTGGTGCAGAATCCCATGCTCCAGCCATCAATAACTACATCTCTGCTCAATGAAGGGATCACTAGATTGGGAGCCTTTTCCCAGAGGGAGAATTCTTAACATTAGAAGGATACAAGTCAAAGGCTACAACTAGCCCTTTGCAATTTTCAACTACTTATGACAAATTAGCTGTCAATGCCTCATTTCTAACATTTCTCTATGAACCACCTGAATATTGCCTTTTGACGCAGTTACTGTCTTCTGATAGCAATAGGAGACAGAATCCTTACTATATAATATGTGCACTGCAGCTACGGGACCCTCCCTTACACCTGCCAGGCTTGTATTGCAAGAAAGAACTGGTAATTGAGGACAGGGTATGGAATTGCTTTTGCTACCGGGTGAAGCATGTTTCTATGAATTATAGGCACAAACCGCTCCATTCTGAATTCTTAAATAGGGCGGATTACACTCCTGTGGCTATGAACAAATGTGACAATATGACAGGCATCTATGGCCAGTGCTGCCCCTGTGAACATCCTCTGTTTGCCCTGGGCTGGCCCTTCTATGTTCTCTTTTTGTTAAAAGGTGGGGGAAATCATCGAAAAGACTACATGGTGTGAGTTGGTACTTACTCCTGTCATGGCTCTGCTTGCCTACACCGGTTAGAAGGATACAACCACGTTGGTGCTGTTGGCCAACTATAGAACAGCCATGGCCTGGCTGAAAGGCCCCCCCAATAAACGGAAGTGCGACTGCAGGATGCTGCTTACTGTAATGAACCAGCTGATTACTTTGCCATGCAGCAACTCATGCACTGTAGGCTAAGGGACTTTTGGGGCAAACTGCGAAGTTACTTTCAATGCCAGGCACAACCCAACTCGTAGATGCTAGGAAATATTTTACATACTGTGGGTAATTTGATTTGTTCCCTTTAAGAGTTATGTGTGTGCTCTGCCTCCTAAGAAGAAGCAATGTTTCAGATGCCTGATGTGCCATTCTTGGCAACCCTATGCATATGCCTGTAATCCTTAGATTTTACAACCACTGTGGCTAACGAGCCCGCCATGCCCTTTCCTGGTGGTGCTGGTATTCTTTCGTTTCAGCCCTTATTTGTTGCTATGTGGCCTTGTATTAGAGACGTGATGGAAAAAATCACTGACTACGTTGCACATTGAACTGTTTATCTGAACATATACCTTGAAAACATACGTTTTTCTAAAAAACGTACACAACTCATAAAAACTCTGTTTGGCCCTCAGCACATCCCACTTCAACTTTCCAGTCCACTGTAACCAGATGGCTATGCCGTCACTGAATCACTCACTGTAAACTAATGATGCAATTTATTGCAACTTTACTACACATCCTATCGGATCTTTCATCTGATTAAAGCCTGACTGATACTCCACTGTAACTTTAGGGCTTAATGTAGCGTGACAGCGTAGCCACTACAGATTAAATCCCACTGCAAGGAGCTTGCATATCTAATTTAAAGGGCACAATTCACAATGATATGGCCACACATCCCACAGCAATGTTACATCTCACTGCGATTATATTCCATTTGGCCACCAATATAACCTGTTTGGGAAAACACTGAAACTTTACAGACCTCTGAGAAGCACATTACACATCTCTTTGTAACTTTACACCTTAGCATAAGACAACTGAACATCTTTTAACAATAATACAAAATTGACTGCAAATCTACAATCCTAACGAGCACAAATACATTTCCAAGGTTACACCACTCTACCACCGAAAGTTTACTGAAACCTTACCCACACTGTAAACTCACTGCAGATACTACTGGAACTTCGTTCCTCATTGCAACTGAACTACTCATCTCACTGAAATGTTACAGCATGCTTTAACATAAAATAATATCCCCCTGCAATGTTACCTTCATTGAAACATAAACAAGCAGTCTTTTACTATGATATCATATGTATCAAAACACTGGTGTAATGTAACTTAAATGCAGAACTTTGAAATTCAAAGCTGCCTAGCTACACATACTACGCTGCAACCTTACAATCCAGTGTCAACTAAATATTAATCTTAAAACAACTTTACTTTTCATTGTCACCTGCCCGTGCCTTTCTCTGCAGATTTACACATCACTACAATATACTCAGGTTATGGTGTCTTGACAGTGCAATTCATTGTTCTAAAAACGGCATGAAAGAACAAAAGCTTCATTCATACTGACGCGAAGGGAACTAGAGTTGAGATGTTTGCAGTTTTTGCTTGATTATAAAGATTAAGAACAGTCAGTCTTTTTCCTTCATTGCAAAATCAAAAAAGTAAACAAGTTGACAGAATTCAATTTGAAAGAGAAATTAAATAGGGTACCTGTTTAGCGTGGGGATGTTCCCTCTGCAATCAAAGAAGCAAAGTCAGTTACTGATTGGTTAGTGGTGGCCAAGAAACAGGGAGGGTGGCAATTAAGGAAGAGAAAGCACAGATCAGAAGGAAGAAATACTGCAAGCAAGCACAAACCGCAGCCTCGATGACACTACACAGTGCTTCACACAAAGACATGCAATCTGCTTGATGCATGGCGACACTGCACCAGACTTACACCTTGCACCAATGCACACAACGGCTCCACCTGTCACATTAAACACTTGAACTCAGTCCACCATACAAGCCCCATTCACTGCTTCGTGTTTGAAGCAAGCCAAATACCAAGTTCTTACTCAATAGAATTCCAGAAGAACCAGATTCGAACTGTTATCTGCAGTGACTGCACTAGCTCATATCCAGGGTTGTGCACCTTGGCAGTGTACCCTGAAGTCTTCTTTTGACTCACAAATGAAGCTCGATGCTTTGTCCTCCGCTCTCCAAAGTACCAGCACATTCTAAGTGACTTTAACTGATAAAGTTACCTCGGTGGATACTATACTACTCCCAGAGTGCCTCTTGTTAAAAGTCTGTGGATGCACTGACACTTTTTAATGGGACCGAAATAGCATTTAAAAACACTGTTCTAGTTTCCACAGTAATACAAAAAGATCCCTTAAAACTTCAAGGCCAAAATCTGCATCATACCTGGAAGAAGCATAAAAAGCATGGGGATCGCAAAATGTCTATTGGGAGGTCCACATAGCTGCCATAATATTATTTCTGACAGGCACGTGGTCTGGAGAACTCCTTGGGTGCCGGGTGGGCTCAAGAATATTACAATGGAGATGCGGGAAGTTTTCCAGCTAATACAGTGGTTTTTGACACAGGAGCCTATATTGTAATAGGTGAGAAAGAGTTTGTTACCATAGCCCACATCACTTGTTCCACCCAAACAATATCTGGGTGTGTCAACATCAATGATGAGCAACGCCCCGCTCAGACAAAGAAAAATGCAACCATTGAAAGAAAACAAGGAAGAATCTTCCAGTGTCCTCTTGGGAAAACGGACAGGTGTACCCTAAGGACCATTTTCACTCAGTGGAAATCAAGGTGAGCGTCAGAAGCGCATATGGCCTGCTAATTCAAAGTGCAAATGTTATGTCAATCAGGAAGGCTAACGTCCATGAAATCAGCTCCATGCCAGCCATTAGTTCACAAGAAGGAATAAGACAATGTTGCAATCTCATCTTGCAGTAGTCATCCTCACTGGACAAACAGATTGACCAGGCCATGCAGACTGTGTTTCATGATCTCGTTGGCACTGGAAAGGAACTCCAACAGCTCATTTCTACAAGCCCCAATGGTTGCTAAATAGGTCTTGAAGGTGTCTCCTTCTGAACATTTGTTTCCTCCACGTATTTGTGAAAATACATGGCACTATCCAAAGTGGAGGTATATACGATTAGTGCACTTGATCAAGAGCGATGACAAAACTGCAACCTTTAGCCTCGCACCAAGTCCTCGTGGTGAATTCTCTCTCCAGATTGTCCGAAAAAAACTGAAAAGAAAAAGGTTACAGAATTCGTAGATCAAGCTTAGGGTTCATGTTTAACAAGTAGTGTCACAGTGGAAGAATGATGACCTCGTTATTAGTGTCTTAACATTGGCCCTGTGTGGCAAGGCTGACAGGCACCAGGAGAACTGAGTGCTTGAGACAGTTCTTCATTTTATAAAAGATTCCCAGGTCGAAGAAAGGTATACAGAGAGGGAAGGCTCAGAAAACTAACTTTAACTAGTGTAGCATGAGCTCATATCCAATGGATCTTGGTCTCCTGTCCAACGCAACAAAGTCGCAGCTCTTGATTAGAAGCACCTTAAAACATATTTATCAGCATGAAGAGGCATCAAACAGAGATGGAGGGGATTAGGAGGTGCATGTCTGGGGACATGGCCAATTACAACAGGACCAGTGGTATCATCACCTGCACCCAGAGTTCATGCAGGAAGACTTTTAAGCTTAGGAAGGCTGCAGACCATTTATGTGGAGTAACAAATCTGATTTGTGGCACAGGGTGCCGACATTCATGTGTATATAGAGGAATACTGGGATGAGGTACCTATGACTTTTTACCTACGGTCATAAAAAACAGAAAAAACCCCTAACAGCAGGTTGCAGACAGGGTCCCTCCCTCTCAAGGCTGAAGCAAGTGACTCATGGCCCCAGATTAATTTTGACTGGCAACGGAGAGGTAGATCCTAAGGCTCTGCCAGGTGAAGTTGCAGGGATCGCATGTGGAGCTTCGCATTGGGGAATCAATCCCTCTATAGGACGTCTACAGCCCTCTAGGTGAATGTATAGAATGTCACTCCCAGTCCTGTATCACATCCCACATCCCCACACCATAGCACTAGGAAAAGCCTGATCAATTGGAATCTCTTTGAATTTGTCAATAGGATTTCCAATAATTAATGGAGAACAAAAGCTCAAAAGGGGTCCTGAAAAAAGGGACACATTTATTGTCACCGTGGCTCGAAGAGAAAAACGAATCGGAGAGTGCTGCATGCTACAAATAGGGCTTCTGAGGCTACAGAAAGGCTGGAACTTCATTACGTTTCACTAGGGAAATGTCCTCCACCCAAAAGGCACCAATTTGTACTCAATAGTTTGTTATGGTGTCGCCAAATCACTGCCAGCAGGCCTGTCAAACACAAGCATGAAATGATTCCTCCTTAAAAGAGCATACCAGCCAGCTGTGCAAACCACTTTCTACACCTGGGCAAAAGGCATATTTTTTACTTCTGGAGGGGAATCTAGTTCAGGTCACAGAAACCCAGTCCTGAGGGAAGGCCACGTTCATTTAATAGTAGTCTTGACATCTTCTAGAAGATGTAGCACACTCTATGACCAATAAGAGAAGAAACTTCTCCACTTCTTTCAGTTGTTGTTTGGGAACTGGCTGGGGCAGAGCTGGCCTGGGATGGTAGTAGACAAGGTGATGGAAGAGCGCAGCCATAGCCGTTCTAGAGACGCTGAGAATAGTACTGCCTTGGAGAAGACTTCTGACCCTAAGCGCTGGGATGAGAAGCGAGACTGATTTCCTCTTGTACTGTGAGGATGAAGTAAATAGGAGGTACTGGATGGCATATTTGGAGTGAAAGCTTTCAAACACAGGTCCCAGGCTCAGCTCTCCCCGTGCTGCTGCATAGTTCCTGCTCCTGTCTTCTCACTGCTTTTAACCCTGTTTTTGTGTGCCTTCTCCTTGCTCTTCCCTCGTTTTCACTTCTTTCTTCTTGCCTTTTCCAACATTTTTCGTGTATCTTCTCCTTGCTGTTCCCTCGGTTTCACTGCTTTCTCCCTGCTTTTTCTCCCGCATTTGTGTGCCTTCTCCTTGCTTTTCCCTCATTTTCACTGCTTTCTCCTTGCCTATTTCACAATTTTTTGTGTGCCTTCTTCTGGCTTTCTGTTTTCACAGCTTTCGCCTTGCCTTTTACCATGTTTGTGTGCCTTATCCTTGCTTTTCCCTCCTTTTCACTGCTTTCTTTTTGCCTTTTCCACCGTTTTTTGTCTTCTTACTTTTCCCTCCTTTTCACTGCCCTATCCTTGCTCCCCCCCTCCAATTTTTCGTGAGCCTCCTCCTTGTTTTTCTCATTTTCACTGCTTTCTCCTTGCTTTTTCCTTCATTGATGCTCCTCCCTGCCACCTGTTATTTCCCGCTTCCCGCCTAGACTCGCCCAATACCACCCTGGGACCCTCTCTCCTTCCAGGACCTAGTTAATTGAGGCAGTAGTGCAGTGGATGCGCCTAGCGGGTGCGCCACCAGCCTGCCCAAGGCAAGCCTATTTGAGCCCATCGGCGTCTGGAAAGCGCCTAGTGCCAGGATCCCTAGTCCTCAGCCCACCCACAGTTACAAAGCCACTACTCTCCACGCCCTAAACACTCGACGACCCAGCAAACCAAGCTGCCACACTGCAACGCGCTCAATGGTAGGACCGTTCACCTGCACCAGATGGACCTACTCCTGCACGATCATCGTCACGCCTCACAGCACCACGCCAAATTCTCACAACATGCCATAAGCAACATACCAACTTCACTGCCTGCTCCTCAACACGTTTGATGTGCAATTACTCCACTGAACTATGAGACCTCATGACTGTACTCACACGCGACATCCACTTCCTCACCGAAACGTGGCTCAAACCCATGTGTGGCCCAGATATTGCCACAGCAATACCTGATGAATATGAAATCACTCACGAAGACCGCACTAGCAAGCCAGGTGGAGGAACAGACATAGTCCACAAAGTAACAATACAGTGCACCACATCCACCGACAACACTGCCATTCCCATGCAGCACCTCAACTTCAGGCTCCGCAGGGACGACGAGACTACTATCAGAGGTACCCGTTGCATAGCGACTCCCAGGCCGGCACGCCAGCTTCTGCAACACCATAGCAGACTTCATTGCGCCCCTATCCTTAGAATCCAAGGACTACATCTTCCTTGGTGGCCTTAACTTCAACATCGATGACCTCAACAACACCACCGCACACCTCCTTGACAGTATGAGCTGCCTCGGATTAACCCAGATAGTCCACGACCCTAAGCACACTGTGGACACACGCTGTGCCCCATCTTTACCTTCAGCAGCCGCGTCACATACAGCAATGTTACCAAACTTACATAGATTGATCATTCTGTCGTCCACTTCAACACCTCCAGCGCCCGCACCAACATCCACAAGACATCCAGCGAGCCCCACCGGGCATGGAGCAAAGTTTCAGTGATGAACTGGGCTGACGTCCTCAATACCTCCAGCCCGCCACCATCCTCGAACAAGGAATAAAGAACTCCAACGCCTTGATAACCAACGGCGCTGACAGTATCAGCCCGCACAAAAACAGCATCCATAGAAAACCCTCCACAAAAGGACAGCTGGTACACCCCTGAACTCAAAACAGCTAAGCGAGACAGCAAACAGCTGGAGAGAAAGTGCCGTGCCAGAAAAGACACCTCCAAAAGGGCAGCTTTCAAGACCTCCCTCAACCTCTACCACTGCCACTGCCTGCTGCAAGCAGCAAAGAAGGCAGAACTGCCACGCATATCGAAACCAGCAGCGCCGACACTACGGAACTCGTTGTTAAGGAATTCTCCAACCCGGCGGCTAGTGAAAACAACATCACACCCTCACAGGAGCTGTGCGACAACCCTTCAGATTTCTTTCACAACAGCGCTGCAACCATATACAGAAACTTCAAACCCCAACCTACACCTACGGACTTCATTGACAGTCGTCACCACCACAACCAATACAAATCACAGACTAACCACCTGAAACCTTCTCTCCACCGAGGACACCACCTCCATCAAGAAACCCATCCACTCAGGAGCTCTCACAGACCCCTGCCCGCACTACGTCTTCAATCTTGGAAACCAAAAGGATCGTCTAGGAACTCACCACTCTACTTAACACCTCCATCACCACTGCAACCTTACCCATCACTTGGAAACAAGCAGAAGTCAAACCACTATTCAAAAAAACTACCGCAGACTCCAATGTACTCAAAAACTACCGGTCAATCTTCCTGCTCCTTTTCCCAGCTAATGTACTGGAAAAAATCATCGACAAGCAACTCATGACCTACCTGGAGCAGAACTAGTTACTTGACACCTCCCAATCCGGCTTCTGCATCAAGCATCAAGGCTGCCTTTATTTCAGCCACTAACGACATCCATATCCTCCTCGACTGAGGAGAAACAGCGGCCCTGATCCTCCTCGATCTCTGCAGCCTTCCATACCGTATCCCACCACACAATGATCAAAAGACTCAACCACATCGGTATCCATGGTGATGCACTCAGATGGATCACCTCCTTCCTCATCGGAAGAACCAAGAGGATTCACCTACCTCCTTTCACCGCTGAATCAAAAGACGTCACCCTTGGAGTCCCCCAAGGATCATCCCATAGCCCCACGTATTTTAATGCATACATGACCCCGCTCGCCATCATCGTCAGATCCCATGGCCTCGACATAATCTCCTATGCAGACAACACCCAACTCATCCTCTTGCCACCGATGACCCCCACCACCACCAAAACCAACTTCCATAGATGCATGACAAGTGTTGCCAACTGGATGAAAGGAAGCTGCCTGCAGCTAAATACAGACAAGACTGAAGTTCTGATCTTCGGCAACAGCAGCAACACATGGAACAACTCTTGGTGGTCTTCAGAACTGAGACGTGTACCTACTCCCTCCGAACATGCCAGAAACCTCGCAATAATCACTGACAACAAACTCACCATGGAATTACGGATTAACACAGTCTCCTCTGCCTGCTACTTCACTTTGCACATGCTACGTAAGGTCTTCAAGTGGCTAACCCAGCACACAAGACACACCGTGACACAGGCCTTTATCACCAGTTGACTAGACTATGGCAATGCCCTCTACGTAGGTAACACCTCACAAATCCTACAAAGATTTCAGACTACACAGAACGCAACAGCCAGACTCATCCTTGGCCTTCCCTGAAGATACCACATCACACCACACCTCAGGCAACTCAACTGGCTCCCCATGCAAACGAGGTGAATATTCAAGCTGCTGACCCACACACACAAACCAATACACAACCAAGGACCCGTCTACATTAAAAATTGCCTGGATTTCCACCAATCGTCAAGAAGACTACGCTTCCTAACACTCCATACATCCACTGAGGCAGGAATGGAGATCGTGCCTTCTCCCACATAGCAGTAAAAACCTGGAACTGCCTCATCATGCATTTCTGGACCATCATCTCTCATCCGGAATTCTGTAGTGCCCTCACGACCTGGCTATTCAAATGAGCTGCTGAGATGTGCAAGCACCTGGAAACTCTTGAGGGTGATTAGATGTCCTTTACAAATCCTGTTTGATTTCACTGAAACACTGGCAAGCATGGGCAAGACTGACTGAAAATTGGTGATAAGGATGTGACTGCTCTAGTCTCGTAGTTCTGCAGCACCTTATCCATCAAGAGATTTAGTAAACTTTTATCATCAAAGGGAACTGAATAACTTTATCCAGGCCCTCCTATTTTAAGGATGAAGACTTTGAGCATGCTTGCTGGTGCATGCAAAAACTAGTGTTAATTGTTATGACAGTCAAGGTGGTCTGTAACACCAGACATTTTTGCTCTGCTGACTACTTGCCAACACTAAGCTCCAATGTATACACTTCTTCAGTACCTTGTTGTTCATAGGATCAGGATCAACCTAACTCTGTCTCTTTTCAGGGTGTGGCTGATGGAATGGGTTTGGGTGGTACACCTGCTGTGCTCAGTGGTCTCCAGAAGGAGGACATGGACTCAATCAGAAGTCGGTGCAGACATACTAGCAAAGGAACAGTCAACCAGTGGAAACAAGACCAAGACTCAGGTAGTGCAGCGCTTCATGTGAACACCTGCTGAGGATGCAGAATGCCTGAACCAAAGGTGCTGTTGTAGCACATAATCCCCATACGTTGAAGCTCAAGGCATCCAAAAAGGAATCTGACAGCAAGAAGGCATGCGCTATTTAGTTCAAGAGATCAAGCATCCCTAAAATCCCCTTTATTTTCTGGATGTTGTTCAGTGTTTGTGGTAACCCAGGATGTTTTCCAAGGAGTCAACATTAAACGAAAGCTTGTTACCAATCCCAAAGGTTCAACAGGAACAGGATGATATACTCTGTTGATGGGTCTTCCACTTCTGACTAAATGTTGGCAATCAGATCCGGAATGAACAGGTCATCAGATCCCAAGAAGAACACATGCTCACACTGCTGCTTTACCCTAAGGGTTGGCAGCACTTGCCCAGAAAGCGTGATCTGCATAAGGGATGGGTAGGGTGCCACATCGATTTATTGTCAGAAGAGTTGGTCTGTACTGTTCATGGTTTGTGAGCACAAGTTCTAACTTCTAAAACTAATCTTCTTCCAAAGCAGGCATCTGCAAAGCCAGCAGGTCAGGCGTTAACGTCCTGATGTATTTGAACACAGGATTATACAAATGCTGTTTGGATGTGTTCTATGAACAAATACTGTTTATCACATGAAAACCTTTCCTACTAGCTTTGCCAGTGCTGGGGAGAAAAGTAGCAAGAAAGGATTGCCCTGTGTATAAAATGCGTATAAAAGATTAAAGAATTGATTGTGATGGATTACACTTTTCAGATGCATAATAGTCCCTTGTGCATTCCAGTGGACACCGGGGAAACAGAACAATACACCAAATAGCCAATAGCATGGGGAGAGAGGGTAATACTGATATGGGTGAAACCAAAGCCTGATCTACACACATACTCCCAACAACCAAGAAAATATGCTGTGATGGAACTCTAAAGAGCCACTGACACAGACCCCCTTGACCAGATTATGACTACAGGGCTAATTCTGTTAGGGAAGCAAACTCCTGGTTGAGCACAAAGTAGGATTCCATTTCAGGCATATATTTCACCACGCCCTTGTTACACAGATCCTATTTGCCCACGAACAACTGCATACTATTTGCCC